>NC_060129.1:27495703-27811172 GCF_021461395.2 Schistocerca americana | reverse complement strand
GAGGAGGCACACAAGAATCGTTCTTAGGGCCCTTACATTTTCTTATGTATACCAATGATCTTCCATGAACCATGGACCTTTCTGAGATAGAGTGGCTTGCATGAATCAATGACACAATCACACTGCAGCTGCAACCACAATGGAGGGGACATATGGAGAGGTCAGACTTACAGGTCTTGAAGAGGGGTAGCAATGTTTTCAGTAGTTGCAGGGGACTGATCTGACATTGTATGTGCATGCTATCAAGGTACGACAGTTGAAGGCATAGGGATACACAGCTCTACTGTATTATTAAATTATTTTGGCACCTTCTTGGGTAAAATAGTCTGGATGTAAAGTAGTCCCCATTCCAATCTCCAGGTAACAACTACTTACGAGGATGTCATCATTAGGAAAAATAAAATGGGTATACTACAGGTTGGAGCACGTAATGCTAGATTTCTTAATAGGATTAGTAAGCTAAAGAATTAAAAAAGAAAAAGGGACAGTTTGAAATTACATATAGTGGGAAGTAGTGAAGTCCACTGGCCAGAATACACAGTCATAAAAAGAAAATCAAACAGGTTAATGCAAGCATAGGTCTAATAATGAATTTAAAAAAAGAATGCAGCAAAGTTTCCATGAACAGCATAATGAACAAATTATAATAGGCACAACAAACATGAAGCCAGCATTCGTAACAATATTACAAGTTTATATGCCAGCTATCTCTGAAGGTGATGAAGAGACAAAGAATGTATGATGAGGTAAAAGAAATTATTCAGACAATTAAGGGAGATGACAATTTAATTGTAATGTGGGACTGGAATCTGACAGAAAGAAAAGGACGAGAAAGTAATATAGTAGGATAACATGGGCAACCGAAAAGGAATGAGAGAGAGGTGGTCATCTAACAGAATTTTGCAGACAGCATAATTTAATCACTGTTAACACTAGGTTTGCAAATCACGAAACAGGGGTGTACCTGCAGAAGAGATCTGGAGACACATGATAACTTCAAGTAGATGAAGTAATACTATGACAGAGACTTTGAAATATTTCCAGGGGTAGATGTGAACTGTTACCATAACTAATTGGTTATGAACTGCAAATTAAAACTGACAAAATTTCAGAAAGGTATGAAATTAAGTAGATGATACCTGGATAAGTTGAAAGAACCCAGTGGATGTTGCAAGATTCAAAGGAAGGATTAGGCAACAATTGACAGAAACAGTGGAAAGAAACACAACAGAACATGAATGGGTAGCCTTGAGAGAGTAAAAAGACAAGGCACAGCAGAAATCCCTGGAAGACATATGGGATATTTAATTTAACTGATGAAATGAGAAAATACAAAAATACAGACAAAAGGGAAAAACAGAAGTCTAAAATGAGATTGACAGGAAATGTTTAATGGCAAAGAAGGAATGACTAGACAAGAAATGAAAGAATGTAGTAGCATAAATAACTATGGGAAAGATGGATGCGGCCTGTGGAAAAATTAAACAGACTAAGCAAAGAAGGAAAATGTGATAGTTGAAAGAAATATGTAAAACAAAATTAACTTGAATACAACATTATTAAAAGTGAAGAGGCATTAGCTTAAGACAAAAGGGAAGATGTGATACTGTGTGAAGATTGACAGGGCACTGACAGATATAAGTTGAAAGAAGGTCCCTGAAATAGAATAGATGCAATTCTCTAAACAATATTGATATTCTTGGGAGAGCCACACTATTCTAGCTAGTTGCAAATACATGAGATAGACGAAATAGCCTCAGACACCAAAAAGAATGTAATAAATTGATCGTCAAACATGGCAAGTTCCATGAGACATGACTAGTCCTGAACTACGAGTTTAATAAATCATGCTTGCCAAATACTGACACAAATTATTTAATCTTTGAAAATTCAGAATGTAGCAGGGATAAATTAAAGGAGCATAATGTTATTTAGAACTTGTCCAGAAGACAGACTGCAGTTATAAGAGCCAAAGAACTTGACATGGAAGCAGTGGTTGAGAGAGGAGTAAGACAGGGTTGTAGCCTATTCATAATGTTATTAAACCTGTACATCAAGCAAGCATTAAAGGAAAATGTGGAAAGAATAAATGTGGAAAGTATAAATGTGGAAAGTGAATAAATTGCAGAGATCAATTGAAGAGACCTGCTTCAAATTGAGCCTTGATGACCAACAGATATGCATCTGAAGATGCTCCAGACAGTGTGGGTACCAATCTATCACCCGCTATGTGGCCCAACAGTAAGGAGTGATGGTTTGGGGTGCCATTTCATCTCATAGTAAGCCATCCTACAATATGCTGCCCACACATGGTGAGAGTTTCTACTGTTTGTCTTCATTCTTGTCAAATCCTACCTTGGCCAGTAAAGTTGCCAGATCTCTCCCAGCTGTGGATGTTTGAAGCACTATGGGCAGGACCATCCAACTAGCTCAAGATTTTGATGATACAATATACCAACTGGGCAGAATCTGGCACAATATCACTCAGAAGGACATCCAACAACTCTATCAATCAATACCAAGCCAGATAACTGCTTGCATAAGGCATAGAGATGGATGAGTGTCTTACTGACGCCAATTTCTGTCCCATTTGCACGATTTCTTTGTGGTGTCTTGTTTTCCCTTTAGAGTGTATATCTTACTTTCTGAGTAGCATAACTCTGATTCTAGAATTCATGGTTGTCAAGTTACCTTCCATTAGGAATGTGGAATGCACTCAATGGCTGTGATATGACTTTCAAAATGTTGGAGCACAGCAAACAGTCACCCTGTCTTTCAGGTTTTATTAAAGCAAATCTAGATTTCCGCTAGTGCCTAGCCATTATCAATGCACTATTTCATGATTTCAGTATATGCTCTAGTATGTCAGTGCCCTGTTGTTCAGGCTTCTGTCACAGTTTGAGTGAACTAATGAATTGTGATATAAGCCCAAACAACAGGGCACTGACCTACCAGAACATCTACTGTAACCATGAAATAGTGCTTTAACAAAGCCTGAAAGGAAAGAATGACTGACTGATGTGCTCCATCATTTTGAAATTTGTGATTGTCCCATTTGCATATTTCTAGTACTGTAACAACAAACAAATCAAGTGCCTGTAGATACATATCCCATCTTTCAAACTGAAGCAAAATAATACTGTTTCACCACTGGGATTATGCAACTTGGCACTGTAGCATTATCGGTATAAGAATGAAGCAGCAAGGCTGAGAGTGAGAGAGGAGCATTCACAGACAAGGACAGAGAGAAATGTAGCCTGACAATACAATACATTCTTCGGACTTGGTGGACAACACAGGCAGCATCTCAGAAATATTTTGGCAATTACCACAGCAACTGGATTCATCAGCAATACAGTCCTCCCATAGTGGAATATTGCTATGTATTGATCTACATAGCTGCAATGTCATGGCTGCAGTCACACGTTGCTATAAAATGTGGCCCATGTAAACACATCCTTATATTTGAGTCTTAAGTCTTTGTGCATTACTGACATAATAGGAATTTTATTATTGGCAGTCTGAGCATGAATGTGACTATTAATAATAAATATACTTCAAAACCAATTCAATGATTGTGAATTCCTTGACATCAGCTATATTACTTATAGATTTACTACTCAACAGCAACATATGAAAATTTGTGCTTCAACAGCACTTGACCCTGGATTTCTTCCTTACTGTGAGTAGTCATCTTCACTCTGACAGCTGATAAGGAATTCACAATCAGTGAATTAATTTTGAAGTTTTTATTCAGCTGTGGATCATTAACAGTGTCAATTACCCAGGTTAAACTGGACCCAAGACTGTGTGGGTAACAGTAAAACATGGATAACACAAAATATATGTGCGTTTTACCAGGAGCTATTATTACTGCATTTACAAAACATGTTACATTTCACATTTGAAATCCCTCTGCATCACACATGTTACCTCCTGGAAACTGGAAACTTGTGTACAAAATTACCCTTGAAACTCACTGTAATTTGTATCACTTGCTTCCAGTTCACTACCAGCTACAATAACCATTTTTATTTATTTATTTTGTTTCCGTGTCACATTTTTACTGTGTGGTTGTCATTTCCCAGAGCAGGCTGTTCCAGCTCGTCGGCTCCGTTGCGAGCCACAGAGCGCTCCCTGCTCCAGGGAGCCGTGTCACTCGCTGTGACCATTCAAGTGGGCCGGCACGCCGGCAGGTGGCATGGCAGGCTGAGGCAGGCGGCAAGGCACGCGTTTTGATGTGCCAGCTGCGTCTTACAAGATCGACAACCTCATACTCTTAGCTGCTAAGACGTGGTGACATGCTACACTAGGAAATATGATGTTCAGGAAATAAATAAGAAACAACTGTTTTACAAGAAACTGCATACTAAATTTATTGGGCCTCTGTAGCTTGACTTTTCTTTTCATTACAAGATCAAAAATATCAGGCGTCAAAGCGTTCACAGCATTAATGCGGAGGATGGCCTTCATTGTTGCATCCTGAAGAAACGATCGTTCCTTACTTTTTACTCCTTTCATTGCTGAGAAAAGCTGCTCACAACAATACTTGGGAAATGTTTTTTGCTGTAATGAACGATACCATCATGACAAATCCAACGTGTTGTAGCACCTGTCTTTCAACAAAGTTGAATTTTGCTAATCAATAATCTCCAAATGAAGTGATGATGACAAGCCATCGGGGGAAACTGAAAAAGGAGTGCTGAACACCTTAAGTTCCACTTCCAAACTAGTGAGGTCTCGGAATCGTGTTTCAAACGACATGATGAGCTGCTTTAACTTTGTTTGGTAATCGCCAAAAGTAGTACCTTCAGGTAGTTTTTAAGAAGCAAGATGATTGAAGAACGTTAAATGTCCATTATTCATATGCATCTCAAATAAACGTAACTTTTGCATGAACTCTTTGATCTGGTTGTGCATGTCAACGATTAGCTGCCCTTTGCCCTGCAATGACAGATTTACATTATTTAGATGCATAGTTATGTCAGCTAGGAACGCCAGCTCTGATATCCATTTTATATCTTTCAGACAATGCATTTCTTCCCCTTTCATTTCCAGAAAAAGGGTTATTTCCTCACGAATGGCAAAGAAAACATCAAGAACTTTTCCCCGACTCAGCCAACGAACTGTACTGTGGTAAGGTATATCCCCATACTCCGCTTCCATATCTTTCAGGAATCCTTTGAATTGGCGATGATTCATACCGTGACGCCGCACAAAATTCACTTCACGACATCTTTCATAACGCCACCTATCTCTATTGTTTCAGCGCACAGTGCCTCTTGGTGAATAAAACAATGAAGAATCAAAATGTCTTTCCCGAATTCGTCCCTGAGTTTATTTTTCAAATGAGAAGCATAACCGTGGTGACACCTGATCATTTGTGGTGTACCGTCTGTCGCTACAGAATGGAGCTTATCCCACGGCAAATTCATATTGTCCACTGATTCACAAACAGCTTCAAAAATGTCATGTCCTGTTGCAGTGTAATCGAGTGGTACCACATCCAAGAGTTCTTCAGTTACTTGCAGCTCCATGTCGACACCACGCACAAAAACTGCAAGCTGAGCACATTCCGATATGTCGGTGCTTTTGTCAAGCACTAGCGAAAATGCAACAAAGCTCTCCACCTTTTTCCTGAGCTGTGTCTCTAAATCCGCTGCCATGTCCAGGATTCAACGAGACATTGTTTGCTTCGACAGGCAAACCCCTTCAATTGCCTGCACCTCCCTTGGAAACAAACATTCTGCAACGGCTACCATGCACGATTTTACGAGTGGTCCCACCGAAAACGGCTTGCCACTTGTTGCAATGATGTGAGCCACCCTGTAGCTTGCTCGAATTGCAGACTCAGTAGTGTTTTCTCCGCTCTCATTCACCTGAAAATTATAAACGCATTACAGACCACGAACTATGTTGCATGCTTTGATACCCTTCGTATTACGAAACCGTTTTTAAACTTAACGTCTCCTGGTATGTCGTTCTTAAGCCTGGCCACCAGTTCTCTGCGTGCAACGCCTTCTACCTGATCATAGTCCGCTGCGTGAAGACGTGTATAATGTCGTTGTATATTGTACCTCTTCGCAGAATTAATTACTTTATGACATACAAGACACTGCGGATGACCATCCTTCTCAATGAATAGAAAGGTATCCTCCAACAGAGGTACAGGGCTCCTGCGGCTAATCATAGCTGTCATTGAACACAGATTATTGCGTCAGTTGTGGCTGCACGCGGCCAGGGGGCAGCGAGTTCGCTTTCCCCCTCCACACGGGCTCTGAGCTGCCGCAGTGAGCGCTCCGGAGCGCTCCAGCTCCCTGGAGCTTGGTTGGAACAGCCTGTCCCAGAGGGTCATGACACTCATTGAGGGGAATCACTTTTGTCCTGCATACTCTCAACAGACCCACACATTTCAATTCCAAGGTATGCACATTAACAGGTTGGCTGATTGGCCTTCTTCACCCTTTTCATCTACAAAACACACTATTCAGTATATCCTCATAATTTAGCTGTTCAAATCCTGGTTCATAGACACTGTCATTTGACGACCCCTAGATGTATTTGTCAGCTATGTCTTCACAACTAGAAATTTGTATTCTAAATGGAAACATCCATACAAATAACAACAGAATATTCCAGACTCACAAATTGGTAAACTGTGTATGGATATTCTGAAAATGGATTATAAGGAGTGTTCTGTATTTAAAAACTGTTTAAAGCAACTAATAGTGATTGACTGGATACTAGAAATTGCTACTAACATCACTGCTCCCTCCCCTCCCCCCCCCCCCCCCCCAACTTTCCTCTCTCTCTCTCTCTCTCTCTCTCTCTCTCTCTCTCTCTCTCTCTCTCTGTTTGTACAACTAAGATTTACAAACTAGTTACAGTCAGAATCAACATACTTCATCCATTTTCTCTTTACTATGCACCTCACACTGGTACAAAAAGCTGCTTCAAAGTGCCAACCTTCAACAAATATACAAAACAAAATCAGTCATCTGAAATGATCAAACACATGCAATAACCTGATACATTTTTTGTGAGAAGCAATGGCAGTATTCACTCATTTGTCCAGTCATCTTGTTCCACCAAATCTGATGAAAATGAACCTTGTGGCACATGGAACACGTAAAATTATACATTGGTGGGCAGAAGGAGTGCGTGCTGGCATCCTCCTAATGCACAGGTGCGTTTTAATTAAACTCCCATTACTTGAGGCAGTGTAGACAGAAAAATGTTTACTGTACGAGTACCCAACTTTATAGGAATGATGTTCAAACTGTGCACTGCAGGATTTGCATTGTTAGAAGTGTTAGTGTCATTACCTACCATTAGACACTGGTATTAGCATGGCACTGTAGGGTAGAAACACAAAGGTTAATGTACAGTACAGTTGCAGGCAGACAACATAGGTCTCAACAAGGTGAGCAGGGCCTTACTTATTAAGCTGTTTTATCAAAACAACAGCAATAGTGAGGCTGCTCTTCGTGAGTATCACTGCATTAAGAGAATATGGAGAAATCTTCTTTCCATACTGGGGTTGATGAACATGATTCATAAGTTCAAATTAACTGGTAACTTAGGAAGTGTTCCTGGGAGAGACCAACTATCAGTTGCACTGCAAATTGTTAAGAAGTTACTGTTATCATGGCTGAAAATGCTGGCTGCAATGTGCAGTCTTCATGTAGTGCATGAGCTGTGTTGTGACATCTGAACATTTTATGGATCACCATTCAAAAGAGCTGCTATGAAATAGTATCTCTAGTGTGATTCCAGGATGTCGTGGATGCAGACAGTGATCACATTAAGCAATATTTTTAACCTGGAATGTAAACATGGTACACAATTAACAGGTTGTGCAATTAACAAAAGTTAGCCTGTCAAGTGTAAATTAAAATTTATTTCTTTCAATGGTTCACTTATTATTTTTCTTCCGCATGTCCATACAAATGGTCCATAAGGTTTCACTGTCCTACATTCACTCATTTTTCATAGCCGCCCTCACAAGTGATGAAAGTTTAATTATAAACACCCTGTATAATAACAAATTATAATGAACACTAATCTACTCATACTGATAATGATAGTACACTATCATTATATTGCTGAAAGATGTTTCTGCTCTTCTTGTTATTATTATTCTTGTCATTGTCTTCAGTCCAAAGACTGGTATGATGCACCTTTTCAAGGCAATCCCCTTCATCTCTGCACAATTACTGCAATGTATGTCCACTTTGTTTCATTGCCAAATGTCCACCTGCTTAGCTGGGTGGTAATGTGCTTACCTCCCATGCAATGGGCCAGGGCTCCATTCCTGGCCGGTTTGGAGACTTTCTCTACTCATGGACTGGGTGTTGTGTTGTCCTCATCATCGTTTCACCCTCATCATTGGCTGCAAGTCGCCCAATGTGGCGCCAACTGAAATAAGACTTGCACTTGGTGGCCGAACCCAATGGGACCTCCCAGCTGACAATGCCATATGATTATTTCATTTATTTTTTTTCATTGACAAATACTTATTGGTACCAAAGATTTTCCCCTCCTGTCCTAATTATTAACCACACTATTCATTTCTCTTTCTCCTACTCTACCTTCAGCATTAACTCTGTCCTTATCATCTCTTGACTGATGCTGACAGAGCCAACAGATATCAACAAAAGTGTATGATAAAAAAACACAAATACTCCTATCATTTTTTATTTTTTTTTTTTTTTTTTTTTTTTTTTTTAATCACAGAGTTTTACTATATTTCACATCTTTTAACAGTGCCTATGTTGGTTATATGTTTTATACACTAGTTTAGCCAGACAGATATATCTCAGGATTATAATATAGAACTAGACTTATAAAATACAGAAATCCTTAGTGAGCAAAAGCCATTTTACACTCTACAAATCCTAGAAGATGAAGGTCATGGTGAAGGAACATAAATCAAAGCAACAGTGTGAAATGTAACCTGTAAAAATAACATCTGATAAATATCTTAACAGTCAATTACTTTTTTCTTAGGATCCAAAAAGTTTAATAACTACAGAATAATCCTGATGTTCAATTTTCATTCTAGATATTCCAAATCTGCATATGCATTTGCTACTGCTTGCCAAAAAACTTTGAGCTCATAACACTCCACAATGGTGATTTGATTGAGAAACTTTCTGGATATTTTAGATCTTACAGAGGGAGAAGGAAATAATAGAAATTTAATATTTTGTAGAAAAACAAATTCTCTTTCAAACTTTTGCCACAGTAAGCATGGCTCAGATGTCCATTTTAAGACAGAAGGGTTTAAGTGTAACTCAGTTTTAAATTTTTGTTTTATAAACTTCAGCCTCACATATTTCAGGAAGTATAAACCAAGAAGTGATCAAACTTGCATATGTTATAAACACTCTACAATATAACAGTTTCACAATAGCACAGGTTGCTAAACTAATCATGTGAAGAGCTCAAGTTTCCTAAACTTGAGAGAAATTTTGTCACAAAAAAATTTACTGATAACTTTGGCCCTTGAACTAAAACTAGGGATCAGATAACAGGAAACCTAAAAACTTTTTACAGTACAAATTTTGTGCAGTACAAACTGTGAGATCATCCTGCCAATTTTCTGGCAGATTAAATCTGTGTGTTGGACCAAGATTTGAACCTGGAATATCTGTCTTTCATGAGTTAGTGTTCAGCACCTGAGTATCATTCACGATCACCCCTTACAGCTGTACTTCTGCCACTATCCCTCTCCTATGCTGTCTGTGAAAGACAAAAGTCCCAGGTTCAAGTCCTGGTGTGTGACAGTTTTTATACACCAGAAGTTTCAAATCAGTGTACACTGTGATGGAGAATGAAAATTCACACTTTCAACTTGCCAAACTTCACTGCTTTACTACTAATAATTACTGAAAAACCAATTCAAATTTACCCAAAACTTTTGAAATGTCATCACAAATTTTTGTCACCCCTGACTTAAGAGGCTTTTATGCACCAAGTATTAAAATTTTTGGGATAGAAATACGTACGTCTTCCTTCGGTTGGTTTAGCAAACCTACTCACAAATGTTGAATGTTATCTAAATTACCTGAGTGGGTGATCCCTAGAACACACGGCATGGAATGACCCCTTTCTTAGCTCCAAATTCAAGGAAAATTACCTCTTCATCTGTAGCTTCCTTGGGTTCTTCTTTCACACCTGTGCGGCTCACGAAGAGGAAGTTCTCCACCTACATACCAAGTGAACAGCTTGCATTAATACAGTCAATATGTTACACAACAGGGGAAAAAAATGGGAAGAATGGAAGCAGAACAGTCGCAAACTGATGTGGCCCAGGGCTTAATGTGAATGGTTCTGTTGTTTTTTGGATGTTGCAACAGTTTAGAGAGATCAAAATTGTATTCTGAAGACCAGGGCAGGGCCAACCATGTGTAACATCAGAAAGACAGAACCGCAATTTGGCTGTACGAGCACAACAGTACGCCTTAACAGCACAGCAACTGGCATCTGATCTATCAGCATCTACTGGACGTGTAGTAGTGAAGCAAATGGCTTACAGAAGGGTTTGGCAGAGTGCCCTTTATTGTCGGAGACCTGCTGTATGTGCTTCTGACGTGTCTTCATAGAAGGGAACATCTAGAGTGGAGCCATCAACATGCCAGTTGGATGGTCGAAGAGTGGGCCAATTTTCTTTTTATACGAGTCCCAATTTGGTCTGAACAGTGATTCTGAATGGAATCACATCTGGAGAGAACATGGAACACAATTTTGGGACCCAACCATTGTGGAAAGAGACTGATATCGAGGATGATGCTTAACGGTGTGGGCTGGTGTATGTCGACCAAACAAACACTACATCATGAAATTGTATAATTACATCAGCAAGGTTTAACTGCTGTCAGGTATCATGATGAGATCTTGGGATCTCACGTGCAGATGTTGCACAGTGCTGTGGGCCCAGATTTCACATTGCTGGACGATAATGCTTGACCTCACAGAGCAAGGGTGGCTGAAGATTCCCTGGAAACGGAAGATATTGCACGCATGGTGTGGCCTGCCTGCCATCACGATTTGAATCCCATAGAGCACATCTCAGATGCAGTAGGGGCATGGGTTGCATCATGATAAGCACCCACCAACCACTCTCCAAGACTTGTAAGCAGCACTGCAGGAAGAATGGGCATTCCTGCCTCAACATGAGATTGCATGTGCCATCATTTGTCAGGCCTGTATTGCTACCAGAATTGGTCACACCCAATACGGAGCACATTAACCCGTTGTTGGAATGTGTGAATAAACCTCTTAAATTGTAAAAAAATGAATAATATTTTTGTCTATGATTACGCATGTTGCAGTTGTTTACATTCTGTGTTCTTTATATTGTTTCTACGTTACTATCACCTGATTATACTGTTTTGTAGCAAACGAAACACAACCCTGCAAAATTTTAGTTTATTGCTTTAATTTTTAAAACCAGCTTAGATTAGATCATTTATGTATATTATAAACAGTAATGACCCTATAACGCTTCCTTCTTGTACTTCAGAAATTACCATCAAGTTTTGTTGAGTTCGTCCTGTTAAAACCAACACATTAAGTTCTATCTCCTGGAAAGTCATGAATCCAGTCACAAATCTCATCTTGTTGTTGTTGTTGTGGTCTTCAGTCCAGAGACTGGTTTGATGCACCTCTCCATGCTACTCTCTCCTGTGCAAGCTTCTCCATCTCCCAGTACCTACTGCAGCCTACATCCTTCCGAATCTGTACAGTGTATCCATCTCTTGATCTCCCTATACGATTTTTACCCTCCACGCTGTCCTACAATACTAAATTGGTGATCCCTTGATGCCTCAGAATACGCCCTACCAACCAATTCCTTTTTCTAGTCAAGTTGTGCCACAAATTTCTCTTCTCTCCAATTCTATTCAATACCTCCTCATTAGTTATGTGATCTACCCATCTAATCTTCAGCATTCTTCTGTAGCACCACATTTCGAAAGCTTCTATTCTCTTCTTGTCCAAACTATTTATCATCCATGTTTCACTTCCATACATGGCTACACTCCATACAAATACTTTCGGAAACGACTTCTATACTCGATATTAACAAATTTCTCTTCTACAGAAACACTTTCCTTGCCATTGCCAGTCTACATTTTATATCCTCTCTATTTCGACCATCATCAGTTATTTTGCTCCCCAAATAGCAAAACTCATTTACTACTTTAAGCATCTCATTTCCCAATCTAATTCTCACAGCATCACCTGATTTAATTCAACTACATTCCATCATCCTCGTTTTGCTTTTGTTGATGTTCATCTTATATCCTCCTTTCAAGACACTGTCTATTCCATTCAGCTGCTCTTCCACGTCCTTTGCTGTCTCTGACAGAATTACAGTGTCATCGGTGAGCCTCAAGATTTTTATTTCTTCCATGGATTTTAATTCCTACTCCGAATTTTTCTTTTGTTTCTTTTACTGCTTGCCCAGTATACAGAGTGAATAACATCGGGGATAGGCTACAACCCTGTCTCACACTCAGTAAGCTGAACGGTTTCCAGAATTTGAAGAATACATCTCGACCTGGGCAACAACGTCCATACTGCTCTGGGTCTCATGGACGAACAAAGTAAGCTGAGTTTCATAAGATCTCTGGGTACAGGACTCATGCTGGTTTTTATAGAGGAGACTTTCATCTTCCAAAAATGTAATAAGTGAACACAGAACATGTTCCATAATCCAGTAAGTGGCTGATATTAGTGGCATAAGCTCATATTATGTGCTCCTGTCAAATAATCTCATAAACAGGAATGACCTGTGCTTTTTTTCCGGTGGCTTGTTACTGTTTATTGTTCCCATGACCTACGATAAAATAATGCTTGGAGGGGAGCATGTTCTTTCACGTAATCTCTGCTGAACCTCAGAGGCATGTCATTTGGTCCAGATGCCCTTAAACTGTTGAATGATTTTAATTTATTTTACATTCCATCAGTTATCTCAATGTCTGACATATTGATGTCTCTGTGTGTGCAATGATTGATAGCAAAGTCATATTATGATCTTCCATGGTCAAAAATTCTGGAATAATGAATACAGTATTTCAGTCTTATCCCTGTCACCTTCCATTTCAGTGCCGGCAGGTCTTCCATGATTTCCCTAAATGGGGGTCCAGAAGTGAGTTGTGAATGCATAGCTCAGTCAATGAGCCAAGGTTTTATTTTTCAATCCCAGTCTGAAACATGGTTTTAATCCACAATGAAGTTTCAAACCTATCATTAATGTGTGGACCCCACTTCCATGCCTGCAGAATTAATTTCAAGTTTATACAAACCACCAAAGGAAAAAGCTATTCAAACTGATGAATAATAAAAATTATTTTCTTTCTGTGATACTGCAAGAATATTGAATACAATACAATATTTTAACAAAGTAAAGTTCACAGATGAAGGGCACTCATTGTTGGAATTGAAGGATGTGTAGCTCTAATGTGCCTCTCATGCAAAATGAAAAATCATTAAAATCTGGAATCATGATAATTTCGAAAGTAGCTAGCACAAGTCAGCCAACTCCGCCAACAGAATAATTATTTCATAACAATGCTGTTGTACTAGTAATATGTGATAAAGCAAGTGATCACAGTAAATATACTCAAGATATTGAATAGTTTAATTTTTTCTGTTTAATTAACATTTTTAAAAGCATAATATAAATCAAGTTCCCAGATATACTATTTAAAGAATGCTTTTCACAGCAATAATAGGAATACAGTTTTTAAAGTTCTGAATTTGTCAGTTGTAAAATGCAGGGTGATTCACAAAGATATCCAAATATTTTAATATGTTATTCTCCAAGTAAAACTAAAGAAAAAAGTTAATATAAACATAGGTCCATAAATGTTTTGTTATGGAGCTATGACTAACAAATGAGTTTACCTCAAATTTAGCAACTTCGCTAATATGAAGCCATCGCAAAACTACGAGGTTAAAGTAAAGCACAATTTCCATTTATTTTGTTGTTATGGGTCTGGTGAATCTAATAAAACATGTCCCAGACATACATCTGCAGTAGTTTTCCAGAACATCTAGAGAAACAAAGATAATTATATAAGTAAATTTGTTTACTTTCCATTAAGAATGTAGAAACATTTATGTCTCTGTCGGCAACCGTTAGTGAGTTGTTTCAGTCATTTCCTAACCTTGAAACGAGTTAGTTTTCTGTATTATTAAGTGAAAGAACTAATAACAGTGTAGTTAAGTGATATAACATAGTAACTGTTGTAGTTAGTAGATTATTCATGAAATAGGGATGCCTTTCAAATTTACAACAGATGAATATGCTGATATGGTGTTTATTTATGGTTAATGTGATGATAATGCTACAGTCGCAGTTAACAAATATCATGTACATTATCCAACTCTGAAGATTCTAAATGTGCGAACCATTAGCAGTGTATTTCGAATGTTACGGGAGACAGGTTCTCTACCTAGCATTTATAATCTATTCATACATGTGCAGCTAAATGCATTGAACAAGGTAGAGAGATTTTTGAACATTTATTGTGAAATGTAATATGAAATTGCACGCACACTGTACAACATCCATAACACTGAAATTTTGTTCTTGTTTAACATGAATCACATGTGCTATGGTATTAATAAAAGCAGATTATCTGACACATTCATAGAGTTTCAGTTAACATTACTACCATCATTTTTCTGAAATTAAATTCTCTACAACTTCTGCTGAAAACTTTTTGCAGTTGTCAAAAATTTAAAAAACAAATTGGACAAAGTAGTTAATAAATTAAAAACTTTATGAAATTACAACTTTGCTTCTCTGGATGTTATGGAAAACTATTGCAGATACACATCTGGGGCATGTTTTATTAGATTCACCATATCAATAACAACAATATAAATGGAAATCGTACTTTACTTTAACCTTGTACTGTTTTGTGATGGCTTCATATTGGCGAAGTTGCTAAATTTCAGGCAAAATCTTTTATTAGCCGTAACACTGTAACTAAACATTTGTGGACCTATGTTTATATGAACTTTTTTCCTTGGTTTTACTTGGAGAATAATATATTAAAATATTTGCATATCTTCACTAAGAGCAGTGAATGGGTTTTTCTATTTGGGCAACAGAATAATTGACAATGGTTAAAGCAGAGATGATATAAAATGTAAATATACAAAAGCAAAGTATATCTCAAAAAGAAAAAAATTTTGATATCAATACAAATTCAAATGTTAGGAACTCATTTCTGAAGGTTTTTTTCTGAAGGCTATCTCATTATCAGGAGAAAGAAAACTGCCATTCTATGGATTGGAGCGTGGAGTGTCAGGTCCCTTAATCGAGCAGGTAGGTTAGAAAATTTAAAAAGAGAAATGGATAGGTTAAAGTTAGAGATAGTGGGAATTAGTGAAGTTCAGTGGCAGGAGGAACAAGACTTCCGGTCAGGTGAATACAGGGTTATAAATACAAAATCAAATAGCGGTAATGCAGGAGTAGGTTTAATAATGAATTTAAAAAAAATACGAGTGCGAGTAAGCTACTACAAACAGCATAGAGAATGCATTATTGTGGCCAAGATAGACATGAAGCTCATGCCTACCACAGTAGTACAGATTTATATGCCAACTAGCTCCACAGAAAATGAAGAGATTGATGAAATGTATGAGGAGGTACAAGAAATTATTCAGATAGTGAAGAGACAAAAATTTATTAGTCATGGGTGACTGGAATTCAATAGTAGGAAAAGGAAGGGAAGGAAATGTAGTAGATGAATATGGAATGGGGGTAAGGAATGAAAGACGAAGCCACTTGGTAGAACTTTGCACAGAGCATAAATTAATCACAGCTAACACTTGGTTCAAGAATTATGAAAGAAGTTTGTATACATGGAAGAGGCCTGGAGATACTGGAAAGTTACAGATAAATTATATAATGGTAAGACAGAGATTTAGGAACCAGGTTTTAAATTGTAAGACATTTCCAGGGGCAGATGTCGACTCTGACCACAACCTGTTGGTTATGAACTGTAGATTAAAACTGAAGAAACTGCAAAAAAGTGGGAATTGAAGTAAATGGGAACTGGATAAACTGACAGAACCAGAGGTTGCAGAGAGTTTCTGAGAGAGCATTAGGGAATGATTGACAGGAATGGACGAAAGAAATAGAGCAGAAGAAGAATGGGTACCTTCGAGTGAGTCCTGACAAAACTCTTCCAGCTGGTGAACAAGATGTATGAGACAGGCGTAATACCCTTAGACTTCAAGAAGAATATAATAATTCCAATACCAAAGGAAGCAGGTGTTGACAGAAGTGAAAATTACCAAACTATCAGTTTAATAAGTCATGGCTGCAAAATACTAACATGAATTCTTTACAGACGAATGGAAAACTGGTAGAAGCCAACCTTGGGGAAGATCAGTTTGGATTCCGTAGAAATGTTGGAACACATGGGGCAATACTGACCCTACCACTTATCTTAGAAGATAGATTAAGAAAAAGCAAACCTACATTTCTAGGATTTGTAGACTTAGAGAAAGCTTTTTAAAATTTCAACACGAATACTCTCTTACAAATTCTGAAGGTGGCAGTGGTAAAATCTAGAAAATTTACACAGAAACCAGATGGAAGTTATAAGAGTCAAAGGGCATGAATGGGAAGCAGTGGTTGGGAAGGGAGTAAGACAGGGTTGTAGCTTATCCCCGATGTTATTCGATCTGTATATTGAGCAAGCAGTAAAGGAAACAAAAGAAAAATTTGGAGTAGGAATTAGAATCCATCAAGAAGAAATAAAAATTTTGAGGTTCGCCGATGACATTGTAATTCTGTCAGAGACAGCAAAGAACCTACAAGAGCACTTGAACGGAATGGACAGTGTCTTGAAAGGAGAATATAAGATGCCTATCAACAAAAGCAAAACGAGGATAATGGAATGTAGTTGAATTAAATCAGATGATGCTGAGAGAATTAGATCAGGAAATGAGACACTTAAAGTAGCAAATGAGTTTTGCTATTTGGGGAGCAAAATAACTGACGATGGTCGAAATAGAGAGCATATAAAACGTAGACTGGCAATGGCAAGGAAAGCGTTTCGGAAGAAGAGAAATTTGTTTACATCAAGTATAGATTTAAGTGTCAGGAAGTCATTTCTGAAAGTATTTGTATAGAGTGTAGCCCTGTATGGAAGTGAAACATGGACGATAAATAGTTTAGACAAGAAGAGAATAGAAGCTACAGACGAATTCTGAAGATTAGATGGGTAGATCACATAACTAATGAGGAGGTATTGAATAGAATTGGGCAGAAGAGAAGTTTGGGACACAACTTGACTAGAGGAAGGGATTGGTTGATAGGACATGTTCTGAGGCATCAAGGGATCACCAATTTAGTATTGGAGGGCAGCATGGAGGGTAAAAATCGTATACGGAGACCAAGAGATGAATACACTCAGCAGATGCAGAAGGATGTAGGTTGCAGAAGGTACTGGGAGATGAAGAAGCTTGCACAGGATAGAGTAGCATGGAGAGCTCCATGAAACCAGTCTCAGGACTGAAGACCACAACAACACAACAGCCATATAAGAAGGTGAAATGTGGATGATATGCAGTAGAGACAAGAAAGGAATTGAAGCTTTGGAAATGTGGTGTTATACAATAAGCTTGAATTAGAAAATTAGAGGGGTAGACTGGACAACTAATCAGGGGGTACAGGATGAATTGAGAAGAAATGAAATTTCAGGCACAGTTTCACCAAAAGGAGGCACTGGATGATAGGAAGCATCCCGAAGCATCATAGAATCATCGCTTTGGTAACAGAGGTAGGTGTGAGGTTGGAAAATTTAGAGGGAGACTAAAGCATGAATATAATAAACAGGTTGGAATGGATGTAGAGTGTAGCAGTTTTGCAGAAACGAAGATACTTGCACAGGATATAATACAGTCTTCGGGCTGAAGATTATGATAACAAAAATTCAAGAGTACATTATATACAAATTATGGATGAAATCGTCGAGGAAATGGAGAAACTCACCACGCTCTCTGAAGCAGAGTAACACACTTGCTTCTCCTCCATTTTGCCATCTACACACCTTCTGTTTTTTGTTTCCTGAGAGCAGCAGCTCAACGTAATAGTGACCACTTCTATTTACTGACGTTACACTAAATACAGTTCATGTTTATCAGCAACAGCAATTAGGACCAGCACACTGAAAAATACCATGCCAAATGTTAGGACAGCATCTTCAGAATGGAACAACACAAAATAACAGGAAAATTTCAAGAAATGGTGACAGCCTTCCTCACACACAGAAGTGGGAAATACACTGATAAGTTCAGACATCTTGACCATCTGCTTAATAGTGTGTTGGTCCAGTTCTGGAATGTGATATGGCAGCAATTCTGTAGGGTATGGATTTGACTTAGCCTTAGTATGTTTATGGAAGTAGGTGGCACCAAAAGCCTATGCACATCTTGCAATTCCCATAAATTGCAGACTGGTGTTTTGTAGGCACAGAACTGGTATCGACAGTACCACACATATACTACATTGGGTGCCAATACAACAATGTGAGTTCCCTATCAGGCTTTTCTTGTCACACAGACATGTATCCTCATGGAAGGTGCCATCACTGTTGAAGACATCAAGCATGAACAAATGCTAGTGGTCCTCAACAATGTTCATGTAGCCCACAAGGGCCATAGCACTTTCAATCCTGTGCCCTCTATCATGCACTTCACTGGTTTGCACAGTATTATGCACTGCTCTGTCAATGAAAAGAAGACCCATTTTACTGTTGGTGACAGCAGCAGAGGAAATTGGAACTAACTATCCCCCTTGACCCTCCGAGCACTGAGAATATATCCATGTGTGTCACTTCTGCTTTTGTATATGTGCAAGACACAAACTGCGGCTAACACATCAGCACTGTGGGAAGGCTTCTCTTCACTGCTCCTCACCCCTCTGCAGTTATAATGGGCTGGCAAGATGTCCCTCCTACCACTGGAGATGTGAGAACTCATATAAAGTTATTCTTTCTGTGCAGCTTTACCTAATGAAACAAGAAAGGGCAGGAAAGTTAGAGAAGCCTGATGTACCCTCCAACAAACACCATAAGATCAAAAGTGTGAAACCAGCTGGATTTAGAAATATGCGTGACACCACTACAACATAAAAAAAGAATCAACACTAGGCAATAAACAAGACTAAAATTTCATAAACTTATGAGTCCATCAATTCTTATTCACAGGAGTGGATGTTTAGGGAAAAGAATAACAGGATAAATAATGATCTTAGAAATAAGGTATAGAGCACAGAAATCAAATTTGTGAGGAGAACAGAAGATTATTCATGAACAGTGTTTCACAAACTAGAGGTATAAATAACTGAATGTAATACAACTAAATACCATGTCACCTCACATGAACATGTACTGAGGTTATACATCATATAATTATCTAGCTTGTGTTAGCTCTTTTTAATGTATTTGAAATGGTTAGTGAAAGTCTGTAAAATCAATGGTTTTCTTTATTTGAAAATAATATATGCTGTTCCTAGTTACGATTTCCCTTCACTCACTTTCTGCAAGATACCTTTTTGGGAATTAATTCCATTGTAAGTGCATTTTACGTGTGTTATGCACTAAACAATAGCACACTCACCCTGTGGGTGATCTGCAGCAACATATATCTGATGGCAATATATACAATATCTTTGTGATTATTTGTTATAGTGTGTTTCCATTTTTAATATGCTCTGAAGAATGAATGACTAGGCTAAAGATAGAGGCCACTTATAGGAAAATTAAAAATACTTTTGGAGAAAAGAGAAGCATTTGCATGAATATCAAGAACTCAGATAGCAAGCCTGTGCTAAGAAAAGAACAGAAAGCCGAAAGGTGGAAGGTGAAGGAAATTTACAGAAGGTCTGCACAAGGGAAATGAATTTGAAAATATTATTACACGAAAAAAGAGGAAGTAAATGTTGATGAAATGGGAGATACGACAGTGTGAGATGACTGACAGAGCACTGAAACACCTAAGACTAGGCCCTCAGAGTAGAAAACAGTGCCTCAGAATTATTGAGATCATTGAGAAAGCAAGTGATGGTGAAACGTTTCCACCTGGTATACAAGGTATATGAGACAGATGAAATATCCTTAAACTTCAATAAGAATGTAATAACTCGATTTCCAAAGCACGTAGATTCCAAGAGGTGCGTATACTGCCAAATCATCAGTTTTGTAAGTCACAGTTACAAATACTGACACAAATCATTTCCAGAATAATGGGAAAACTGGATGAAGCTGACTTCAGGGAAGATCACTTTGGATTCCAGAGAAATGAAGGATAATGCAAGACAATAATGATTATATGACTTACATAACCTGTGTTTATAATATTTGTAGACATAGAAGGTTTTGACAATGTTGATTCGGCTACACACTTTGAAATTCCACAGGTAATGTGGTTATAATACAGGGAATGATAGATTATTCACAATTTGTACAGAAACCAGACTACTGTTACAAGAGGCAAAGAATAAGAAAAGGTAGCAATAGTTCAGAAGGGAGTTAGACAGGATTGTAATCTATCCCTAATGCTTTTCAGTCCATACACTGAGCACAGTGCAAAGAAACGAAGGAGAACATTGAAAAGCAAATGAAAATTTAGGTACAAACAAAAAGTGTAAGGTTTCCCAATAACATCATTAGGATGTAAGGGATCCACAATCCCACGAACATAGATATTAGTATCCGACACCCAGGTCGATAGCAAACAGGAATCGATTGTCGAGCGATGCAGGAGGCAGTGAACCTAGTGTCGAGTGAGTAGTACTGGAGAGTGACGAGTGAGTAGTGCGGGAGAGACAAGCAAGAATGGTGGTCGAGTGAGTTGTAAAAGGTAAAATTCACCGGAGTATGACGAGTGAGCACGTTCCCCTGATCGTCGTGGGGTTGACCCTCACTAATACCGATATGAAACAGAAAGTGACAAGTGCCGAATTACACGTTTCGCATCGGCCAACAACCACCATGGATTTGCAGTGAGGATCGTTGTGAATGTTAACCATCAGCATTGCGTGTGACGAAGTACTGAAAATCAGCAACCAATAAAAGATATAACTGTAATTAGACGTGTAAGGCGAAGGTAGCAACTGCCTCAGAATTTGTGTGTTAGTAGGAAATATATATCAGTTTGTACATCACAACTTTTATGGTCCTTAATAATAGACAAAGTTTCAATCATTCCACTATCCAGTCTCGGAACAGCCGCACTCCGTTGAAATACCCCCAAAACCACAGCAGAAAAACCGATAACCTTTCATCCATTAAGCACATGGTCATATAATCATAATAATTAACTGTTTGGCGGTTTCGATAAATTACACAAAATCCAGTAAAGGAATTATAAGGGGTTGTTTTATCTTCGCTCCCGTGAAAAGGACAGTCGCAATCTTCGGATCCGAACAATGGTTTATTGACCTCAATTTTTCGTTTCAGTGGAAAGACATTTGGTATTGTCGTTGCTGTGACTAAAATTATAGTATTCCAACTAGAAACAGTGTGACATTTATGGTGAAATTAGAAATCGCGGGGACAAAGCACATTATTTAGACAATACAGTGCAAAAGTGACTTTAAAAGACAATAAGTGCAAAAGTGACATTAAAAGACAATAAGTGCAAAAGTGACTGAGAAACGGTAAACAATTTGTTTTTACGAGTTGAAGTGACAAGAGTAGTGTTAATAAACAATGAATTGGAGTACGGACAGGAAAACCTGTGTGAATTGCTGTAAAGTTCATACTCTAAGAAAAGGCGTGGTTGTGCATAACCGCGAGTGAACCAGCCAAAATTCCGTTACGAAAGTATCAAGAGCATGTTTTCAAATGACTTTGTATCCGAAATTATCTTTTGAACGGTGTAAATCGCTCAATTTGATATGGACTAATAAACTGTTACTGCATTTACGAGTGTTGACTGTCGCTTAATTGTTGGATGACGTCACCCAGACTCTGTGAGCGGCTAACCTAAGCATCTGAAGCAGTGAAGAAGGTCCACACGCCGCGACAGCAAGCATTTAGATAGCGGAGATGTACCACACTGACCAGTGACTACAGCGGAGCCAAGTGGCTGAAATAGAAACAATGACGACGCGGAGTTCCACATCTAATGGCGAACCCTCGAAATAAATAACGTCTGTGCCACCTACCCGCCGATCAATGAAATACGTGACAGCAGCTCCATCCCGTCGCCAACCACCAAACTACGAGACTGCGTCAGCGCGATTCACCAAGACTTAAACAGTGAACACGGCACCACACCAGCTACAACGACGCTTCACCCGACAGCTGCCTCGACGGAGGAGCCAACGCCAACACGACTAGCAGCGCGACTTCGACGAGCGTCGAGGGGTGAGTGAGGACGATTTGCTGGCACGAGACTAATTAATATTGCACTACCTTCAGAGCTCGGAAGGACCTTCAAATTAAATTTGTCAATTGCAGAAAATATAAAACAATATTTTTTTAATTTTTTTTTGCGAATTTGCTCTGAAGCATGGTATGCTAATATGCGCGCGTTTTCATGCTGTACAGCACAGAATAGTGTCTCATTTGCATTGTTTATTGTAAACTACATGTTTATATGTCTTAAGTTGTGTGTATGTTACTTTGAGATTTTGTGTATAAAAGCAGTCACTGACGTTTGATCTGGATAGGTTTCTGTCATTTATGGTGTTCAATGGAGAGGTCTATTTTTACAGTCTGGGTTAACCTAATGCAGTGAAGTATTATTTAATTTTTAGCTAACTAGTGAGTTAATTTTTATCTAACTAGTGAGTGTTTGGGTTACAAGGATATTATTTTATTTTTCTTATCAGTGCATAGTGAATAGTTGAGAATGGGTCCTGAATTGAAACAAAAAAAGGTTGTGGAGGAGGTAGTTAGAACAATGGAGATAGGGCAGGAGGACAAGGATGAGTCAGGAATTGGTAATTGTGGAATCTCTATGTACAGCCCATTGGGTCATTCAACCGGTTACCATGAGACACCCGTAAAACCTATTGGAAAAGAATTGAGTCTAGAGGATGGAGAACCGCAGTTAACAATATTTAAGATGCTCCAAGAAATCAGGAAAGGAAACGAAGAAATCAAGAAAGGACAGAAAGAAATCATCAAGTGTTTAGAAGATATGTCCAAAGGAAATAAAGAAATCAACAAGTGTATAGAAGAGATGTCGATAGGAAATGAAGAATTCAAGGAAGAAAGCAAAGAAATGCTAGATAGGCATCAGATACAACCAATTGCAATCTCAAGATATAGACAGGCCTCCAATCCGGCCGAACGATCAAAGGAATTAAACCGTTTATGTAGGACGTACTGTCACAGGAAGCATGGGTCATGGAAGGAGTACCTAGGAGAATTTGAACGTATCAGGAATCATCTCCCACATGACTCAACGGGATTTGCACCATGTGAGATCTTACTTAACCAAGAACCTGATAGTGTGTTTCGTGAGCTATTAGATTATCCACCTGGAATTTACATAACATGGGAGAAGAAATTAGAGTTAGTGGAACTGAGTATGAAGAGGGGACAGGAGAGACATGATAAATTGGTGAAGCTAATAACTTACCAAGTGGGGGATCTGGTGCAAGTGAAAGTGCATGCCAAATCGAAGAAAATAAATTCTGAGATACATAAATTTAACCATGTTTATAAAGGACCATATAGAATCACAAAAATTGATCACCCAAACACAGTTGAACCGGAATATGTGCAAACAAAAAGAGCTCATGGTAAAGAACATGTTGAGAATATAAAGAGATACTATCCACATAAAGATAAGGGCAACCCAGGTGATAGAGTAGAGCAGAGTAGGTGTAGGGAGCCAGCAACTCTTTTGCTGGTATACCAAGTGGCGACTGGTACACTCCCAGCTGGGTGAGACTTTATTTCTATTTCAAGTTTCACTCCTCTACCATCTTTCTCTATCCTTGGGTTAAGAAAGTTAGTGTGTAATAGTTAGAATAGGTAGTGGTCGTCCGAATAATTCAGTCAGAAATGATGTAGCACATTTATAGTTGATTTGAAATAAGGATAAGTAGTTACTGTTGATTTAGAGTGTGAGATGTTAAAGAATCAATAAGTTAAAAATCAGTTTAGTGTCAGCACATTATAAAGTTACTAGTGCCAGAAGTAATAAAATGAGAACCAGATCAGAAAGCCAGTGTTTATAAAATGTGGTGGTCAAACAAGAGTTTGTGTAATCTTATAGAGTTGTTTTATGGGGCATGAAAAGATCAACCAAGTGTAAGAGAATCGAAGTAATGTATCAGCTAGCAAATAGGAAGGCATATAATGAAACAAATACATGAGGAGATACTTGTTCGAATGAATGACGTGAAATATTATGTATAGAGAGGCCAAGGAGCCTGGAGTAGTATTTTTATGTAGTTATTGCAGAGAATAAGGAGGATTGATGTAGGTTGAAGATAAATATAAATTTATTTCGAGTCGAAGCTGCTGTTAAGTTAAGGGAGTTATGTGTAATGAAGTGTATGAAGTATGAGATGTTTGAAGTATTGAAGTATGTCATTTAGGACATGAGCAATATCTGTTTGCAAGTTATTTGTAGGTATACATGTTGATCTGAGGTATGAGTAATGATAAATTCATGTATCCAATTAGCTATCAGAGTCAAGTACGGTTGTACTTACATCGAGCTTTAGAAGCAGTATTCTGGCACTGCGTAATGAATAATAAATATTCATATAGCGGATTTGCTTCTGTTAAAGACTCAAATGAATAAGTTGTGAATTTCTTCCTTTACTTTAGTGTGTGTTGACCAAGCGAGTTATAAATTAGAGTGATAGTAGTATGGACGGCAGGAACTCTGCTGGAAGGATGGCATACCAAAGGGTAGCTGCCATTCAACTAGTTTGTTTTCTTGTCTTTGCTGTAGCTAGTTATAATAGACTTAACCAGTAACAAATATGTAGTTAACAATCAATACAAATCTTTGAAAGTGAAGATTTTTGGTAATTGAATGTAAGATAAGTTTGTAAAAATTTTTTAGCATGCTATGTTAATTAAGATAGATTGATGCTGTATGATGATTTGTGATACGTTGTAACTTTCAATATGTGAACTAGAACCAAATGTTCCTCATTTTCATTTATATGCTGTGTGATGATTTTTTCCTATTACTCTTTTTCGCCTGTGGCTACAAAGAAGATTTTTAGGGCGGGGATGTAAGATATCCACGATCCCATAAACATAGGTGAAGGAAATTTACAGAAGGTCTGCACAAGGGAAATGAATTTGAAAATATTATTACACGAAAAAAGAGGAAGTAAATGTTGATGAAATGGGAGATACGACAGTGTGAGATGACTGACAGAGCACTGAAACACCTAAGACTAGGCCCTCAGAGTAGAAAACAGTGCCTCAGAATTATTGAGATCATTGAGAAAGCAAGTGATGGTGAAACGTTTCCACCTGGTATACAAGGTATATGAGACAGATGAAATATCCTTAAACTTCAATAAGAATGTAATAACTCGATTTCCAAAGCACGTAGATTCCAAGAGGTGCGTATACTGCCAAATCATCAGTTTTGTAAGTCACAGTTACAAATACTGACACAAATCATTTCCAGAATAATGGGAAAACTGGATGAAGCTGACTTCAGGGAAGATCACTTTGGATTCCAGAGAAATGAAGGATAATGCAAGACAATAATGATTATATGACTTACATAACCTGTGTTTATAATATTTGTAGACATAGAAGGTTTTGACAATGTTGATTCGGCTACACACTTTGAAATTCCACAGGTAATGTGGTTATAATACAGGGAATGATAGATTATTCACAATTTGTACAGAAACCAGACTACTGTTACAAGAGGCAAAGAATAAGAAAAGGTAGCAATAGTTCAGAAGGGAGTTAGACAGGATTGTAATCTATCCCTAATGCTTTTCAGTCCATACACTGAGCACAGTGCAAAGAAACGAAGGAGAACATTGAAAAGCAAATGAAAATTTAGGTACAAACAAAAAGTGTAAGGTTTCCCAATAACATCATTAGGATGTAAGGGATCCACAATCCCACGAACATAGATATTAGTATCCGACACCCAGGTCGATAGCAAACAGGAATCGATTGTCGAGCGATGCAGGAGGCAGTGAACCTAGTGTCGAGTGAGTAGTACTGGAGAGTGACGAGTGAGTAGTGCGGGAGAGACAAGCAAGAATGGTGGTCGAGTGAGTTGTAAAAGGTAAAATTCACCGGAGTATGACGAGTGAGCACGTTCCCCTGATCGTCGTGGGGTTGACCCTCACTAATACCGATATGAAACAGAAAGTGACAAGTGCCGAATTACACGTTTCGCATCGGCCAACAACCACCATGGATTTGCAGTGAGGATCGTTGTGAATGTTAACCATCAGCATTGCGTGTGACGAAGTACTGAAAATCAGCAACCAATAAAAAGATATAACTGTAATTAGACATGTAAGGTGAAGGTAGCAACTGCCTCAGAATTTGTGTGTTAGTAGGAAATAATATCAGTTTGTACATCGCAACTTTTATGGTCCTTAATAATAGACAAAGTTTCAATCATTCCACTATCCAGTCTCTGAACAGCCGCACTCAGTTGAAATACCCCCGAAACCACAGCAGAAAAACCGATAACCTTTCATCCATTAAGCACACGGTCATATAATCTTAATAATTAACTGTTTGGCGGTTTCGATAAATTACACAAAATCCAGTAAAGGAATTAAACGGGGGTGTTTGAAACTGTAGGCTGGCAATAGCAAGAAAAGAATATCTAAAAAAGAGGAATTCCTTAACATCAAATACAAAGTTATTGTAAACGACTGAAGCAATTTCATTTGGTGATGGTATGTGCAGGATGCCTCTGCAAGAGGAAATCAATAGATCTACCTGCAGTGAATGAAGAAAGAGTAGGGCACATGCAGGGAACTTTTGCAGACAGCGCACTTAAGTTGACAAACAGTGCAAACAGTGTGGACGACATCTACGAATGGAATGGTGCTCCACACCACTTCCATCAAGATGTTTGTGAGTTCAATTGGAAATTCATGGATCGGTGGTGGTGGTGATCACCAACTCATGTCTTGGCCTCCACTATCTTCGAACTAATACCAAGTGATTTTTTTTGTATGAGGTTTGTGAATGAGTCACGTGCATCATATGTTATATGTTGTGGGCTTGCATCATCAGTGCTTTTGAACAGATTAATAGGGACCTGTTGTGCTGAACATGGGAAGAACTTTATTATTCACTTTATATGTGCACAATCAGTAAGGGGGGCATGCAGAGCATTTGTAACAAGTTAGAAAAACTTTTTAAGTTTCTCTACGAAAGTCTTGTGACAATATGTCAAATAATACAGCTACAGCAAATTTGTGAAATCCCTTCAATCATTACCAATAACCTCATACAAATTTAAGTGTTGGGAAGTCTTTTCTGAAATTATTTGTCTGGAGTGCAGCCCTGTACAGATGTGAAACATGAATAAGAAACAGTTTGGACACCAAGAGACTAGAGGCTTTGAGAATGTGCTGAAAAGAAATTTGTGCCACAACTTGACTAAAAGGAGAGATTGGTTGACAGGACACATACTAAGGCATCAAGAAACAGTCAATCTGGTAACAGGGGGAAGTGTGTGTGTGTGTGGGGGGGGGGGGGGGGGGGTTACAATTGTAAAGAGAGGCCAAGACTTGATAAAGTAAGCGGTTAAAATGGATGTTACGTTGTGGTCACTATGCAGAGATGAACAGGCTTGTGCAAGATAGGCTAGCATGGAGAGCTGCATCACATCAGTCTTTGGGCTGAAGACCAGAAGTACACCATGGATTACCAATGGAGTAGGTAATGCACAATGTGTACAAGTTTCTGTATATGAGACAACAAGACATCTGTAAGTTATTACCAAATTCACAGCAATCTAAAACCAAAGACAAATTAGTAATTCCAAAACTATGCAGGTCTACATTACAGCAAATGTACCAAAGTAATGCAGCAGCTCACATATTGCTAATATCATGCAAAAAATATCATAATACATGAAAAACGCCCTTGACAATGGGAGTTATTTCTCAAAACATGTCATCCAGAAAATAAGAAAAATCATGATTGGCAGCAGGAAACCCTATATCAACATGCAGCAATCTGTGTCTATTGCAGTACTGCAGCCAGGCAGACGCGCTTGTATGAAGCTCTCGCTAAGTTAAGCAATTAATATTGAAATAAGAGTTAATTTAGTTAATATTGCATTTTAGACTAGTGCATTTACTTCTTATCTAATCTATCTATTGAAGGTTTCACTTTTCTGAACATCGAAAAGGAAGTATTTCATAAAGGCTGGCAGTCACGAGTTTGTTTACATACTAGGGTGTAAATTTCGTACAAGTGTAGACTAGGCTTAGTGCTTCAAAGTTAAATTAATTTGTGTCTCTCATCCAGAATTTGTGCAGTTAATTAAAAGTTTCTGAAGCAAGTTTATAAGTTTGTTTAAATTAGTGTTTAGTTTTAATATAATGGAAGGAAACATTCCACGTGGGAAAGATTATATATAAAAACAAAGATGAGGTGACTTATCGAACAAAAGCGCTGGCAGGTCGATAGACACACAAACAAACACAAACATACACACAAAATTCAAGCTTTCGCAACAAACTGTTGCCTCATCAGGAAAGAGGGAAGGAGAGGGGAAGACGAAAGGAAGTGGGTTTTAAAGGAGAGGGTAAGGAGTCATTCCAATCCCGGGAGCGGAAAGACTTACCTTAGGGGGAAAAAAGGACAGGTATACACTCGCACACACGCACATATCCATCCACACATGCAGACACAAGCAGACATATTTAAAGACCAAGTGTTTAGTTTAGATAATGAGGCTAGAAGGGCAGAAAAATCACTGAACATGAGGCCAAGATTTGTGCCCTTAAGGCTGAATTAGAAATCACAAATTTGGAATTATGTAAGCCAAGGGAGGAAAAGGATTCTAGGCGCTGGGAAAAGGTAGCAAGTAAAGGATGAAAAAGGGAAACCATTGATAAAACTTCTGAAATTCAGTTATCAAATAAGTTTGGCATGCTATCTGAAGTAGTGGAGGAAGGGCCTCATTCAGATGTAGTTGAATGTTGGTTGAAGCAGAATACTAGCTTAAAGAAAAAAGACAGGTCGGGATAAAACCAGAACAGGAAAAGAAAAATTCTGCTTATAGGTAGCAGTCATGGGAGGGGTGTGGGCCAACAGCTTCAGGAGAAATTAGGGACAGAGTACCAGGTCACAAGTTTCGTGAAACCAAGTGTTAGCCTTAGCCAGGTGACAGAAAACTTAGGCCAGTTATGCAAGGACTTTGAGAAGGAAGATCAGGTAATTATATTTGGGGGTGCAGGAAACAGCCTGGCTATGAAACCAAGATATAGTATTAGGAGTGACATGGATAAAATAGGAGCAGAAACTGGGCACACGAATTTGGGGTTTGTGAAGGTCTTTCAGCACCATGATCGGCCCTGGGTAAACACCGCTGTAAGGTGTGTTAACACTGAGCTGAACGGGATGCTCCAGACACCAGCAAAGTCTCACATGAGTGTTGTTCCAGTTGATGCTATTGGTAGGTGGGGTTACACTACACATGGCCAGCATCTTAACAGGAAAGGGAAAGATAAGTTAGCTTCTCTATTAGCAGATATTGTAAGGGGGGCCGCAGTCACACGAGGGCTGATCCCTGTGGTTATTGGGACCAGGCAGACAGGTTTTTTTTTTAAGGTTAAAGCCAAATTCCAGGCAGAAAACAACCAAGGAAAATAGAAGAAAAGCAAATAGGGATAAAGCTAAGAGTGGTATCAACTTACTTCACCAAAATATCAGGGGAATAAAAAATAAAGTAGGTGAGCTCATAATGTGTATAGATTATCTCAAAAATGAGAATGAGATTGATATACTTTGTCTGTCTGAGCACCATGTAACTGTGGGGATGGAAAATGTCAGAATAAACGGGTATAATTTAGCATCTTACACTTGTAAATCTAGTATGAATAAAAGAGGAGTTGCCATTTTCATAAAACAAGGGTATAAATACAGAACTGTTGAAGTAAGCAAATTTTGTGTTGATCAGCACTTTGAGGTTTGTGCATGTGAATTTCAGCTAGATAATGTTGTGTTGATATTAGCAACAGTGTACAGGTCTCCACTAGGAGATTGGGAGCTATTCATAAAGTTTGACTCCCTATTATGCTATCTGTCAGACAAAAAGAAGAAGTTATTAATCTGTGGTGATATCCATGTTAACTTTCTAAGCAATTCTGATAGGAAAAGTGAACTAGAAGTGTTGTTAACAGCATATTACTTAGAATCAGTGATCAATTTCCCTACATGTATAGCTCAAGACAGTAGTACTCCAATAGATAACATATTTGTACAGCAAGAGGATGTAGAACAAACACATGCTTTCCCTGTGGTAAATGGATTATCTGACCATGATGCACAACTGCTTAACTTACAAAACCTAACAGGATGTACACATCAGAATCCATTAAGTAAAAGTGTGAGGGTGCTCAACCCGGTATCTATAGATCACTTCAGAGAAAGTTTAGGAAATGTAAACTGGGAAGATGTATATAATGAGCCAAATGCTAATGATAAATGCAGCATATTTCTGGATAAATTTATATCCCTCTTTGAACATTGTTTTCCAAAGAAAATTACTAAATGTAATACCACAAACTTTTCAAAGAAACCTTGGATTACTACAGGTATTAAAGTGTCTTCAGAAAGAAAAAGAAAACTGTTTGAGACAGCAAGAACTAGTAAAGATCCAGAAGTAGTTTTACACTCTAAAAATTATTGTAACATACTGAGAAAAGTTGTAAGGAAATCAAGAAATATGTATGTTAGAGAAGAAATTAACAACTCCAGCAATAAAATCAAGTCAATATGAAATGTTGTTAGAAGAGAGGCAGGAAAAGCAACTACTGGGTTAGGTAGTATTACTGTTAAAGAGAATGAGACCATGTTAACCAATAGTGCACAGGTAGCCAATGTATATAACAATCACTTCTTAAGTGTATGAGAAAAAATTGGTGAGAATAGTTCAAAAGAAAAAGCCAGGCAGTACATGGAAGACTCAGTTTTGAAAAATTTTGATCAGAGAAGTTTCATCTAACAACCTCTTTTTGAAATAAGGAAAATTATCAAATCTTTGAAAAATAAATGTTCTGGTTGAGTAGATGACACCTCTAACAAGTTATTAATGTATATCTTGGCTCTTTATACATACACGAACGTTCTCCTTCTTGACACAATTCACAGAACAGTACGAATGAAAAAAAGAACACAGTTCAATAAAAAGTACTAGCTTCTGAAGTATAAGGTGACAAGCTTTTCAGCATAGTGTATTGTTAATGTGTAACACACTGAAATCAAGCAATGAGATGGTATTTCAAGAAGAAGAACATTAATTCCACAACAGCAGCTGTTTTCCACTGTTTGATTTCAATAATGATCAAACTATGACACACACCTCTCACTTGCTACAGTAGTGTCAAGCACTCTTCATTTTAATAATCTTTATTTTCATTATTGTCAACATAAATCACCATCTCCAAACACAACAGTTGGATGGCATTAAAATTAAGTTCCAATAAGGAAGGAAATAACTTAAGACCTGACGAAAAATTGAAACACATATCATTTCTAGACAGGTATTTCGAATTAAAGCCAAATGAAGAAATATGTCAAACATGTGAATCAGAATATAGCATGCACGGATTTCACAAGTCAATGACAAAACTGTTTTTACTCCTTTCTCCTAGAAAATTGTTTAATCTAATGAATCACTATTAGAATTTAGTTTTTTTCTATCACAAATATATACATGGAAACACATCTCCATTTAATATGAATTGTGTATTCATTTCCTTATATTCCCTACAGCACTTCTCTTTAAAGCATCTAACATAGTTTTCGTCTAGCAAACTGCCCGTTGTACACATCAGCGATGTGACCAAAAGTAGACTATCATCAGATTAGCATTAAAGCAACCCAGATATCACCTAAAGACCACTCTGAACTCTTAATGAAAACACTTACTGACAACACAAAAATTTTCAGAGGAGGGGGGGAGAAATTAAAGTGTCTGTTTAAACAAATGAATCTTGAGGCTCATCAAACAGTCAACTTCATCTTTTCCTGCATTTTTGCTATAACACATATATAACATGATCCTTTTTGCTGCCTAAACATTTAGTAAACACCTCTTTCAATAACACAGCCACTACTGAACCCACCCCACACAACCACTCTGTACAGCTATATTCTGCCAGCTGAATTGTTTGTATCTAAAATAGCAAATGAAATATACATCATTAAAATCACAAAAAATACATTTTAAAGTATAGCCTTAACTGGAAAAATATGGTAGCTCAGACCAATTTTCATATTAGAACTCATAAGAAGCCACAAAAGATCATGCAAAAACATTGCAAATACCATTTTATTCGCTCAAATATGAGCTTCAGTGTTTACTTTCAGCTCCACCCCTACTGCATGGAATTATCACAAGAACATTTAATTTTACAGGCATTACTGCTACACTACTACCCCACTATCAGAGATGTATCCGGAAAATACGAGGGCAGTTCAGAAAGTAACCTCCGATTGGTCACAATGCGGGTTGTGGGGGGAGTAGCGACGCCATCTGTGCGTTCACGCACTCAACAGGTCAGTCGGCATCAAGTCGTGGTCGAGTGAACGTCGTACCTGCGCTAGTTTAGTTTTTGTGGCAGTTTGAAACGTGTGCTGCAATAGAAAACCCCGCCAAATGTGAAGTGCGTGCTGTCATAAGGTTTTTTACAGCCAAAGGATATTCTGCAGCAGCTATTCATCGTGAGCTTTGTGCCGTGTACGGATCAAGAGTTATGAGTGAAGGAGTTGTCCGTGAATGTGTACGTTTATTTAAAAGTGGACGAGAAAACGTTCATGATGAAGAGAGGAGTGGTAGACCATCATTGGTGACTGACGAACTCGTTCAGACAGTTGATGCAAAAGTTCGTGAAAATCGACGTTTCTCAATGTCGGAGTTGTCTACTGGTTTTCCACAGATTTCTAAGACTCTCTTGTACGAGATAGTGACAGCAAGATTGGGTTACCGTAAGTTCTGTGCACGATGGGTGCCCAAAATTCTTACCGACCACCACAAAACTCAAAGAATGGCCTCTGCATTAGACTTTCTGTCACGTTATGAGGATGAAGGAGAACCATTGTTAAACAGAATCGTGACCGGTGACGAAACCTGGATTAAGTACGTGACTTGCGCCATAGGGTGGTGGGGTTTCGGGTTCCGCTGGATAGGTCAGGAGTCCACTACACGCAACAAGCGGCTACACGGGTAGCAGGGGTTGTGTGGCGTGGGCTGGGCGGTTTTTTAGGTTAGATGGCCTTGGGCAAGTACAGAAAGGACAACAGCCTCAACGGGTGTGGGGCAAAGTCAGGACATGCGGGGACCAAGCAGCAATCGGTATTGTAATTGTCAACTGTCGAAGTTGCGTTGGTAAAGTACCGGAACTTCAAGCGCTGATAGAAAGCACCGAAGCTGAAATCGTTATAGGTACAGAAAGCTGGCTTAAGCCAGAGATAAATTCTGCCGAAATTTTTACAAAGGTACAGACGGTGTTTAGAAAGGATAGATTGCATGCAACCGGTGGTGGAGTGTTCGTCGCTGTTAGTAGTAGTTTATCCTGTAGTGAAGTAGAAGTGGATAGTTCCTGTGAATTATTATGGGTGGACGTTACACTAAACAACCGAACTAGGTTAATCATTGGCTCCTTTTACCGACCTCCCGACTCAGCAGCATTAGTGGCAGAACAACTGAGAGAAAATTTGGAATACATTTCACATAAATTTTCTCAGCATGTTATAGTCTTAGGTGGAGATTTCAATTTACCAGATATAGACTGGGACACTCAGATGTTTAGGACGGGTGGTAGGGACAGAGCATCGAGTGACATTATACTGAGTGCACTATCCGAAAATTACCTCGAGCAATTAAACAGAGAACCGACTCGTGGAGATAACATCTTGGACCTACTGATAACAAACAGACCCGAACTTTTCGACTCTGTATGTACAGAACAGGGAATCAGTGATCATAAGGCCGTTGCAGCATCCCTGAATATGGAAGTTAATAGGAATATAAAAAAAGGGAGGAAGGTTTATCTGTTTAGCAAGAGTAATAGAAGGCAGATTTCAGACTACCTAACAGATCAAAACGAAAATTTCTGTTCCGACACTGACAATGTTGAGTGTTTATGGAAAAAGTTCAAGACAATTGTAAAATGCGTTTTAGACAGGTACGTGCCGAGTAAAACTGTGAGGGACGGGAAAAACCCACCGTGGTACAACAACAAAGTTAGGAAACTACTGCGAAAGCAAAGAGAGCTCCACTCCAAGTTTAAACGCAGCCAAAACCTCTCAGACAAACAGAAGCTAAACGATGTCAAAGTTAGCGTAAGGAGGGCTATGCGTGAAGCGTTCATTGAATTCGAAAGTAAAATTCTATGTACCGACTTGACAGAAAATCCTAGGAAGTTCTGGTCTTACGTTAAATCAGTAAGTGGCTCGAAACAGCATATCCAGACACTACGGGATGATGATGGCATTGAAACAGAGGATGACACGCGTAAAGCTGAAATACTAAACACCTTTTTCCAAAGCTGTTTCACAGAGGAAGACCGCACTGCAGTTCCTTCTCTAAATCCTCGCACAAACGAAAAAATGCCTGACATCGAAATAAGTGTCCAAGGAATAGAAAAGCAACTGGAATCACTCAATAGAGGAAAGTCCACTGGACCTGACGGGATACCAATTCGATTATACACAGAGTACGCGAAAGAACTTGCCCCCCTTCTAACAGCCGTGTACCGCAAGTCTCTAGAGGAACGGAGGGTTCCAAATGATTGGAAAAGAGCACAGATAGTCCCAGTCTTCAAGAAGGGTCGTCGAGCAGATGCGCAAAACTATAGACCTATATCTCTTACGTCGATCTCTTGTAGAATTTTAGAACATGTTTTTTGCTCGCGTATCATGTCATTTCTGGAAACCCAGAATCTACTATGTAGGAATCAACATGGATTCCGGAAACAGCGATCGTGTGAGACCCAACTCGCCTTATTTGTTCATGAGACCCAGAAAATATTAGATACAGGCTCCCAGGTAGATGCTATTTTTCTTGACTTCCGGAAGGCGTTCGATACAGTTCCGCACTGTCGCTTGATAAACAAAGTAAGAGCCTACGGAATATCAGACCAGCTGTGTGGCTGGATTGAAGAGTTTTTAGCAAACAGAACACAGCATGTTGTTATCAATGGAGAGACGGCTACAGACGTTAAAGTAACCTCTGGCGTGCCACAGGGGAGTGTTATGGGACCATTGCTTTTCACAATATATATAAATGACTTAGTAGATAGTGTCGGAAGTTCCATGCGGCTTTTCGCGGATGATGCTGTAGTATACAGAGAAGTTGCTGCATTAGAAAATTGTAGCGAAATACAGGAAGATCTGCAGCGGATAGGCACTTGGTGCAGGGAGTGGCAACTGACCCTTAACATAGACAAATGTAATGTATTGCGAATACATAGAAAGAAGGATCCTTTATTGTATGATTATATGATAGCGGAACAAACACTGGTAGCAGTTACTTCTGTAAAATATCTGGGAGTATGCGTACGGAACGATTTGAAGTGGAATGATCATATAAAATTAATTGTTGGTAAGGCGGGTACCAGGTTGAGATTCATTGGGAGAGTGCTTAGAAAATGTAGTCCATCAACAAAGGAGGTGGCTTACAAAACACTCGTTCGACCTATACTTGAGTATTGCTCATCAGTGTGGGATCCGTACCAGGTCGGGTTGACGGAGGAGATAGAAAAGATCCAAAGAAGAGCGGCGCGTTTCGTCACCGGGTTATTTGGTAACCGTGATAGCGTTACGGAGATGTTTAATAAACTCAAGTGGCAAACTCTGCAAGAGAGGCGCTCTGCATCGCGGTGTAGCTTGCTGTCCAGGTTTCGAGAGGGTGTGTTTCTGGATGAGGTATCGAATATATTGCTTCCCCCTACTTATGCCTCCCGAGGAGATCACGAATGTAAAATTAGAGAGATTAGAGCGCGCACGGAGGCTTTCAGACAGTCGTTCTTCCCGCGAACCATACGCGACTGGAACAGGAAAGGGAGGTAATGACAGTGGCACGTAAAGTGCCCTCCGCCACACACCGTTGGGTGGCTTGCGGAGTATCAATGTAGATGTAGATGTAGAACCCTGAGACAAAAGAACAATCAAAGATGTGGGCACATTCAAATTCGCTTACCAAACCAAGAAAAGCCTCGCAAGATTTTTCTGCCAGAAAACTGATGGCAACGGTGTTTTGGGATGCCAAAGGGGTGTTGTTGGTTGAATTCATGGAATGTGGTACGACCATTAATCAAGACGTGTACTGTGAAACAATAAAAAAGTTACGACGGGCTATACAGAACAAACGCCGTGGTATGCTGACTTCCGGTATCGTTTTTTTGCACGATAACGCCTGTCCTCACTCTGCTCGCAGAACAATGGTCCTTCTTGAGTCCTTCAAGTGGGACGTTATCAACCATCCACCTTACAGCCCAGACCTGGCGCCAAGTGATTATCACCTCTTCATGCATTTGAAGAAATGGCTCGGGTCACAGCGGTTTGGTGACGACGAAGAGCACAAAGATGCGGTCACAGGCTGGCTCCAGGCACAAGCGGGTGATTTTTATGCAGAAGGAATTTCAAAGCTTGTGAAGAGATACAATAAGTGCCTCAATCGCTATGGAGACTATGTAGAAAAATAGTGCAAAGATGTAGTTGTAAGATGTATATATTAAAATATTTTTATTTAACTTGGTGTATTTTTTTAAATCAACCGGAGGTTACTTTCTGAACGGCCCTCGTAAACCTGTCACTCAAGAATGGACACAAAAAACCATCATAATATAACCGGGAAATTAACATTAAACTATACAATTACTTGACCAAAGCCCAAAATTAATACACCATAGTGTGATTGTACATTTTGAATCGTCTATGGCAAAAGTCTGCAGCTCGGCGTCTAGTGGCTAGCATTGTTGCCTCTGGATCACAGGGTCCTGGGTTCAATTCCCGGCCAAGTTGGGGATTTTCTCTGCCTGGGGACTGGGTGTTTGTGTTGTTATCATCATCATTTGTAACATTGGCTAGATTGGATTGAGTAAAAATTTTGACAAAGTTGAGTGCCCCTCAAACTAAACATCACTATGGCAAAAGTTTCGGCATTACCGAAGGATCCGATTCCACAAGTCTGCTTTGCTCCATGACGTCATCAATATGGCAGAAACGGCTACTCCCAACTTATACAAAATGACAACAATGACATTACTACAGATACGACAACAAATGCAAACAAAAATAAAAATGACAGGTTAACACTGCACTCCAAAAATAAAATGAAACTAACAGGCAACTGTGGAAAATTGGGAGTTTAGGGTGGGGAAAAGCCATATATACAACAATTAAAAAACCACCACTTCATCCAAAAACAAATAATATCCAAAAACAATTTAACTGACAGCATTCCACTACACCAACAAAACCACAGGAATCAGACAGTTTTCCTTGCCCTATATAGCTCAACCACTTCTTCGATACCACAAAACAAACACACACAACTCTGAAAAGTGGAACCAAACCCCCCACAACTCAAAACACGAAATGTGCCATATTCACTGCATCAATTAAAACACAACTGACCTACCATTAATATACAACATGCAACAACACAAAATAACACACACACACACACACACACACACACACACACACACACACAAGCCAAACACATAAAGTACCTTAATTACTCACTGAATACACTTCCACAACCCACGTTACCGCACCACCTACCTAAATCAAAACCACATAGCACAATGACAACCAAAACTCAAATAAACACAATACCTTAAGTTAAACTCAGCACATCCACATCCATCACCAGGGGACACCATCAAATACAACAACACAACATCTACAAACACAACCAACTCACAAACTCCATACCGTAATGATGTCACACACCACACCATAGGTCAAAGCAGATGAGTGGAATCGGATGCGTCTGTTGACCCAACGTTTTACAGTAAAATTTCTCTATCAGGTAATTTCTGCACAAAACACATCACACGATTGCATCATGTATGAAAACCACACATATCGAAGGCTATGTAAATATATTGTATACAATAATAATAAATACAAACAAAACATGTTTCCACGTGCTATATTTTTAATAACAACTACCGACAGTCAGTTGAAATGGAATACACAACCAAACATACTAGCAACAAGAATTCAGTCAGTCTGTGTGTTACATCATTAGCGTTCTCTCATTGGTATATGACACCATCTGCCTCTTAGTTATATACTATTCCTATGCCCACTCAGTCCTTAATATGGGATCGTTATTAGTGGTTCATGGGCACAAAATATGGCCACAATATTCAAACTACAGAAGTGGTAAAAAAAGTGCTAAAAAAAAATCTAAGTTGGGAGCTGGGGACTGTAAATGTGTCCTCTGAGTACATGCACAAATCAATTATGCACTTCATGAAAACCATTACTAATTACTATACTAACACCACTATACTACTCACATACTGAGAATAAAACTCAAAACAATATTCTCAACCAGGAATCAAAAAACACACAATGCATTGCTGAGGATATTAAGGAGAAAACTAAAACCAATACATTTACAAAATCAGTTAATGCATACCTATTTCTCATAATACACATTATGCAGTAAAGGGGTACGTAAAAACACAAACCAGGAGATAGTAAAGATTTAAGCATCTCTTGTCAATCCGCAATATGCTTTCAGACTACAGGGCTAAAGCACATTATGGGAGAATTATATACCCAAGGTGGAAATGTTCAACCTGCCAAATCTGCTTTTACACTCATCACTAAAATTGTGGACATAAATCGCTCATCAAAATCTACATTCAATACAATTCAAATTTTGTATTCACATTACTTTGCTTAAGTAACCCATCACCAAACTAAAACTGCCCCTTTCCAATCAAACCTAGTTGCCAGCATAGACAAGCAAAATAAGTATTGTATTATCATTGCAATTCTCCAATGGTGACTGTACTCAAATTACACACCAAATGGCGTATTATCATCAGGTTAGGGGTTGAAGCTGGTGCAAGTAGACACAATCCGTCATTCAATACCCTTAGCTTCTTTGATCTTTATTAGCTCAATATCTCCTAAATTACGAGGAAATGCTGATTCAGTTATCAAACAAATGAGAATGCAAAAGAGAACATTATATCGTGTATGGTGACTCTTAAAGACATGTGGACATGTGAATAAATAATGGTTACATTAATTTTTGAATTAGTTGCACTTGTTATTAATTATTCATCTGCATGTAACTAATTTGTAATATTTTTTTGTTATTGTACTAAGCCGAAATCTGTACTACCACATGCAGAGCAGTAAACAACTAACGAGATATATACAACAAATTCAGTACACTAGGAGCAAACTGTAAAAGTTAACATTTTGTTTATTTGTCTTCTGTAACACTTTGAAGACTTAGTGCAACGTGTTTCGATGTGTAAATGCAACAGATGCCTTTCCATTTCATAGTCTACTGTGAATACAATTTTTCCGTCAATTTATATTTCTATGGGATGAAAATCGACTGACCACGTCCATAACTTTGCAGATGGAATCACACTGCATTTGACAATATGCAAAACATTTGCATGAATCACATTCAAGTAGGCCGGAGGTTCATTATCGTAACGGTACACTGTTTCCCTATAGCTGACTTCAGTTTTGATGGTAAACCTAAAATTAGGTCTTACACAAATCGCTTCACATGTAACCAAATGAACTAAGCGATTAAAATGAAGTGCCGAAGCAGGTAAAATGGTTTTATCCCACAAAGAAGTCAAAAAAGGGTGTTACATATAAAGTGATAATTTGAGCTGTTATCTGCGTATTTTTGACTATTACATACAACAAAATAAATACAGGCACTTTCTTAACTCTGAACATACCATGCACCCACAAGAAGTTCTCCAAACCTGCTCTCGGGAACATAAGCATACGCACCCACATTTTTTTCTCTATTATAATATTACGTCAAAAATGGCAGCCACATACTGCTTACGCCTATATTTAAACATAAACAGTTCACAGTTGTAACTGAAGATCTCGTGGAACCATGTAAACACCAAAGATTAACAAAAAATCAAAACATGTCGTATTGTATCTTGATAATTCAGAGATGTTACGGTTTACCAACATCTCAGAACACTTGGCTACAAACTTCCCGTTACATATCATCATTTTCATTAAATGAGTGACAGGCTTCTCTCGAATAATTTTTATTGCTATACTTTTTATTTCTACAAATTGTGTATTTTCAATGAACAGTGGCCCTGAAATGGCTTTTAAACATTATGTGTGAAAATTAGAATTTCGTTGTTGCCTGTTGGTATGATTAGCCAAACAATTGCTAGATAAACGTATTTTACGCCTCACAGGTAATGAGTTAGAAATTAGGGACTAGAATTTACAAATAAGAATGATGTCAGCACAAAAAATATATTTAGGACGAAGTTAGTGCTTTGCTTTTAGTTTTATTTTGGTCGATTTGCAATCGTGCAGCTGTTTGCTAATCACTTGTTGTGACGTTATGCTGTGTACGACAATTGTATTGATTTATTGTTATTTTACGGGGTGTACTGGAATATGATGTTTTCCCACATTTAAGTGTTAGTGATTCAATCGCTTCTGAGGGCTTTGATTATGATTTGGCTCAGAGTGTAAATTTTGCTTGTTATTGTTTCAGGTTATGTTTATCACAACAAATTACTGAGCGCGATTTTCGATGAGTTTATACATAGTGTGTACGTATACTGTACATCAATTATGAATAACGCAATGTTAACGTAACAGCATTGCACCCTGTTAAATACATGCTATTTTTGCCCCACCTGATTGGTTTGTACATGTATGTTTCATGACTCGATAAAAGAAACTACCCCGATTGAACCAGTTTCTGTGCCCTGTAATCTCTTGTGAAAGTCATTGTTAAATATCTTATGATGGATGAGAAAAGATGGACAATGAAGTTCTCACATTCACTGTATTGGTGTGGTTATGTTGAGTCACACGTTGAATGTAATGTAATAATGTTTGTGAGGGGATGACCAGGGAAAAGAAACGTTGCTCTGATCCGAGGTATTACTCTTCCAGACTGTAACATGAGCAGTTGTATCATGTTCTTCCCTACGTCTGATTCAAGTGCCCACCGTTATTACGTTACTTCAGTGATCAGTTAGGTTGGTGCGAAATAAAATGCTGTAGAATCCATTCAGTCCGAAACATTTGCCGGTCAAGGGAAGTGTTCGATTCCATCCATATGATTTGATCATAACTTTTTGTTTTTTCCGACCATTTAAAAAAAAAAAAAAAAAAAAAAAAACATGGCATCTATCATACCCAACGCAAACCAAAAAATGCATATCCTTAAAAAAAATAAACAAATCAAAATAACTCACTGGCTAAACAGCACATTGTTCCAACAACGAAATGAGGGTCAATGGAAGCGTACGACCCACCCGGCTGTTTTGACATGTGACGTAAGGTGTTGTGGTGTGTGATATGACAGTGCAGAGTGTAGTTTATGAGTTGGTTGTGTTTGTAGATGTTGTCTTGTTGCTGTTGGTAGTGTCCTCTGGTGGTGAGTATGTGTATGGTTCAAGTGTTATGTGGTGTATTGGGTTCATTTGAACATTGTTGGTCACAGTATTTTGGATTGCCTGTGACTGAAGAACTGAAATTGGTTTCAGTAAGTTATCTTTTTTTTTTTTAATTACATGACTGCGGTCGTGATAGGTGTTGTTGGTTTGCTGTTTGTCATGCAGTAATGCGTTTAATTAATTAATTAATTTTTTTTTTGTTAGGCATGGATATGACAGTTTGAGGTTGCATGCGGAGATGGGGGAGGACATGATGTCCTTCATAAAATTTCTTCTGATGTTTGGACTCCTGGCTGCAATTGTCAAGTGCATTGTGTGTAGGGAGAACATGATGATGGTGACAGTTCCGGCATCACGGACCAGGGACTGTTATATGTGTAGGTGCCGAAGGGATATCCACTGGTGCTCCATTAGATGCGGTTCCTGGTTCGAGAAGTCTAGGTTGGCCAGGAGAGGAATTATTTTGATGACTTATTGTTTTGGTTATAGATCATCTATCAGTTTTTTCGCGCATGAGACTAGAGTGAATGAGAGGACGGTTTTAGATTGGTTTTCTTTTTGTAGTGAAGTGTGTTCAGAATATGTGAAGTATAGATATAATTTGGGTGGGCCGGGGGGGTGCCCATCGTGATAGGTGAATCGCAGTTTCGAAAGAGAAAGTATGGGAGGTGTAAGTCCCTGGTTGGTTTATGGGTGTGAGCGACTGTTATTTTGGGGGGTGGTTATGTGGATTGTGTTTTCAGGGTTTTCGAGGGGCGTGCAAAGAGGGAACTGGTGGGGTTAACGGAAGAGTATATAAGGGAGGAGAGTACTATAGTGTCAGTTGCTTTTTTGTCACATGGGGGCTTGGGGAAGGGGGGTTATGATCATTTAGTTGTAAATCTTAGTTTAAAGTTCAAAAATTATGAACCTGGGGTGTGTACTAATACTATAGAGGGGTTTTGGGGGATAGTTAAATCAGTCATAGGGAGAGAGAATAGGCACTCTTCTAACTTGCAATCTCATTTAGATAGTATTGCTGGCAGAAGAGTGTCCCGAGGGAGTATTTCATTTCTTGCAAGGTTCCCCCCCCCCCCCACCCCCCCCCCCCCCCCACCCCCCGAGGGCAGTTAGTAAACTGTACAGGCCAACGGTGGTTGGTTGAGGGGTTTTTGTATGTGGTGGTGGGGGGGGGGGGGGGGGGGGAGGAGGTTGTGGGTTATGTGGTGGATTGGGTTGGGGGGGTTAGTTTTACGATTAAGTTGCAGAAAATCTCTTTTGTTGCAGTTGTTTTTAAGTTGTAGTGTGTGATTCAGTTTCATTTATTTTGTGGTATTTAGTTGTTGGTGGATTTTTGTTTCTGGGGGGAGGGTGAAGGTTGGTGGGGGTTGAGCTTGATGTTGATGTTGGAATTGGTAGGTTGTGGGTGGATGGGAGTTTTTTTCAGTTGGGTTTTGTGTGGGGGGGGGGGGGGGGAGGAGGCGGCTGTGGCTGTGGCGGTGGCTGTGGCTGTGGCTATGTTTGTGGTGCAGTGACTAACCTAGTGTGTAGTGCTGGAATTTGTTTGTGATGAGTAGATGTCTTTTTGGGTCTATTATTCGTGAATTGTGATGTTTTGTGGGATTTATCAAGTGTTGGGGATTCGGTTTTATTTATGACAGGTGTAGGTGTGGTTGATCTATACAGCTTACGGCAATTATCTGATTCCAATTTTTGTAGTTGTGGATGCATTTTGGTATCATGAGTTGGTTGACCTATATAGGTGAAGGAAAATGTTCAATTTCTATGTTTGTCGTCGTAGCTGTATGTGTTTTGGTATCGTCAGTTGTAGTTGACTTATATAAGTGAAGGGAAGGGTCCGATTCCAATGTGTGTCGTCTAGTTGCGTGTGTTTTCGTTTCATCAGTTGTAGTTGACTTATATAGGTCAAGGGAAATGTTCGATTCCAATGTGTTTCGCCATGGGTGTTTTGGTATCTTCAGTTGTAGTTGACCTGCGTAGGTCAAGGGTAGTGTCTGAGTCTTGGTTTTTATTTTGTAGTATCAAGAATTGCGATTGAGATAGGTGAAGGGAAGTGACCGGTTTTTGTGGGTGTAGTGGAATGTGTGAATTTTATGTTGTTTTTTCTGTTGCTTTTTGTGTGTTTTGGGATCTTGGTGTGTGGTTTTATATGTTAATATTTAGTTTGTGCCCACCCACAACCCCCAGTTTCCCATGCTTGGCCCCCTTGTTTGATTATATTTTTCGAGTGAGATGTTTTTGTCGTTTTTATATGTATTTTTGTGTTTGTTGTGTTTATTTACTGGCGTCGTAGGCACCATATTGATGATGTCATGGGTCAGACCAGATGGGTGTAATTGGATGCTTCGTTTTTTTTTTTTTTTTTTTTTTTAAGGGATAATAGGGAAATGTTTAAAAGTTAAACACTCCGGGTTTGTCTGGGTGATGATATGATGACGACGACCATAAGGTTTTGGCTTGATTGCTGACTACATGAGATGTCATGTGTAAAGAGATTAAGTAGTTGACTAGAATCCTGGCATCTTGGACCAGATGCCACTATTTGTGGCAGTTTGGTGGTCTAATTGACACAAGACCTGGCACGAGAGATCTAGATTGGTCATCAGGGAGATTGTTTTACTTACGTATTTTTTTCATTATCATTAATTTTTCAGTTTTTTTAGTGTGTTTGCAAAGTGAATTGGGTGGTTTTCTTTTTGTAGTGAAGTTGGTACTGGGTATGTTAACTATAGGGGAATGATGTTGATTGGGGGGGGGGGGGGGGGGTGAGTAATTGGCAGTGGAGATTTTGTATAAGTGTAGTGGAACATGTTTGTGGTCAGTTCAGGAAGAGCTGCTAGGTAATGGTAATTTTCACTGACAAAAGGCATTACATGTAGATGTGGATTTTATATCAGAGCTTAACAGATGTTAATCTTATGAATGTGTAGTTAGAAGAAAGTTACATCACCAGTTTGGTAAGAAAACTGATATTAAATGTTGTTTATTATCAAGAGTCAGCTGTATAGTGAAAATATAAGTTGCTACTTATTGCAAAGATGATACATTAAGTTGCAAATAGGCACAACAAAAAGGCACTTACACAGTACCTAGCAGGCTGATGAAGGATTTTTCTGTAAGCTAATATGGAATTGTCTTTTAGTTGTGCCTGTCTGCAAGTTAATGTGACATCTTCTTGGTAAGTAGCAATCTATCTTTTCCAACCTGGAATTCCGATTATAAGATTCAACTGTTTGTGAGTACTGTGTGTGGATTGCAGTGTGCATGTTTTTCTTTAGTGAACATATAAAGAGTTCAACGTGGGGCACTGGACTGTGAATGGCTATAAAGAAAGTCTCAAACAACTCTGTTAAAGTGCATATTAAATTGTATGATGAAGAAGTGATTCAAAGGCTGGTGACCAGAATACATTTTCATTTTGTTCTTGTCTGTCTGTATGTAAGTAATACCACAAAGAAATTGTAGAATGATACATCAGTTTTCAGATTCAGGATGTAATGTGCAGCATATATGATTAAGAAGTACAAATTCTATTCTGCTCCTGACTTTATTAAGTACATGATTATAAGCGTCTTGGCTTGAGTTCATGTAAATTGAGGTATTCCCAAAATAAATAAATAAGCAAGCATTGAGCTAGTGGAAGACTACAAGCACGATTGTAAACTTTTTTCTTTGTCTGTGAAACAGGTTGACTACAGCAAATGGTTTTCTTTGGTAAATGCACCGTAATCTATTAACTGCTTCAATGGCGCACCTTATTGCAGTTAGAATTTATGTTGAAGAGCAAGATGTGTGTCCTGTATTGCTCACAACATGGTAGTATATCACAAGCCAGTGTTAAAAACGCCAGTTTAAGTGATCTCTTTCAACAGCATGAGATTGTGATGTTCTTTCATTTTGATGCTATGTATTAAACTCTTCGTAACGTGAAGTTTACAATTCATTGGTTGTCTTTCGGTTTTTGGACTCTCTTCATAATCTATGATAAATTTCTTTCTGTTGTTGATTCCTTTTTTCTCTTCCAGAGGTGTATTACTGCTGTCATGGGTGACACGAAAACTGTTTGGCTTGAAAAAGAAGAAATTGATGAGGTATGTACTGAGCCAGATTCCATGGTTACTTACTTCCTTTGCCACTGTTTCATTAATTTCTGTAGGCAGTATACTATGTGAATAAACACAGTTCTTGACATGTTGCTGGAAACATGAATAATGCACTTTAATGTATTAGTGAGATTGAAGGGAGACGAAGAAATTCAGAGGCCGGCTGGTATATTTGTTACAAGTAGATCTGATCAATATGCGAGTACTCCGAAGATGTTTTGTGATCTCAAATGGGAATCCCATGAGAAGAGGAGGTAGTTCTTTTTGCTAACACTATTGAGAAAATTTAGAGAACTGGCTTTTGAAGCTGACTGCCAAATGATTCTGCTGTCACCTACATACATATCACATATGGACCACTTGGATAAATAAGAGAAATTGGAGCTCATATGGAGGCTTATAGAAGGCTGTTTTTCCGTCATTCTATTTGCGAGCGGAACAGGAAAGGAATTGACTAGTAGTGGTACAAGGTACTCCATCATGTACTGTAAGGTGGCTTGTGGTTTATCTATGTATATGTAGGTTCAGTTTGCCCGACCGAGACTCGAACTCGGGATCTTTGCCTTTCGCGGGCAAGTGCTCTACCAACTGAGCTACCGAAGCACGACTCACGCCCGATACTCACAGCTTTACTTCTGCCAGTACCTCGTCTCCTACCTTCCAAACTTTACAGAAGCTCTCCTGCGAACCTAGCAGAACTAGCACTCCTGAAAGAAAGGATATTGTGGAGACATGGCTTAGCCACAGCCTGGGGGATGTTTCCGGAATGAGATTTTCACTCTGCAGCGGAGTGTGCGCTGATATGAAACTTCCTGGCAGATTCAAAAACTGTGTGCCCGACCGAGACTCGAACTCGGGACCTTTGCCTTTTGCGGGCAAGTGCTCTACCAACTGAGCTATCGAAGCACGACTCACGCCCGGTACTCACAGCTTTACTTCTGCCAGTACCTCGTCTCCTACCTTCCAAACTTTACAGAAGCTCTCCTGCGAACCTAGCAGAACTAGCACTCCTGAAAGAAAGGATATTGTGGAGACATGGCTTAGCCACAGCCTGGGGGATGTTTCCAGAATTCTGGAATACTAAATTTTATTAAATACATTAATAGGGGTGTATCCTGTAGGTACTAAGCTTTGGCTTTGAGTCTTGATGTAGTAGTGTTAGACACCATATGTGCACAAAGAGATATAAGTGAATATTATTTATTTTGGTTTTATATTTTTGTGGAATGGAAGATTTTAATGACGTGAGACGATAAGAAGCGGTGTGAAGTTGGATTGCAAAATTCACACCTCTCTCACATCGGTTGACTGACTTGATCTGCTCAGCCGATCTTCTTCTCTGTATTGCCAGCTCCGTCACTCTCCAAAACCTTCTTCTCCAAAGAACAATGCTGCTTGCAGAAATTTACAAGACTCTCTCTCTATTTTTGAAATAATTTTGTACTCGAATAATACTTTTTGTTCAGTCATGATGTATTTCAACTTCCTTAAGTAACATACTCAGCGCTTTTCACATTAATATTCAAATGATTAAAAGTTAACTGATTTGTCTTGTGTTAGACTCATTTAAATACATCGGCAATATATTTGGCTTAACGACCACATAATGTATGAGTATGTCTTGCCTCTAGCGAGTCCAATACATGAAGTATAATTAACAATTTTTCAGCTGTTCTTCTTTTTTCTCATTACAGTAATCACTGATATAAAGCACAATAAGATACATAAACACTCCTTGTTCTTCCAATACGACTTCAGTGGCACGAGTGGCAAACACTTGTAGATGCTGTCTACCTTGTGCTCATTACTCCTTTCCACCCTGCACACACAAACGTGTCGCAAGTTTGTACATTCTCTCACAATTATTTTTTAAAATACCGTGTTTTAGAGACTGTAGGAGGATGAGCGGTTCTAGAATTTATGCAGAAATTCTCGAAGCACTAAAACATCTATGATGAACCTATGCAACATAGTCCAAGTTGCATGTTAGATTGTAAGGTGGTGGTTTGATTGTGAGTTGTCAAAGTCAGTGAACGTGAATACAAATCTTTATTGTCATCACATACTGATCTGTACCATAGGCTGAGGACTGCGTTAGTTTAAAAGATGACAGTTTGATAGTGAGTTGGCAGAGCCAGCAAATGAGATGTTGTGCAAATAATTATAGTTCTTGTTGTAGCATTTATTGTAGGCTAGTTGGTGTTTTGGCCAGAGGTTCATGTCCCCCATTTTGATAATGTCGTGGGTCAGTCCAGTTGGGTGAGATTAACGGGTTGAATATTTTCTGGTAAATATATTTAAACATAAACATATTACAATTTCATAAACAACTTAAATTGTAGCTTAAAGTAATAGTCTGTACAGATTAATTGTATATTTCCAAGTTCTAGAATGGATCAAAATCAATTTGTTTGAAGTCTGATTAACTTTGTAACTAACCTCAGAATCTATTAAAAAGCCACATAATGTCATCTTTCACATCATGTGACACTTTAGTTGATGGACTGAACATTTACTAGGTTCTTCCAAGAACTGTTTAACGATTATATTCAGAGAAAGCCATCTGCATTGAATAAGTACAAGTTTCTTTTCACTCATTGTATGTTTTATATAGTAAACCATCCTCTCAACTATTGCAGCAGTCGTTGGCATTTCTTTGGCCAGTCTCCATTTAGAAGTCATAATACTGAATGCCTAGTTGGCAATTCCCAGTCTGGAAAGATGGTTACATATTTTCTCCCTTTCTGTAACATGTTACCTTGAAACTACAGTTGTGATTTGTGACATCTAGCAGATTAATTGGAAATTGGTTTTTACAATTATAATACTTGCTTCCATTGTTGACAAAGCATTTTATTCTAGTATACTTCCTATCTAAACTGGTCATTGCATTTGCGAAATGCTGTTTTCCTTTGCATGTCTGTGCAAATTATGTTCATTTTTATCACTTTGTATTGCTAAATGTTGAGCAGAAAGCCTCTTTCAAATGACTTTGAAAATGTATTCTACTAGATTTACTACTGCTGCTCTGTGAAATGAGAGGAAAGTCCAGTCCTCATATATTTGGAAAAATGAGTTGATGCAAACGTATCTGGAAAGACATGAATTATGTTTTATGCTCCATCTATGAACATAAGATTACATTTACAAGCATAAGAACGACATTGTGGCAATGTTAACACTAATTGACAAAAGCATGGTACAGTTTTAATTACAAAATATTTGCATTGCCTTCTATCCAGCACATTTTTATTTTCTAACTTCAGGTATATTGCTATTGTTTCCATGTTAATATTATCAAAGAATTAAATCATATTATGTGGTTGCTGTATTTATCATTTCTGTAATGCATACAAAATGCAAGTGCTGCTGGTAACTGAAGTAATCCCATCATAACTTCATTTTTAAGTTCTTGTGAATTACACACACTGAAGTTAATATTGATTCTCTGTTCTTGCTCCTGTTTTCCAAAAAAAAAAAAAAAAAATCTGTCTCAAGCATGTGTGGCACAAATATTTTATGGGAAACACTCTGTGTTGAATCTAGATTCATTTCTTCGTAGTCACATTGAAACCAGACTTCCTATCACACTAACAGATATGTCACTTCCTCCAAATCACTGATGTTGAAAATTTCTGTAGAAGCAGTGACAATGCAGATTTATTTCAGTGACTATGCAGATTTATTTCAGTGACTGAGAATGACACATTGCTGAAACTAGCCTGATTGTCTAGTAGTGTGCATAGATTACCTAGCCAAGTAAGCATGTGTTGAATTACACTGAAACCCTCATCCACTGTAAGGCTAGCCTAAACAAAACAGTTTAGTTACGAGTAACCTCCAATTTTCAGTCTCTCTACTTTGAATTTATATCATATGTCTCTGTTTTTATGAACCTGATGTGAGAACTGTCATGACCATATTCAGGGCATTCATTTTTTGAATGGTGATTTATATCTGCCATACATCTTGCAAAGTGAGTAGTTAAAAGGAAATTTTTGCTGATAATCAACTTACCTTTTATACATCAATCTTCACTTATTGCTCTTGCTGGGAATAATGACAGAAATGAGGTTTAGATACTGCTTTTGTGTGCCTCTTCTATTCTGCAGCAGTATGTGTATCACTATCTAGAGGTGTGTAAAAATGCATTGACGATTCCAACACCTTATAGATGTTGTATGTGAAATGGCTCCATAGCGGCAAATGTCGGTTATAAAATATGATTGAAAATAGTAGTACAGGGAAAGGGCTGAAGTGCAGAATCCTAATTAATTTTCAGATATGTTGTCATTGATTATTTACATAATTTCACCACCAGTATCACTAAATAAATTTTACTTACTATGCACCAGCACAATTGCTTTGTCAGAAAAAAAGACATGAAGTGATTAATCTTGTTAAACTTTTGTATGAATGCTTCATTGCACTCTTTACAGTGTTATTTTTTATTTTCACCACAGGTTCAGGTTTACCCATCCAGTGTGAAAATAAAGGAAGAATTGCAGGAGGATGTGAATCAAGAGGTAAATTTAATGTTTAAAATCTGTGTGACTACATAAAATTAAACTGTGATATTCTGTAGCACAGTTTTGGTGAATAGAATTTGATGGACAACTGATGAAGTTGTACAGAAACTTCTTGTTTTTCCCTGTATTGGCCATAAGGATGGCAGGCTGACAGAAACATAATGTGTACCTAGTAGGAAATAAGGAAAAGTAGGACAAATACAGCATTTTTAGAATTTACATTTCTCTGATCAAAGTATTATATTCGAGATAGTTAAGTGTTTATGTAGTAACACGACTCACATTTCCGAGCACTTCACCTAGTGTAGACCGGGAACTGTCTGCTAGGCATGCCCGATGTGAACTGGCTGGGCACAGTCCATGCTGCCTGAGTTGTTGTTCTGCCGGCAGAGGACGCGGCCGAATTCTTGCGTGCCCTCTAGCGTGCGGGACTTTACTTGCAGCAACTACTGTCCGTGACACACTGTGCTGGTGTGCGCCTCCTGCGATCTTTCTGGTGGCTACTGCACTCCTCCTCCTTCGGGAGGTGAAGCCACTGTGATCCACTGCATCGGAAGGTGGACCGTCGTGCAGTAACGATTACCTCCATGTCCATTGGAAGGCTGGAGTCGGGGGGGATCTGCCAACCCTCGAGCCTGAACCTCCGAATACGTTTGGAAGTGACCCACACGTAGAGGCCCCCGTCATCCCACTACCGGAGCCTGGGACAGAACGGGCGACAAGCCGTCGAATGCTAGATCCCGGTCCACGTTTGTAGGGGCAAGACCCAGTGGGGAAGGGACGACCACAGGTGAACCAGCCTCCTGAGAAACCAGGCCTGCGAGGGGGGCCGGCTCTCACCAGAGCATCTCTAACGATGGCGATGCTGGTACTGGAGCTACTGGAGGCCACCAAGGCTGAGAACCCTCGCAGTGTGGCGGAGTCACAGGTGGGAGAGGCGGTAGCATCCCCTGAGAAAACAACACGGGTGTTGGCAATGGGGAAGCCGGCGCCCGAGGGGTCGGAGGGTGGGTGTCTAAACATGGACATAGCTGATTTTGGTGACAACGTACCTCCTGGTCCCCTGCCTGGAAGGTATAGAACCGGCGGCCATTGCAGCACAGGACCACCACCGGTATCCATCGTGGATTGCGACCAAACCCACGTGCCCAGACCGACATACCCAATGTAAAGCAGGGTACCCTGTTTTGCGAAGACTGGCGAGTGCCAGGCCAGAGGAGGTGCAGCAGAGTCCTAGGTTGGCACCCGTGGAGGAGCTCTGCAGGGCTGCGTTCTCCCATTGGTGTGGTCCGGTATGCCGTCAGGAAAAACGTCAATGCCTCCTCCGCAGGAAATTAGTGCACATACATTTTCAACTGCGTCTTAAATGTGCGCGCCATGCGCTTGGCTTCCCCATTTGATTATGGATGAAAGGGGGGAGAGCAAACGTGCCGAATACCGAGGCGCCTACTAAAATCCTGGAAGGTCTGCAAAATATACTGAGGTCCATTGTCCGATACCAGGCTGACTGGCAGACCTTTCACAGAAAAGATTTTTGCTAGTGCTTGGATTGCAACTTCGGGAGTAGTTGAGGAGCAGCGAACCACTTATGGGAATCGGGAATAAGCATCAATGACAATGAGCCAGAAGGCATTGAGAAACAGGCCCACAAAATCTATGTGAACACGTTCCCATGCCTGGGTTGCAGGTGGCCATGAAGAGAACGCTGACCTGGGAAATGCCTGTTGGCTCTCACACTGGGAACAGGCGGCCACCAAGTGCTCAGTTTCTCTGTCAATACTGGGCCAGTACACATGTCTGCGAGCCAAGGTTTTAGTACGGTAAACACCCCAGTGCCCGTCATGTAATAAACTGGCAGGAACAACCATGCAAGGAGCTGGATCGTCGGTAGCCAGAAGGAGAACTCTTTCCAAGACTGAGAGGCGGTCTCAGAAGAAAATAATTATGAAGAGGGTCCAAGTCCCAACCTGGAGGTCGGGACGACCAGCCCTGCTGAACGAGGCGAACTACTTGCCGGAGGAACGGGTCAGCTTCTGTTTCCCTGGCGACTCTAGAACTAGTGATCGGGAAGCCATCAACCACTTGTCGGGATGCCACATCCAAATGAAAACACATAATCTCCTCCCGATCAAACTTAGGATCCGGGCCCACCTGAAGACAGAAAAGAGTGTCGGCATTGACGTGCTCTCCAGTAGGGCGAAAATGAATGTCATAATGGTACTTAGAGAGGAACAAGGCCCAGCGCTACAGTCTGTGGGCTGCCCAATCCGGAATCTGAGAGGCGGGGCCAAATAACGATATTAATGGCTTATGGTCAGTGATTAACTGAAACTTCGTGCCATACAAGAAAGGGTGAAACTTGGTAACAGCGTAGACAATGGCCAAAGACTCTTTTTTCCACCTGGGAGTAATGGGCCTGCACGGGACTAAGAGTCTTGGACGCAAACGCCAGTGGCTGCTTGGAGCCATCTGCATTGCGATGGGCCAGGACGGCCCCCACCCCATACTGCAAAGCATCTGTAGCCAGGACCAATGGCTTAGTGGGGTCAAAAGTATCCAAACAAGGCTCTGACGTGAGGACTCCCTTCAACCAGGTGAATGCTCGCTCGCATGCAGGCGACCAATCAAAAGGAACACCCTTGCGCAGAAGGCAGTACAGGGGGCGGGCTATGGTGGAAGCCCTGGGAATGAACCGGTGGTAATAGGCTATCTTGCCTAAAAAAGCTTGTAACTCCAGTGAAGCGGGCCGCAGAAGGTCGACGATACCTTGGACCAAACTTCCTAGCGGCTGGATGCCGTGCCGAGAGATCATGTAGCCCACATTCTCAGTGGACGGTTGGAAGAAGTTCGACTTACGCAGGTTGCAACGCAGCCCCACGGACCTGAATTTGAGGAGGGTTCAAAGGTTGTGCAAGTGTTCCTTCGTGCTGCGGCCTGTGACAATTACGTTGTCCAGGTAATTAATACAGTGGGGGATTGTCGACGTGATGTGCTCAAGATAACACTGAAATATCGCCGGGGCACTGGATATTCCGAAGGCCAACCGCTGGTATTGGTAAAGGCCAAACGGGGTGTTGATGACTGCCAGCTGTTTGGAGTCCTCATCAAGTGGTATCTGATGATAAGCCTCCCAAAAGATCGATTTTCGAAAAATATTGGCCTCCCACCACAGCGGAGAACAATTCATGAGAACAAGGCAAGGGATAGGTGTCCGCCACCAATTGGGAATTAATGGTGGCCTTGAAATCGCCACAAAGACGTAATTTTCCCAAGAGTTTCTTGACAATAATGAGGGGCGAAGCCCACTCACTAGAAGAAATGGGAAGAACGACCCCGAGGGCTGTCAGCCGGTCTAGCTCTGCTTTTACCTGAGGGCGGAGAGCTGCCTCACGCAAAGAAAACACGGGCGAGCTGCCGCCTTCAACGTTAAGTGAGCTTCAAAACATGCCCCAAGCCCTCCTCAAAGATATCCTGAAAGTCAGAGATCAAAGATTCCTATGACTGATAGGGAATGTCTTCGGAGACCAATTGTATGGTATCTGTGATAGAAAAACCGAAAGCTTGAAAGGCATCCAATCCAAAAAGGTTAGCGGAGCTCGCATCACTGACAACAATAAAAGAAAAGTAAGAGGCCGAGTGACTGATTTGTAAGTAACGTCAGTAGTGAATTGAACCAGTAGGGGAATGAGCTGTTTACCATAACCGCGTAGACGCCGGTAAACTGGCGCCAACGGGGCGACCCAAGGTCAGAGTAAGTTTGTGCATTCAACAAGGAAACTGCCGCACCCGTATCTACTTGCAGTTGTAATCGGCGCAACTGAACAGACACCGCGATAAAGAGTTTGTGTTTCCTGAATGTCAACGTCCATGTCCTCTGTACCTGCTTCCTTCGATTCTTTTCAGGCTGAGCGGCAAACTTTAGCAATGTCTTTCTTATTACATTAGCGACAAACGGCCCAACGCTGGGGCACTCTGACCGATCATGATGTATATAGCACGACACACAGGACGGAACTCTGTTTACGCGCGTGCGGGAGCGGCCATAATGGCCGGATTGTACCGCTCGCACGTCGTCAACTCCGGACGCAGTGGCCGCGGCCGCGCCGCCCTGAACCGCCGCGACGTCGCACCATGCTTCCAACTGTTGACCTTGCGCGTGAGAGACTTCATACGATTGAGCAATGGACAGGACCTCCTCAAGGGAAGGGTCTTCCAACTGCAGGGGCCGAACGAACCATGACGTCGCGCACCATAACGTGGGCATATGACTCTCGCGACTGCTCCATGACAAAATGACACTTGCAACTAAGACCGTGCAGTGTAGCGTCCCACGCTGTTTCTTGCATTGATAGAACTCGACCCTAGCCGCCACAACATGCGTGCGACGGCAATAATATGAAGACAGCAATGAGCACAATGCGTCAAAAGACAAGGACGAGGGTTCCTGTAATGGCGCTAGCTGCCGCAAAACTTGATACAGCGAGGGAGATATCCAAGACAAGAAAAGAGCACAACATACCTCCGCATCGGCAACATGAAACACCTGGAAATGCTGCCGAAGGCGATGTTCATATGCATACCAATCCTCCGCCGTCTCATCATATGGGGGAAAGAGAGGAGGGAACAGCGCTGGAGCAGACTGCGTGGAGAGCAACGCCGGAAGCACTTGTTTCATGGTTGCCATGAGCTCCGTCTCCTGCTCAATCAAAACCCGCACTAAATCCTCCATGCCGTGGAAAAGCTGCAAAACCGGAACGAAGACGCAACACACGAAAGAACGACCCTACTCGTCACCAATTGTGTAGTAACATGATTCACGTTTCTGTCGTACTTCTCCTAGTGTAGACTGGGAACTGTCTGCTAGGCATGCCTGATGTGAACTGGCTGGGCACAGCCCATGCTGCCTGAGTTGTTTTTCTGCCTCTGTTCCGCCAGCAGAGGATGCGGCCAAATTCTTGCGGGCCCTCTGGTGGGCGGGACTTTACTTGCGGCAACTATTGTCCGTGACGCACCGTGCTGATGGGCGCCTCCCGTGATCTTTGTGGTGGCTACTGCAGTTTACAACATATTTATTTGTAAAATTACTTCCTTATACAGGATACCTCACCGAAGAGTATGGCGCATTTTCTTTGATAATCAGCAAATATTTGCAGTTTCATTTTTGTAATGTGTAGATGAAGTTGACACGAAAAAGTATTGCTTGTCATGTTTCACATGACACAATGTCAATGGAAAATGTCAGTTTCTTTCCTATTCTAAGAAAAATAATCTTTAGAGTGGAATGTTACATGTTCAGTGTGTGCTAGTCATCCCAGATTAATGTAGTGTGACATTTAGTTTAATGACACATTAACAAGGATAGTAAAACAAAGAATAACCAGTACCTGAGCAGAGAGCGAGTAATGTTGCTGCAGAGCACGGGGCCCAACTGCTCATGGGACAGGGCAAAATGGACAAGGAAGATGTGGTGAACACATTTCCATAAAAATGAAAACAGCTGAATTGCCAGTGTATGCACCTCAGTCTTCTGCACACCACACCACACTCTAGAATACAGCATATACAAACCTTCAGAAGTAACAGACATGCTTTTGTTTACTCGTGAATGCTGTAAATGTTATCATTTTGTTTGATTCTTGTTGCTGTGGTGTGTGTTTCTGACTAGATTCCATAACACGATTTTTGTTGTTGGTCTTGTGTAATGAGGTTGACAGGGAAACAGCTCAAGTGTATATGGAAATATATCTGGAATGAGAAGAGAGCCACCCTCTAGTAATACAGTAAGCTTGACACATGGTATGAGCAGATCCACACAGCAAACCATTGATGCTTGCTAGTTCAAATCTCACACACCACAGTGCATCGAATTTTAAGAGACTCGAAGTTGCACCCATACTGCCACCCTGGGTACCATAAGCTTTTAGTAGATGACAAGGCCAATCGGGTAATCTTTTGTGGGTGAGTATTGAATCAGTGTATTAGCTTGGTGAAGGCGACTCAGTTCACAGACCAGTCAACATTTTCCACACAGTCATGCAAAATCATCGTGCTAAACACTGCTGGACCTCCGGGAACCTTCAATGTCTGTGTGAGCCAGAGAATGTATGATGGGCTGTCAGTTGCTGGGGAGGCATTATCAATAAACATGTGGTAGGTTCCCACTTTTTCCAAAGATAGGTTGAGTGAGAGAATGTGCCCAAACTTCCTTCAGAATTAACTGTTTTCTATGGTTGATGTGATGATATTAATTTAAGCATGAGACTGGAATAGAAGGGAGAACCGATAGAGGTACTCAAGGTACCCTCCGCCACACACCGTCAGGTGGCTTGCGGAGTATGGATGTAGCTGTAGATGTAGAAGTGATGTGGATGCAAAAGAATTGTGCACCTGGCTACTGCATTGCACCTGCATGCCCAGCAGCACAAAATGATAGGCAGACATATGATCATCGCATGCCAGCTAGGCCACTTGATCAGTCTCTACTTCACTTGGATAGCTGGGAACAAAAAAGATTCAGTGTATGAAGAACAATGTGAGAACCATGAGGAGGTGGACAACTGCATCAGGCAAAACCTTTCTGCACTTGGGTCATATGATGAACTGCACACAACACCTCGCATCTATTCTAGCCTGGAACAGTGTTCAGAAAAAATGGTGGTTTGTTTGGACACATAGTGTAAGGGACTAATTCAATCAAAGAATGATTAATTTTTGTTTCCTTTTAAAAAAAAAAAACCCTTAAGAAATTTTTGGCTGCTTAGAATTCAGTGTTACTTTGTTGTGTTATGTGGACACGCATGTCCACAGTGAAGAATCAATAATAAAGCAGAAAAATAAGCTTATTGTTAATATTCTTAGTTGTAGGCTGCAAATCTGTTACAGACTGTTGCTTTGATAATAACTAATTTGACAGTTTAAGAACTGTATTGTAAAAGTCTACTCTTTCCATTCACTATGTTGTTGTTGTTGTTGTTGTTGTGGTCTTCAGTCCTGAGGCTGGTTTGATGCAGCTCTCCATGCTAATCTACCCTGTGCAAGCTCCTTCGTCTCCCAGTACCTACTGCAACCTACATCCTTCTGAATCTGCTTAGTGTATTCATCTCTTGGTCTCCCTCGACGATTTTTACCCTCCACACTGCCCTCCAATGCTAAATTTGTTATTCCTTGATGCCCCAGGACATGTCCTACCAACCGATCCCTTCTTCTAGTCAAGTTGTGCCACAAACTTCTCTTCTCCCCAATCCTATTCAATACCTCCTCATTAGTTACGTGATCTACCCACCTAATCTTCAACATTCTTCTGTAGCACCACATTTCAAAAGCTTCTATTTTCTTCTTGTCCAAACTATTTATTGTCCATGTTTCACTTCCATACATGGCTACACTCCATACAAATACTTTCAGAAATGACTTCCTGACACTTAAATCTATACTTGATGTTAACAAATTTCTCTTCTTCAGAATTGCTTTCCTTGCCATTGCCAGTCTACATTTTATATCCTCTCTACTTCGAGCATCATCAGTTATTTTGCTCCCCAAATAGCAAAACTCCTTTACTACTTTAAGCGTCTCATTTCCTAATCTAATTCCCTCAGCATCAACCAACTTAATTCGACTACATTCCATTATCCTCGTTTTGCTTTTGTTGATGTTCATCTTATACCATCCTTTCAAGATACAGTCCGTTCCGTTCAGCTGCTCTTCCAAGTCCTTTGCTGTCTCTGACAGAATTACAATGTCATCGGCGAACCTCAAAGTTTTTATTTCTTCTCCCTGGATTTTACTACCTACTCCAAATTTTTCTTTTGTTTCCTTTACTGCTTGCTCAACATAGAGATTGAATAATATCGGGGAGAGGCTACAACCCTGTCTCACTCCCTTCGCAACCACTGCTTCCCTTTCATGCCCCTCGACTCGTATAACTGCCATCTGGTTTCTGTACAAATTGTAAATAGCCTTTCGCTCCCTGTATTGTACCCTGGACACCTTTAGAATAATGTAGGTTGCAGTAGGTACTGGGAGATGAAGAAGCTTGCGCAGGATAGAGTAGCATGGAGAGCTGCACCAAACCAGTCTCAGGACTGAAGACCACAACAACAACAACAACAACCTTTAGAATTTGAAAGAGAGTATTCCAGTCAACATTGTCAAAAGCTTTCTCTAAGTATATAAATGCTAGAAATGTAGGTTTGCCTTTACTTAATCTTCCTTCTAAGATAAGTCGTAAGGTCAGTATTGCCTCACGCGTTCCACCATTTCTACGGAATCGAAACTGATCTTTCCCGAGATCGGCTTCTACCAGTTTTTCCATTCAGCTGTGACTCATTAAACTGATAGTTCGGTAATTTTCACATCTGTCAACACCTGCTTTCTTTGGGATTGGAATTATTATATTCTTCTTGAAGTCTGAGGGTATTTCGCCTGTCTCGTACACCTTGCCCACCAGATGGTAAAGTTTTGTCAGGACTGGCTCTCCCAAGGCCGTCAGTAGTTCCAGCAGAATGTTGTCTACTCCCGGGGCCTTGTTTTGACTCAGGTCTTTCAGTGCTCTGTCAAACTCTTCATGCAGTATCGTATCTCCCATTTCATCTTCATCTACATCCTCTTCCATTTCCATAATATTGACCTCAAGTACATCGCCCTTGTATAGACCCTCTATATACTCCTTCCACCTTTCTGCTTTCCCTTCTTTGCTTAGAACTGGGTTTCCATATGAGCTCTTGATATTCATACAAGTGGCTCTCTTTTCTCTAAAGGTCTCTTTAATTTTCCTTAGGCTGTATCTATCTTACCCCTAGTGAGATAAGCCTCTACGTCCTTACATTTGTCCTTTAGCCATGCCTGCTTAGCCGTTTTGCACTTCCTATCGATCTCATTTTTGAGACGTTTGTATTCCTTTTTGCCTGCTTCATTTACTGCATTTTTATATTTTCTTCTTTCATCAATTAAATTCAATATTTCTTCTGTTACCCAAGGATTTCTACAGGCCTCGTCTTTTTACCTACTTGATCCTCTGCTGCCTTCACTACGTCGTCCCTCGGAGCTACCCATTCGTCTTCTACTGTGTTTCTTTCCCCCATTCCTGTCAATTGTTCCCTTATGTTCTCCCTGAAACTCTGTACAACCTCTGGTTTAGTCAGTTTATCCAGGTCCCATCTCCTTAAATTCCCACCTTTTTGCAGTTTCTTCAGTTTTAACCTACAGTTCATAACCAATAGATTGTGGTCAGAGTCCACATCTGCCCCTGGAAATGTCCTACAATTTAAAACCTGGTTCCTAAATCTCTGTCTTACCATTATATAATCTATCTGATACCTTTTAGTATCTCCAGGATTCTTCCACGTATACAACCTTCTTTTATGATTCTTGAACCAAGTGTTGGCTATGATTAAGTTATGCTCTGTGCAAAATTCTACCAGACAGCTTCCTCTTTCATTTCTTAACCCCAATCCATATTCACCTACTATGTTTCCTTCTCTCGCCTTTCCTACTGTCAAATTCCAGTCACCCATGACTATTAAATTTTCGTCTCCGTTCACTACCTGAATAATTTCTTTTATCTCATCATACATTTCTTCAATTTCTTCGTCATCTGCAGAGCATATAAACTTGTACTACTGTAGTAGGCATGGGCTTCGTGTCTATCTTGGCCACAATAATACGTTCACTATGCTGTTTGTAGTAGCTTACCCGCACTCCTATTTTTTTATTCATTATTAAACCTACTCCTGCATTATTGCTATTTGATTTTGTATTTATAACCTTGTATTCACCTGACCAGAAGTCTTGTTCCTCCTGCCACCGAACTTCACTAATTCCCACTATATCTAACTTTAACCTATCTATTTCTTTTTTTAAATTTTCTAACCTACCTGCCCGATTAAGGGATCTGACATTCCACGCTCTGATCTGTGGAATGCCAGTTTTCTTTCTCCTGATAATGACGTCCTCCTGAGTAGTCCCCACCCGGAGAGCGGAATGTGGGACTATTTTACCTCCAGAATATTTTACCCAAGAGGACGCCATCATCATTTAACCATACAGTAAAGCTGCATGCCCTCGGGAAAAATTACGGCTGTAGTTTCCCCCTTGCTTTCAGCTGTTCGCAGTACCACAACAGCAAGGCCGTTTTGGTTAGTGTTACAAGGCCAGATCAGTCAATCATCCAGACTGTTGCCCCTGCAACTACTGAAAAGGCTGCTGCCCCTCTTCAGGAACCACATGTTTGTCTGGCCTCTCAACAGATACCCCTCCGTTGTGGTTGCACCTACGGTACGGCTATCTGTATCGTTTTGGCACGCAAGCCTCCCCACCAACGGCAAGGTCCATGGTTCATGGGGGGGGGGGGGTCCATTCACTAACTGTGTAATTAAGTTGAATTAAAAGTTATTCTTCTACTTTCTGCTATATTATCTTCATTTGAAATAGTAGTGAAATACATTAGATAACATCGTGAAATACAGCACAGAAGATAGTGAAATACATTAGATAAGATTCTTTTAGGCATATGCAAACTGAAACAAAGTGCCATTCTGTGAGATCATCTTATAAGTTAATGTGTATTGGTCTGATTTAGTACTTGCGGCTATTCAGATTGCTCTTTACTATCCCCTAATGCAGTTTATAACTACAACAGACAGTGAAATGCTGAGCAAGGTGGTGCAGTGCTTAGCACACTGAACTCACATTCTGGAGGATGACGGTTCAATCCCGCATCCAGCCTACCTGATTTAGGTTTTCCGAGATTTCCCTAAATTGCTTCAGACAAATGCTGGGATGGTCCCTTTGAAAGTGCATGACCGACTTCCGTCCCTATCCTTCCCTAAGCCAATGAGACAGATGACCTCTCTGTTTGGTCTCTTCCACCAAACCAACCCAACCCGACCCAATCAGTAAACATTTGTTTTCCATGTCTTCTTTGCCCAAATTTCCTCCTCTCACGTGCCGCTATCAGAACATGCCACTTGAACTAAAACAAATATTTGTTGTCACAGTTGTCATGGTTAATATGATTATTCATTTGAAAAAGGAATATCCAGGTTGAATTTATGATTGTGTCAAAAATAAATTTCAATCATTGATGATTGTTATATGCGTGAATTTATATCTTCTACCATTTCTTATATCCCTATTAGAATTTTTGTAATGAGTAGAAAGGTTGGGGAACTTGAAGTAATAGTTTGTCCATATGAATATTTTTTTTTTCTGTAAATGGGAAAGTAAACAAACAGATAACTTTGGAATTCTCAATACATGTTTGTGGAATGGAGAAGTGGATGGAAGGAAAAGTATAAATAATGTTGTAATTTTTGTAATAAACATAGTCACACGATTTTAGTGGTAACACAGCTACATACATAGCTGCAAACCACACTGAAGTGCATTGCAGAGGGTGCTTACAATTTACCACATTTTAAGATTTTTTTCTGCTTCCAGTCATGTATGGAGTGTGGGAGAGTAAATGATGCAGTGCCTTTTTGCAAGCTGTAATGAGTCTAATGTTGTCTTCAGTCCTGATGAGAGTCATAAATGGGGGGAGAGAGGGAGGAAAGGAGGGGGGTGGAAAATACCTTTAGATTCTTTACAGTGTATAAGTATGTTTTTCAGGATAATCAGTGACTTGTCTTAAGGGGTCTCCCAATTTAGCTTTCACATCATATCTGTGATGCTCTTCTGTGGTTGAAGCAAACTTATGTCCATTTGTACTCCTTTCCGTATGTTCAATAGCCTCTGTTAACTTCAGAAGTATTGTAGGATAGCGTGGACAAGTGTTTTGTAAGCAGTGTCCTTTGTAGTGTCTCTATATCCTAACAATGAACCACAGTTCATCACCTGCTCTGCACATGACAACCGATGTAGCATAGAGATGATTCATGTTTGAGTTCAGAGAATATTGTAGAATTTTACAACAAATGCTCATCAGTTAGATTGTTCAGTAATTTTGTGGATCACTTCTGCTACCCTCCTTATAAGAGGTGTGATCTGTACTTTCCTCCAGTCGCCAGACACAGTAATTTATTTATTTACTTGCTTATTTTTCAAGTGATGGTGTATGCAGGATGTCCCAGGGACAATGGTCAATATTCAAGGACATGTCAGGAATGATCATTCAAAGAAAAGAAAGTCTGGTAATTGTGGGCTCCAAAATGCATACCTGAAGAACTATGAGCATTTATTATGTAGAAGAGATGTCTTTCACAGTAATTTATGAAAAGTTCTCATAGCTCTTGAAAGGTGTGTACTTTAGAGCCCATGCTTATTGGACATTAGTTCTCATTTTGCTCCAAATTACCACCTCTCAAACTATGGAAAGCAGAGAGCTTGCAGTGGAAGAGATTTGTTTTATAGTATTGTATCTCTTAATTTGTGCAGTTTAGAGCCCATGTTTACTAGAATTTTTTTTTTTTTTATCTGAATCATTGTTCCTGTCATATCCCGGAGTACTGACCATTCCTCCTGCGACATACTGTATTATGATTCCAATGCGAGCTAACTCAGCTACAATTTCAGTATAGAATACTAAACGGGATTCCGTTGGCCTTAAAGCCTTGTTCAATTTTAGTGATTTTAGCTGTTTGTTAATTTGGGGAGAAGAGGAGTTTGTGGCATAACTTGACTAGAAGAAGGGATCTGTTGGTAGGACATGTCCTGAGGCATTAAGGGATCATCAATTTAGTATCGGAGGGCAGCGTGGAGGGTAAAAATCGTAGGGGGAGACCAAGAGATGAATACACTAAGCAGATTCAGAAAGATGGAGGTTGTAGTTGGTACTGGGATATGAAGAAACTTGCAGAGGAGAGCTGCATCAAACGAGTCTCAGGAATGAAGACTACTACAACAATAACAACGACGTTAACACCACTGACACTAATATTTCTATTACTTAGCATTGCAGTAGTGTGAAAATTAAGCTAGGACACTAGTTCTACACATTACGTGGTAAAGGAATATTTGAAATGAAAATGGAGTACATCATTTCTGGTTTTGCTTTGCTACCTTCACTTTCAGTTCCTATGTGATGCATGTCTGTCAGGACACTAACTTTGGTGCCACTGGCCACTTTTACATCTACATATGCATTTATACTCTGCAAGCCACCCAGCGGTGTGTGGCGGAGGGCACTTTACGTGCCACTGTCATTACCTCCCTTTCCTGTTGCACTTGCGTATGGTTCGCGGGAAGAACGACTGCTGGAAAGCCTCCATGCGTGCCCGAATCTCTCTGATTTTACATTCATGATCGCAGTGGGAGGTATAAGCAGGGGGAAGCAATATATACCAAACCTCATCCAGAAACGTACCCTCTCCAAACCTGGACAGCAAGCTACACCGTGATGCAGAGCACCTCTCTTGCAGGGACTGCCTCTTGAATTTGCTAATAATCTCTGTAACGCTATCACGCTTACCAAATAACCCTGTGACAAAACGCGCCTCTTTTCTTTGGACCTTCTCTATCTCCTCCGTCAACCCGACCTGGTACGGATCCCACACTGATGAGCAATACTCAAGTACAGGTCGAACGAGTGTTTTGTAAGCCACCTCCATTGTTGATGGATTACATTTTCTAAGGACTCTTCCAATGAATCTGAACCTGGGATGATGATGGCATTGAAACAGAGGATGACACTCGTAAAGCTGAAATACTAAACACCTTTTTCCAAAGCTGTTTCACAGAGGAAGACCGCACTGCAGTTTCTTCTCTAAATCCTCGCACTTACGAAAAAATGGCTGACATCGAAATAAGTGTCCAAGGAATAGAAAAGCAACTGAAATCACTCAACAGAGGAAAGTCCACTGGACCTGATGGGATACCAATTCGATTCTATACAGACTACGTGAAAGAACTTGCCCCCCCTTGTAACAGCCGTGTGCTGCAAGTCTAGAGGAATGGAAGGTTCCAAATGATTGGAAAAGAGCACAGGTAGTCCCAGTTTTCAAGAAGCGTCATCGAGCAAATGCGCAAAACTCCTATATCTCTGACATCAATCTGTTGTAGAATTTTAGAACATGTTTTTTGCATGCGTATCATGTTATTTCCGGACACCTTACCAACAATTAATTTTATATGATCATTCCACTTCAAATTGTTCTGTACGCATACTCCCAGATATTTTACAGAAGTAACTGCTGCTAGTGTTAGTGCCGCTATCATATAATCATACAATAAAGGATCCTTCTTTCTATGTATTCGCAATACATTACATTTGTCTATGTTAAGGGTCAGTTGCCACTCCCTGCACCAAGTGCAGATCTCCCTGCATTTCGCTGCAATTTTCTAATGCTGCAACTTCTCTGTATACTACAGGATCATCCGTGAAAAGCCTCATGGAACTTCCAACACTATCTACTAGGTCATTTATATATATTGTGAAAAGCAGTGGTCCCATAACACTCCCCTGTGGCACATCAGAGGTTACTTTAATGTCTGTAGACGCCTCTCCATTCAGAACAATAGGCTGTGTTCTGTTTGCTAAAAGCTCTTCAATCCAGCCACACAGCTGGTCTGATATTCTGTAGGCTCTTACTTTGTTTATCAGGCGACAGTGCAGAACTGTATCAAACGCCTTCCGGAAGTCAAGGAGAATGGCATCTACCTGGGAGCCTGTATCTAATATTTTCTGGGTCTCATGAACAAATAAAGTGAGTTGGGTCTCACACGATTGCTGTTTCCGGAATCCATGTTGATTCCTACAGAGGAGATTCAAGGTTTCCGGAAATAACATGATACGCATGCAAAAAACATGTTCTAAAATTCTACAACAGATTGATGTCAGAGATATAGGAGTTTTGCGCATTTGCTCGATGACGCTTCTTGAAAACTGGGACTACCTGTGCTCTTTTCCAATCATTTGGAACCTTCCATTCCTCTAGACTTGCAGCACACGGCTGTTACAAGGGGGGGCAAGTTCTTTCACGTAGTCTGTATAGAATCGAATTGGTATCCCATCAGGTCCAGTGGACTTTCCTCTGTTGAGTGATTTCAGTTGCTTTTCTATTCCTTGGACACTTATTTCGATGTCAGCCATTTTTTCGTAAGTGCGAGGATTTAGAGAAGAAACTGCAGTGCGGTCTTCCTCTGTGAAACAGCTTTGGAAAAAGGTGTTTAGTATTTCAGCTTTACGAGTGTCATCCTCTGTTTCAATGCCATCATCATCCCAGGGTGTCTGGATATGCTGTTTCCACCCACTTACTGATTTAACGTGCGACCAGAACTTCCTAGGATTTTCTGTCAAGTCGGTACATAGAATTTTACTTTCTAATTCACTGAACGCTTCATGCATAGCCCTTCTTATGCTAACTTTGACATCGTTCAGCTTCTGTTTGTCTGAAAGGTTTTGGCTGTGTTTAAACTTGCAGTGAAGTTCTCTTTTCTTTTGCAGTAGTTTCCTAACTTTGTTGTTGAACCATGGTGGGTTTTTCCTGTCCCTCACAGTATTACGTGGCACATACCTGTCTAAACTGCATTTTACAATTGTCTTGAACTTTTTCCATAAACACTCAACATTGTCACTGTCTGAACAGAAATTTTCGTGTTGATCTGTTAGCTAGTCTGAAATCTGCCTCCTATTACTCTTGCTAAACAGATAAACCTTCCTCCTTTTTTTTTATATTCCTATATACTTCCATATTCAGGGATGTTGCAATGGCCTTATGATCACTGATTCCCTGTTCTGCGCTTACAGAGTCGAAAAGTTCGGGTCTGTTTGTTATCAGTAGGTCCAAGGTGTTATCTCCATGAGTCAATCCTCTGTTTAATTGCTCGAGGTCATTTTTGGATAATGCACTCAATATAATGTCACTCGATGCTCTGTCCCTACCACTCATCCTAAACATCTGAGTGTCCCAGTCTATATATGGTAAATTGAAATCTCTACCTAAGACTATAACATGCTGAGGAAATTTATGTGAAATGTATTCCAGATTTTCACTCAGTTGTTCTGCTACTAATGCTGCTGAGTTGGGAGGTCAGTAAAAGGAGCCAATTATTAACCTAGCTTGGCTGTTGAGTATAACCTCCACCCATAATAATTCACAGGAACTATCCACTTCTATTTCACAGGATAAACTACACATGATCATTATTCTCTCTCTCTCTCTCTCTCTCTCTCTCTCTCTCTCTCTCTCTCTCTCTCTCTCACACACACACACACACACACACACACACACACACACACACTCTTTCAAATTCTGAAGCTGGAAGGAGTCAAATACATGGAGCAAAAGGCTATTTACAATTTGTACAGAAAACAGATGGCAGTTATGAGAGTCAAGGGCATGCATGAAAGGGAAGCATTGGTTGGGAAGGGAGTGAGACAATGTTGTAGCCTATCCCAAATCTGTATGTTGAGCAAGCAGTAAAGGAAACAAAACGGAAATTTGAAGCAGGACTTAAATTCCACGGAGAAGAAGTAAAAACTTTGAGGTTTGCTGATGACATTGTAATTCTGTCACAGACAGCAAAGGACTTGGAAGAGCAGTTGAACGGAATGGATAGTGTCTTGAAAAGATGATATAAGATGAATATATGATATAAGATGAATATCAACAAAAGCAAAACAAGGATCATTGAATGTATTCAAATTAAATCAGGTGATGCTGAGGGAATTAGCTTAGGAAATGAGAGACTTAAGTTAGTAGATGAGTTTTGCTATTTGGGGAGCAAAATAACTGATGATGGTTGAAGTAGATAGGATATAAAATGTAGACGGGCGATGGGAAGAAAAGCGTTTCTGAAGAAGAGAAATTTGTTAACGTCAATTATAAATTTGTGTGTCATGAAGTCTTCCCTGAAAGTATTTGTGTGGAATGTAGCCATGTATGGAAGTGAAACATTGATGATAAATAGTTTAGACAAGAAGAGAATAGAAGCTTTTGAAATGTGGTGCTACAGAAGAATGCCGAAGATTGGATGGGTAGATCATGTAACTAATGAGGAGGTACTGAATAGAATTGAGAAGATGAATTTGTGGTACAACTTGACTAGAAGAAGGGACCAGTTGGTAGGATATGTTCTGAGGAGTCAAGGGATCATCAATTTAGTATTTGAGGGAAGTGTGTAGGGTAAAAATCGTAGAGGGAGAGCAAGGCATGAATACACTAATCAGATTCAGAAGGATGTAGGTTGCAGTAGTTACTTGGAAATGAAGAAGCTTGCACAGCTTGCACAGCATGGACAGCTGCATCAAACCAGTCTCTGGACTGAAGATCACATAACAACAACGTGAGACCTTTCAATACAGTTTGCTGTGGTTGTCATTGAATGCTTCAACCAGTGCTCTCTTGCCAGTCATATGTGTTTCATGTAGCATCTCTCTGTCTATAGATATGCACTTCACTGTACACGTTATCACTGAAATACTACTGAATTTAAGCTGTGTGGATTTTGCAATGTATTTTATTGCAGACAGTTTATTGTATTCGAATTTTCACCTTATCGTGTATCCTTACACAGCTGCCAGTTTGCTGCTGTAAAATCTTTGTCTGTAATACATTCTTGGTGGTACAGTCACAACTGTGAATTGGATTGTTCATTACGAATAAAATCCACAGTAGTTGTAATTTGAAACAAAGGCAACTTTAAGGTGAAAATGCTATTGCAAACAACCAAAGTGGCAGTTGCCAATCTGCAAAAAGTAACTTATCAATTTACTGCTCTAACAGCCACATGGGTACACCCAGAAAGAACTAGTTCATGCTGCAAACATTCAATGGCATGTGCATACTAGGGCCTCCTCCTTATGCTCCACATGGCTGCCAGTAATATGGGTCATTGGGTGTACTCAACATGCGACTGCCAAGCACTTACATGGTAATCCCTTATTGCAAATTGACAGTTGACATTTTAGGTGTTTGTAACAGCATTTTTGCCTTTCTTAAGTCACTGTCACATGTCCGGCCATTTTTATTAGGTCATTAGGTTATATTATTTTCGTCTGTGGGTGCATGTTTATGACTAGCCCAGTTTTTTCAGCCAGGCCATTTTTTCCCTACCTGTTCTTTATTAATAGTAGCAGCAGAATTTGAAAAGTGATTTACATCCTGAAACCAAGGTAGTGTTTGTATCTTAAACTAAATAAATGAACTTTGAAATTACAACTGCAATAGATTTTATTCATCATGAAAAAATCTTCGTCTCCCCTCCAGTCAAACCCTTTCACTCCCCCCACCCCTTACACACACACACACACACACACACACACACACACACACACACACACACACACACACACACGTGCGCGCACGCAGCCATTACAAACTGAGCTATTCCTACATGTCTCATGGTATTTCTATCAGTCTATACTTTCTTTCAGTAAAGTTGTGACAAATTTCTCTTCTCACCAATTTGATTCAGTACCTCTTCACTAGTTATTCAACTTCCTCCTCTAGTCTGCAGCTTCTCCCTGTAGTGCCATCCCAGCTAGTTCACTCTTTCTACCCAGATTGCCTGCCTTCCAAGTATTCCACTGCTTTTGCAAAGCAGCATTGTATTCCTTCAGCTCTGCCACCTGCTTCACCAAGAGTTCAGTTGCTTGTTGAGTCATGACCACTCATGCTTGTGACCTTGAAATTTGTACAGACTCCATCTACCAAAGATAAAAATTAACAAAAAACCAAAGTTAAACTCAACAAGCACAGATATAACAACAAGAAAAAGTCTTTAGTCTTTACTCAGAATAAACCACATTGATTCCACACACTAATGTGCTTTGTGTCTATAACATCAGCAGATTCTACATGTTGCTGGCACTGACTGTGCACAAGGTGATTTATGACCCTCCAGGTTACAATGTTGCATCTCACTGGCCATAAATAGTGCACCCTTTAATTTCCTTTAAACTGAGACACATTTGCAGGTCTTTCTGGTTTCACAAATACCATGTGCAGGTTTCTATGCATATCAAGTATGCCTATTCTTGCTGTGCTCAAGAATGGAAGAAGCAAGAGATATTAAGTCCACTTGCCCCAGCACACCATCAAAACTGGACCCAGAGTTGGTGGTGATGTAATGGTTGGAGCTCCTTTCAATGGAGGGCAGCACTCAATGATGCAGGTACTTTTAAAACCAGACTACTGGGGTCTGGGTGTGACCTCCCAGGACAGGGATGGGCTGGGTCATTTGTAGGTCAGCTTCCTTGTGTTATAGGGGTGGTGGTGGCTGAAACTGTTTGGCAAATCATTGATGAACATCCCTGTTTACAATGGACATTTATTCATTTTAGTACAGACACACATTGCGACACATTGCAGTAGGTTGGCCACTGATGACATCAGTGGCTGCTGACATGTCACACACTGTAGTCAGCAACTGCAAACTCAGAAGCCTAAACATTATGTGTCAACTGTGATGGGCTATGACATCAGTGAAGCTGCCCTCAAAGTATGTCAGACGCTAATAGCAGCCTGACCAAGTCAAGGCCACTGCGTAGCACACAGTTATAGTTGGTGTTCAAACACTAACATCCAGCATGGGCAATGTCGAAGTCGTATGCTTACACTAGCAGTGATCAGCAATGATGAAAGCTTTCAGGAACTGGTGTACAGCAACAGACAGACTGGGCTACCCCAGCCCAGACTGGAACATGCATTCCACAAGGGAAGTGGCCATTAGCAGGAGGTAGTCCACTGGCAGGGGACACAGTAGTGTGATCTATGTATGGTCCCCAGCTCAGGCAGTTGCTGCTGCCACTGGAGACAAAGTCCTCAGTAGGTGACTGTCTACTTCAGCTGGCACTACAGTGATCCTCCACCATAACGTCAGCAACTGATACAGCAGGGTTCGGCATGACATTATCGCACACGCACGGTCATGAAGAGAACATCGGTATGCATCTGAGCACATCTGAGAATGAGGATCTGATTTGGGAGGATATTTATGAGAGTCTTCAGTCCAGTATTCCACTAACAATGACACCCCCACTCTGGAAATGATAGCAGGCTGTTGCCAGGAGTGTCACCATTTGATGATGATGATTTGACTAAATTCATTCTTCTTCGCTTGTTTAGCCAGCTCCTGAAGGAGCCTAGCCAATGCTGTAATATTGCTCAACGTCACCCTCCAGAGGCCCTTGTTCCTCTTTGTCAACTTCCTGAATAAGTATATGCAGTGCAGGGTAGCCGCATGGTCCTTAGACCTTGCCATGGTTCACTTGGCTCCCCCCATCGGAGATCTGAGTCCTCCCTTGGGCATGTGTGTGTGTGTGTGTGTGTGTGTGTGTGTGTGTGTGTGTGTGTTGTCCTTAGCATAAGTTAGTTTAAGTTATATTAAGTAGTGTGTAAGCCTAGGGACCAATGACCTCAGGAACTTACCACAAATTTCCAAATTTTGCAAATAAACATTTTTTGTTCAGAATATACCTCCTTGTGAATCAGTACCTGGACTTCAGGCTGACGTTCTTTTCCCTGTTGCTGAGTGTCACATGAACAGTTCATCACACCTGATGGAGCAGTGGTGTTACAGTATGTTTGTAAAAATGAAGTTTTTTCAAAGTAAAACACACACACACTTGCATTAAATATGGTTTTCTAAAGGGTTTTTAAAAGGTTAATAATTGGAGCTACGTTATAAATTTGTCTTTAAATAAATGAAGAATTACTTTTTTATATAAATGTATTGATAACACTCTGCCCTCTGCTAGTTTGCTGCACCCATCACCAATAATTCTCTTTTGGTAAATGCTGAGATGAACAGAGAGCATATTAGATACATTTATTGATCCCTTGGTGACTTAATCACTTGTTTTTAAGCATCTACTTTAGGGGGGAAAAAAGGACAGGTATACACTCGCGCGCGCGCACACACGCACACACACACACACGCACGCACACACACACACACACACACACACACACACACACACACACACACATATCCATCCGCACATACACAGACACAAGCAGACATTCGTAAAGGCAAAGAGTTTGGGCAGAGGTGTCAGTTGAGGCGGAAGTAAAGAGGCAAAGATGTTGTTGAAAGACAGGTGAGGTATGAGCGGCGGCAGCTTGAAATTAGCGGAGGTTGAGGCCTGGCGGATAACGAGAAGAGAGGATATACTGAAGAGGAAGTTCCCATCTCCGGAGTTCTGACAAGTTGGTGTTAGTGGGAAGTATCCAGATAACCCGGACGGTGTAACACTGTGCCAAGATGTGCTGGCCGTGCACCAAGGCATGTTTAGCCACAGGGTGATCCTCATTACCAACAAACACTGTCTGCCTGTGTCCATTCATGTGAATGGACAGTTTGTTGCTGGTCATTCCCACATAGAAAGCTTCACAGTGTAGGCAGGTCAGCTGGTAAATCACGTGGGTGCTTTCACACGTGGCTCTGCCTTTGATCGTGTACACCTTCCGGGTTACAGGACTGGAGTAGGTGGTGGTGGGAGGGTGCAGGGGACAGGTTTTACACAGGGGGCGGTTACAAGGGTAGGAGCCAGAGGGTAGGGAAGGTGGTTGTGGGATTTCATAGGGATGAACTAAGAGGTTACGAAGTCAGGTGGACGGTGGAAAGACACTCTTGGTGGAGTGGGGAGGATTTCATGAAGGATGGATCTCATTTCAGGGCAGGATTTGAGGAAGTTGTATCCCTGCTGGAGAGCCACATTCAGAGTCTGATCCAGTCCCGGAAAGTATCCTGTCACAAGTGGGGCACTTTTGTGCTTCTTCTGTGGGAGGTTCTGGGTTTGAGGGGATGAGGAAGTGGCTCTGGTTATTTGCTTCTGTACCAGGTCGGGAGGGTAGTTTCGGGATGCGAAAGCTGTTATCAGGTTGTTGGTGTAATGGTTCAGGGATTCCGGACTGGAGCAGATTCGTTCGCCATGAAGACCTAGGCTGTAGGGAAGGGACCGTTTGATGTGGAATGGGTGGCAGCTGTCATAATGGAGGTACTGTTGCTTGTTGGTGGGTTTGATGTGGACGGACGTGTGAAGCTGGCCATTCGACAAATGGAGGTCAACGTCAAGGAAAGTGGCATGGGATTTGGAGTAGGACCAGGAGAATCTGATGGAACCAAAGGAGTTGGGGTTGGAGAGGAAATTCTGGAGTTCTTCTTCACTGTGAGTCCAGATCATGAAGATGTCATCAATAAATCTGTACCAAACTTTGGGTCGGCAGGCCTGGGTAACCAAGAAGGCTCCCTCTAAGTGACCCATGAATAGGTTGGTGTACGAGGGGGCCATCCTGGTACCCATGGCTGTTCCCTTTAGTTGTTGGTATGTCTGGCCTTCAAAAGTGAAGAAGTTGTGGGTCAGGATGAAGCTGGCTAAGGTAATGAGGAAAGAGGTTTTAGGTAGGGTGGAAGGTGATCGGCAAGTGTTCCATCGCAGCGAGGCCCTGGACGTGTGGAATATTTGTGTATAAGGAAGTGGCATCAATGGTTACAAGGATGGTTTCTGGGGGTAACAGATTGGGTAAGGATTCCAGGCATTCGAGAAAGTGGTTGGTGTCTTTGATGAAGGGTGGGAGACTGCATGTAGTGGGTTGAAGATGTTGATCTACGTAGGCAGAGATACGTTCTGTGGGGTCTTGGTAACCAGCTACAATGGGGCAGCTGGGATGATTGGGTTTGTGAATTTTAGGAAGGTAGAAGGTAGGGGTGTGGGGTGTCGGTGGGGTCAGGGGGTTGATGGAGTCAGGTGAAAGATTTTGTAGGGAGCCTAAGGTTCTGAGGATTCCTTGAAGCTCCGCCTGGACATCAGGAATGGGTTTACCTTGGCAAACTTTGTATGTGGTGTTGTCTGAAAGCTGACACAGTCCCTCAGCCACATACTCCCGACGATCAAGTACCACAGTCGTGGAACCCTTGTCCACCAGAAGCATGACGATGGATTGGTCAGCCTTCAGATCACGGATAGCTTGGGCTTCAGCAGTGGTGATGTTGGGAGTAGGATAAGGTTTTTTAAGAAGGATTGAGAGGCAAGGCTGGAAGTCAGAAATTCCTGGAAGGTTTGGAGAGGATGATTTTGAGGAAGAGGAGGTGGGTCCCGCTGTGACGGAGGATGGAACTGTTCCAGGCAGGGTTCAATTTGGATAGTGTCTTGGGGAGTTGGATCATTAGGAGTAGAATTAGGATCATTTTTCTTCGTGGCAAAGTGATATTTCCAGCAGAGAGTACGAGTGTAGGACAGTAAATCTTTGACGAGGGCTATTTGGTTGAATCTGGGAGTGGGGCTGAAGGTGAGGCCTTTGGATAGGACAGAGGTTTCGGATTGGGAGAGAGGTTTGGAGGAAAGGTTAACTACTGAATTAAGGTGTTGTGGTTCCAGATTGTGTTGATTGGAATTTTGAGGTTTTGGAGGGAGTGGAGCTGGAAGTGGGAGATTGAGTAAATGGGAGAGACTGGGTTTGTGTGCAATGAGAGGAGGTTGACGTTTGCTGGAAAGGTTGTGAAGGGTGAGTGAGTTGCCTTTCCGGAGGTGGGAAACCAGGAGATTGGATAGTTTTTTGAGCTGGAGTGTGGCATGCTGTTCTAATTTGCGGTTGGCCTGTAGGAGGATGCTCTGAACAGCCGGTGTGGATGTGGGAGAGGAGAGATTGAGGACTTTTATTAAGGATAGGAGTTGACGGGTGTGTTCATTGGCTGAGTTGATGTGTAGGTGAAGGATTAGGTGGGTGAAGGCAATGGATTGTTCAGTTTGCAACTGGTATAGGGACTGATGGAAAGAAGGGTTGCAGCCAGAGATGGGATCTTTAAGTGTGAGGCCTTTGGGGGTAATGCCAAATGTCAGACAAGCCTGAGAAAATAAAATAAGGGAGCGTAATCTGGCTAGGGCGAAGGCATGTTTGCGGAGGGAATGTAAATAAAACTTAATGGGGTCGTTGTGGGGGTGTTGTGTGGGTGACATGGTATTAGAAGGTGGAAAGTGTAACATGAGGCTGAAATGAAAATGAAAATAAAAATATATGGGGAGAGATAAAGGTGAACTAGAAAGCAACTGGAGATCTGGTGTGAAAAAAGGCGAAAAAGTGTTGGTTAAAGCTGGGCTATGTTGATCCTGTGGTGAACTTGGGTTGGTAGACAACGATGTGCATGAAGGTTAGGTGGTTGTGTTGCCGCCAAATCACGTTAAAGGGTGGAGAAATTCGGGAAAATTTCGAAAAAACTACGTGTAAATGTATTAAAAGGAGTAGTTTTGTGGTGGCAGGTTATGAAAATGAGGCTAACAATTGTCTGACGAAGAAATAATGACGTTAAAACCTGTGTGAAGCGGCTAAAAATTATCAGTGATGTGGGAAAAACGGAAATGGAAATAAAGCAAAAGTTGTTAGAACTAGCCGAAATGGTTGTTTAATAGGTGAAAGGAACTGTTTGTGAACTAGAAACGGTGGATTTTATAGCAGCGGTAGTGTGATTAACCAACTGACCTGCCTACACTGTGAAGCTTTCTATGTGGGAATGACCAGCAACAAACTGTCCATTCGCGTGAATGGACACAGGCAGACAGTGTTTGTCGGTAATGAGGATCACCCTGTGGCTAAACATGCCTTGGTGCACGGCCAACACATCTTGGCACAGTGTTACACCGTCCGGGTTATCTGGATACTTCCCACTAACTCCAACCTGTCAGAACTCCAGAGATGGGAACTTGCTCTTCAGTATATCCTCTCTTCTCGTTATCCGCCAGGCCTCAACCTCCGCTAATTTCAAGTTGCCGCCGCTCATACCTCACCTGTCTTTCAACAGCATCTTTGCCTCTTTACTTCTGCCTTGACTGTGTTTGTTTGTCTGTCTATCAACCTGCCAGCACTTTTGTTTGGTAAGCCACATCATCTTTGTTTTTATAAGAGGAATCATCCTTGCAGATACAGTGTATTACATTGAATTTATCTTGATGACCATTTTCTATCCAGGCAAATGATTTCTTTCATTCCCACATGAACGAGCATTCAACCTTTTGGATCCACACACGAAGTTGGCTATCGCGTAAATGCCTGATCATAAACATGGACAAAACTGAACTAAAATCTGTTTATTGGCACACAATAGAAAGCCAGTTTTAGAATGATGATAATAACAATGATAGGCAATAATGGAGTGTTGTCAATAGTAATCATTTAACATGCCAAAATGATCAAACGTTTTTGATCAGAACTGTTTGCAGTGGGGATTGGAGGACTAATTGCCACTCCAAGAAGTCCAGAGCAGTGCAAACATATTTACCGACTATTTTTGATGATGATTGGAGATAGCCTTAAGTGTAAGGTAAAGTAAAAAGGTGTTGATGTGAATAGTACTTCTTCACACCTGTGAAGTACTTTACCTGTTACTGCTTGCAGGTTGCGATATATAAAAATTTTTAAGTGCAAGATGATTTTTCTACATATGTAGTTGTTGATATAATTTACTGCACAATATATTTACTTTCCACACATAGAAACTGCTCAATAACTGTTTCAGGCTGGATTCAGATGAATTTCAATTGATGAGGTGAAGTCCAGTTCTTCAGTGAGACAGAATGCAAACTTTCTCCAAAACTTGATGGTGGTCCTTTTTTCTTCACTACCCCTAAGGGAACTTTTATGTTCAATGTAGTATCTCCAAAAATACATCAGCTTAATTAGTTTTGCATTAATTGCATCTTGAACAGCTTAATAAAAAACAATATACTAACAAGCTTTAAATGATGAGAGGAAGAACTAGTCAGTTCAGCACATAATTCAACTAATACATATAATGCTTAACTTTTTCATATTTCCTGATATGTTTTGACGTATCACAGGGTTAGGGCTATCCTCTTTGGGTATGCATACCCTAGTTGCATAATACTGCCTTAGTAATACTAATGAAAGTATTACAGATTTGTTTCACTCTGAAAAATGACTGAATGACCTAGTCAGCTAAAATACTAAGTAGTGGTTGCAGTTGAAAGAAAAGATTGATAGTTCAACCATCAGAAAAACTACAGATTGGTTACACTTGAAAGAAGGAATGAATAATTAAGTCAGTATAAAACCACAATGGGCTATGTCAAACATTTCCATTCAGTTGTTTCCACACATCGGTTTCACTCAATAATGAATGTCTGTCTAACCAATATCTAGAACTACAACTGACTGAATTGATTATGTTTCATTTGATTGCTCCTGTAGAATGGTTTCACGCAAAAGAATGAATGAATAACTCAAATGACATGAAGAACTATAACCAAATGTGTTGACTGTTTTCTAACAACAAACTAAATCAATGTAGCAGAGATGCTGAGTCATGATAGGCACAACAAAAAGAGCCACACAATTAAAGCTTTCTGCCATTAAGGACTTTGTCAGCAGTAGACACACACACACACACACACACACACACACACACACACACACACACACACACAACTTGCACACACAACTTGCACACACGTCTGCAGTCTGAGAGAGGTGAAACTACACTGCGAGCAGCAGCACCCGTGCATGACGGGAGTGGCAACTGGGTGGGGGTAAGGAGGAGGCTGGAGTGGGGAGGAGAGGGATAGTATGGTTGGAGTGGCAGACAGTGAAGTGTTGCAGTTTAGACAGAGGGCAGGAGAGAGGGTGCTGGGAGGGGGGGGGGGGGGAAGTAGAGGGAAGTAGAGAAATAGAAAGAAATTAAAAGACTGGGTGTGGCAGTGAAGTGACAGCTGTGTAGTGCTGGAATGGGAACAGGGAGGGGGCTGGATGAGTGAGGATAGTGACTAATGAAGGTTGAGGCCAGGAGAGATATGAGAACGTAGGATGTATTGCAGGGAAAGTTCCCACCTGCGCAATTCAGAAAAGCTGGTGTTGGTGAGAAGGATCCATATGGCACAGGCTGTGAAGCAGTCATTGAGATGAGGGGTGTCATGTTTGGCAGCGTGTTCAGCAACAGGGTGGTCTACTCGTTTTTTGGCCACAGTTTTTCAGTGGCCATTCGCACGAACAGACAGCTTGTTGGTCGTCATGCCTACATAGAATGCAGCACAGTGGGAGAAGGGGTTGTGTAAGGATGGACTAGTATATTGCGTAGGTTTGGTGGATGGCAGAATACCTTTGTAGGAGGGGTGGGGAGGACAGTGGCAGTGCCCTGAAATGTGAAATGGCAGAAAGCTTTAATTGTGTGACACTATTTTTGTTCCTATCGCAACTCAGCATCTCCGCTATATGGTGAGTAGCAACTTTCCTTCTCTGGATTTTTACATTCCATCCTGGATTTTCCATTGTTTGAACAAACTAAATCAGTTTTCTTCATTCAGGTGTTCCAATCACTATTACACCATGCAACAGCTCTACTGTGTTACTGCTGACGTACTGGTTATGATAGGACAAACGTTACACTAGACCAATTTGGGACTGCTCTATCAGATTGAGTATGTAAAATTCCACTTTAAAAATAATTTTATTTGCAACAGGAAACAAATTTACACTTTCTATTGAACTTCATGTAGAAGAAAAGACATACTGAGCAGTATTTGTTTATATTAACTCCAACCAAAAGGCGCAAAAACAAAATTGTGACTTTGCCCGATGATTCTTCATGAGTGACACTCGCTGTGTGTAGGCAACACTAAGAATGAATATTTTGTGATGCGTCTCATGAAAATTGCTACTATCACCAGGAATCAAGCCAGGAATTCCTGCTTCCCTGGTCCGTTGCCTTTAGGCTATAAAGGCATACCGCGTAGACTAAACCAGGTTCTCATTTCAAGAGTGGTCATCTTAATAGTTAAAATGGTTGCCCATTTAAAAAGGGAAATACAGATTCAGCTTGTGATTGTGCCAAAAATTAGTTTCAGTAATTAACTATTGTTGCATGCAGTATGCATTAATTTCTATCTTGTCCCATTCCCTTTATCCTTATTAGAATTTTTGTGATGTGTTGAAAACTTGTGGAATTTGAAGTGATTGTTTCTCCTTTTTCCATAAATGGTGCTTGGAATTTCCAGTAAACGAATATGGCATGGGGAAGGGACTGAAAGGGAAAGCATGAAAACAAGGTTGTAACTTGTGCAATAAATAGAGGCACATGATGTTAGTAGTAACAAACGTGTGTGTGTGTGTGTGTGTGTGTGTGTGTGTGTGTGTGTGTGTGTGTGTGTGTGTAATTTACAGACCCATGTGAAGTGCATGGCAGAGGCTACTTAGCATTGTACCACATCTTAGGAATCATTCCTGTTCTGATCATCTATGAAGCCTGAGATGAATGACATCTGAAATGTATCTGTGCATGCTTCAATGAGTGTCATTGCGTTTTCAGTCCCTATCACCAGTGTGTTGGGCTTGTTGCTGCACATTTGGTATCCCCTGTTCTGTTTGGTACAGGTCCCACACACTTCAGTGATATTGCATGATGGGATGCACAGGTGTTTTTTTGTAAACTGTCTCCTTTGTAGACTGAGTTCATTTTCCCTGTGTCCTAACAATGATTCAAAGTTTTCCATCTGCCTTACTAATGATAATCATTTTGAATCATTCCATTTGATATTACTATAAATTGTTATTTGTGTGAGTTAACAGATTCGAGAAGTGACTCACTGATGTAGTCACAGTATACTTCTTTTTTCATTTTGTGACATCACAATCTTACATTTCTGTTCATTTAAAACATATTGCCTATCTATGCACCACATTGGGATACTATCAAGATCTGATGGGATATTTCTGTAACTTTTTTGCATATAACACTTCATTGTAGATAACCTGGCTCATTGACAAAAAATCTGAGGCTACTATTAATACCTTATGTCAGATCATGAACATACTACATGAATAGCAAGGGCCTCAACACACTTTCCTGGGGCACATTTGAAGTTACTTCTGCTTTTGTCCATCCAAGAAAACATTCTGTGACCTCACTGCCAAGAAATCCTCAGTACAATCACAAATTTGATCTTCTAATTGTACTTTAATAAGTGTGTGTCATACTGTGTCAAGTTCTTTGCCTAACATCAGAAATACTGCATCTACGTGACTGCTTGCTCCATGTGTTTCAAGATATCATGTGAGAAAAGTGCGAGTTGGGCTTCAGATCATAAGTGTTTTAGGAATCCATGCTGGTCAGTATAGAGGATACTAATTACATTTGTGCTCAGAACATGTTCTAAGATTATACAACAAATGGATGTCAAAGATGTTTGTTAGTAGTTCTGTAGGTCATTTCTGCTACCCTTGTAGACAGGTATCAACTGTGCATTCTTCAAGTCAGTGAACTGGTTCTTTTTTAAACTTAAAATAACAGAATAACAGGTAACTCAGCAAAAAATTCTCTACAATATATGAGAGCATGAGAGCAAGTCCATCAGGTTCTGGAGCCTTGTCCAGTTTAAGTGACTGCATCAGTTTCTTAATACCACTGACACCAGTTATCTATATTACTTATCTTTGTAGGGGCATTGGAAACTAGAAGCACTACTTCAGTATCTTCCTTAATAAAGGAATGGAGTAAATCAGTTTTGGTTTTGCTTCGCTGTCTTCAATTTAAATGCCTGTGCGATGCCCGAGTTCCAGGAAACTAACTCACTGTGGTGCCAATGAAAACTTACACATGTGTATGAGAGAGAGAGAGAGGGGGGGGGGGATTGTTTGTGCCTGCATGGGAGAGGAAGCAAGTGTGGGAGGAGAAGTCAGTATAACGATCTGGATCGAGAAAGAGTGGCGTACAGAGAAGGAAATGATAAGATGAGGCAGTGGGAAGCAAGTAGCAGAGGTTTAGGCCAGGGGATTGTGAGAGACAGGATGTGCTGGGGAGATAAGTCCCAATGGCATAGTTCAGAGAAACTTGCGCTTATGTGAGTATCCAGATGGCCCGTGTAGTAAAACAGCTGTTGAAATCATCAGTGTTGTGCACAGCATGTTCAGCAACTGGATGGTCAAGTCTGCAGTTTGGCACTGGCCATTCATGTGAGTTGAGTCATATGCAAGGAGGAGATCAACATTTAGGAAAGTGGCTTGCTGAGTTCAGAAAGACCAATGAAGTGGACTTGTATATAAGTGTTAAGGTTATGGAGGAATGAACAAAGGTTGTGCCTGCTGTTAGTCCAGATCATGAAAATGTCATCAATGATCCTTAGCCAGACAAGGGACTTTAGGTGTTGACTGAAAATGAAGGATTCCTCCAGATAGCTCATAAATAAGTTGGTACAGAATGGTGCTGTGCAAGTACCTATGGCAGTCCCATGAATGTGTTTATACATTTGGCCTTTGAAAGTGAACTAATGGTGGGTCAGCATATGTTTAACGAGGAGGATTAGGAGAGGGGTGGTGGGTTCAGTATCAGGATGATGTTGAGAAAGGTAGCGTTCCATGATTGCAAGGACATAGGGATGGGGGTCATTGGTCTATAAGGAAGTAGCACCCACTGTGACCAACAAAGGCATGTAATGGTAATGGGACAAGAACTGTGGAAAGAAAGTGAAGTAAGCGTAATTTCCATATAGCATGTACTGCTACCTTTTACTTATTTCCCAGTATCAACAAACCCAACCCTAAAGGTCTCCCTACTTCTGGTCCTGTTATGGCTGGGTACAATGCTCCCACTGTATGAACCTCTACCTTTGTGGACCAATACTTCCATCAGTACCGTCTGTAACCTCCCATTCTATATTCAAGACACTGTTCAGTTCCTTCACTGCCTTTCCACAGTTCCTTTCCCATAACCACCAGACTACTTGTTGGTCACTGTGAATGTGATTCCCTTTTATACCAGCATCTTCCACACCCATGGCCTTGCAGCTGTGGAACACTACCTTTCCCAACATCCTGCTGGTATGAAACCTACCACATCTTTTCTAATCTTATTAGCCAACCACATCCTGACCTATAATTAGCCCTTTCAAAGGCTAAATCTATAAACAAACCAATTGCAGTGCCATGGGTAGTTGCTTTGTAGCATCCTATGCCAACTTATTTATTGGCCATCTAGAGAAGTTCTTCCTATCCAGTCAACATGTAAAACCCTTTGTCTAGTTCAAATTCATCGATGGCATTTTCATGATCTGGACTCATGGCAGGGACAACCTTTGCTCCTTCCTCTGTAACCTTAACCACCTACTCCCAAATCCTCTTCACTGGATCCTTCAAAGCTCAAAGAGCCACCATCCTAAATGTTGATCTTCACCTCTCAGATGGCTCCATTAATACATCCATTAATGTCAAGTGTGCTAACCACCAACTGGACCCTCACTTTAACAACTGTCACCCATTCCATATCAAAATGTCTTCTCCCAGACGTGCCAATTCTCCTGATTTAAGCAGGAGACTCCCGATTTTTCCTTCTTCCTCCCAATCTCTCAACATTGAAGACCGATCTCCCGATTTTCAGAGCAGTTTCAATACTTTCCTAACTATTTGAAAATCCTGCACCTTCAATATATTGGTGGATGACAAGGTATGGTTGCTACTTTTCTATGTTAACTTGATAGATTGGTGCGGTGGCTGTCGGGAATGGCAGTAGGCGTAGCTCACGCTTCGTATCTACAAGGAAGTAAGGAACTTATCGTTGGCAGCATTCAGAGACAAATGAATATCTTTCAACTAGGGCCAATTTTCTCCGCTTCTGGTAGCACCAGCGGAATCGTAATGTCATCGTGGACAAGGAGTAGTCAATAGTTGCTCCAAGCGAAGTGATTAGCATTGTTGTGTCTAAAAGGCAGTGTTGCCAAGTTAGGGGATTTCCCCCTAAATTTAGGGGGAATTAAGCTGCCTAGGGGGAAGTTACAGAGATAAATGTTTCATGGGGGAAAAATATTTGTGGTTACTACCCTCCCCTACCCTCCCCTCCCCACACCTCCGCTCAACAATTTCGTTCTTGACTCCCTTTTACTGCCCCACCACCCCACTTGCTTACCCGATGGTGTGATAAATTATTTAGGGGAATTTAAAGTGCAATATAGGGGGAAACGGTGCACGAGGGTTGGCATCACTGCTACAAGACAATTGTCTAGAACGTAGGATCATTGTGTTCTCAGTTCTGTTGCGCGATTTGTGTACTCAGTAGTAGTTCTTGGCTGTGTATCTTGGAGGTGTTGATTATTTTTCATACAGAATGGCGAAGAAATATGATGCAGTGTTCAGAAACGTGTATAAGGAAGAGTTTCCGTGTTTAAGTGAATCGAGGAAGGGACAAACTTACGCATTTTGTAGTGTATGTAGGTGTGACTTTTCAGTAGTTCATGGTGGGAAATGCGACATTCTTAAACATGTGCAAACTAAAAAACACCAGGAGAGTGTCCATTGTGCAGAACGGAACCATAAACTTAACTTCTCGGGTAAACCCCAAAATGTAGATTCTGTGATGAATGCCAAGGCTTAATTTACCGCATTTATTGTAGAGCATAACTTGCCTGTAAACTGTGGCGACCACGCTGGGCCTTTGTTTCCCAAAATGTTTCCTAATTCTGAAATTGTGAAACGATATGGGGTGCCCCAGAACAAAAACGACCGCTATCCTTACAGAAATGTGCATAGAAGTAAAAGCAAAACTTATTATGCACTTGCAGTCAAATCCATTCACTATTGCTACCGATGGTAGTATTAAAACTGACTTTAAGTTATATCCTATTATCGTATCATTCTTCAGCCCTGAACTCCATGAAATTCAAAATTGCCTGCTCTCTGTGCCTAATTTAAAAGGGAATGCCACTGGAGCTAATATTGCTGATCTTCTACTTTCAACTTTATGGGAATTCCATATTCCATTAAAAAACTGTCTGGCTTTTGGCGCTGATAATGCTCCTGTAATGGTAGGGCTAAAACAGGGTGTGGCAGAATGTTTGAAGCAAGAAATTGCTAGCTTAATCATTGTAGGCTGTTCTTGTCACCTAATTAATCTTGCTGCTAAGAAGGGGGCGGCATGTTTGCCTTTAAACGTGGAAGAAAATATTATTGACATATTTTATTATTTGGAAAGGAGTGCAAAGAAGAAAGAAAAATTTAGAAAGTTTCAAACTTTACATGACACAGAAATGAGGCAAATTCTGAAACATGTGCCTACGCGATGGTTATCGTTGAAAAGATGTTTGGATAGGATTTTGGAGCAGTGGTACCCTTTGGTTAGTTTGTTCAAGAGTGAAATTGTAAGTAAGGATTCCGAAGTGGAAACTTTGAAGAATTATAAAATTCCAAAACATACTCAAAATGTAGATGTGTCTATGTCATATCACAAGTCCAAGCACTGTGATAAGATTTCACCACACTCCTCACTTAAAAGAAAAACCCAATCATCAGTTTTACAGAAAACCATTGACACTGTGGACCATGCTTTATCATGTGAGGAACAACTGTTCATGTGTCTGTCATCAAATTTACGTAAATCTTTATGGCTTATGCTTTCAAGTTTTATGCCTGTGTCTGAGAGCCCAAATGTAGCTCTTCAGTCAAGTGCCCCACATATCCACTTATTGAGGTCAATTTTGGAGGAACTTTTGATGAATGTGATGGCAATATTTGTGAGACCACTCATTATTAAAACCTCCAACTCTCTTATTGATATAGATTATCACATTCCAGCAAATCAAAAGGATGATTGTGATCTGATGATAGGGAATTCTACATAAGTCTGTAAGAAAATGTTTCTTATCATCATGTGATTACATGATACACAAATTTACATTCCAAGATGAAGTTTTAATGCATGCAGAAGTTGCAAATATTTCTATATTTGGCAAAGCATCATTTTCCAGCCTTAGATCTTTCATAAACAGATTTCCTAATAATTCTAACTGGCGAAAGTGAACACTTAGATACAGAAGTTGATGTTCTTCACTCTCAGTTCTGTAACTTTCAGCTGGAAGAAACCAACTTAGCAGCAGAGAGAACTGATGTTCAGTGGGTGTTGGTAGGTCAGAAGAAATTGGCTGATGGGGTTCTTCAGTATGATAAACTTGCAAAGGTGATGCTGGCTATTTTGTCAATTCCACATAGTAATGCAGAAAGTGAGAGAATTTTTAGCACAGTTACAAAGACCAAAACTCAGTTCAGGTCCATGCTTTCAGAAACATCCTTGGAGAAATTTTTGATTTTAAAATCAGTTCAAAAAGGCAAGTGCTTTGAGCAGAAATTTAGTTCAGAGTTTTTGAAGAAGGATAAGTCAGTTAATGGTGTGCTGAATAAGTAACTACCGTAATCAGACAAATTCAGACTGATAAACTATTCAGATTATTTGCTAAGCCTAACATGTACATCCTGTATAAAATTGGTTTAAATTTGGGAAAGATGTCTTACAGATATAAGATGCCATGCAAATATGGGTTGCATTATGAAATGAAAACGTGTGATCATTTAACAGTGATTTATTCATGCAAAAACTGTGCTAATGTCAAAACAGAAATCTAATATACGTTAATTTGTTTCCTCGGACCGTAATTTCAAACTGTAGTTCTCTCGAGAGCACTTCATTTGAATGTGTGTGAATCCAAAGAAACCTGCAGAGCTCATCATTCATATTGTTCAGCATGTTGAATGATAAATTATACAGTCCGAAGACTCAGGTATGTCCATTAGTTAGTATTTACATGTAAATAATAAAGCAAATGTAACTGAATTGTTACAGTTATTGAATTATTGCAACTTTAATCATCAGGGATGTGTTGTAATTCACAGTAGTACACCGCTACAATTCTCAAGATTTTTCACTTCTGAAAGTTGGCATGTCTCCTTTTCCACATAGCCTGCTCACAATCCTGCACCCCATGGGTCATTCCCCTGTCATTGACACAACTGCAAAACGTGTCCCAGACATCCATCTACCACCTCCTACCACAGCCATGTCACAGGAATCTCCAGCGCAATAAAAGACATGGCCACATGTGAAAGTAATCAAGTTACATATCAGCTATGATGTAATTACTGTACAGTATTCTAAGTGGACATACAAGTAACCTACTTTCCACTTGTATAAATAGTCAGCACCAAACTGGGGTAAACCACAAATGTGCCCATCCAGCTGGTGGACATGCTGCACACTACAACACTAATAACTTCTACAGCTGCTTCACTACTTGGGCCATCAGGATACTCCCACAAGCTCAGGTTTCTCTTAACTACGCACTTGGGAATTCTCTCTCCTGCATATCCTGTCTCTTGTGATCACTTTGGCCTAAACCTCTGGTAAGTTGTTTCCCATTGGCTCACTTTGCCCAATCTCTCTCTCTCTCTCTCTCTCTCTCTCTCTCTCTCTCTCTCTCTCTCTCTCTCCCCCCCCCCCCCCCCCCCCCCCACACACACACACACACACTCTCTCTCTCTCTCTCTCTCTCTCTCTCTCTCTCTCTCTCTCATCCTTCATCTCTGTCTTCCTCATCACCACCATCCTCCCATTTTTTTCTCCCCTCCCTCCCTCTACCCCTTATACGCTCAACCCTCTGAATTCCTTCCATCTTGTTGGGCAGCTACATAGTAATGTGATGAAATACCTGCCTCATATTACTCTGCTATCCCCTGCTTGCCTTGTGTGTCCTTGCCTGCCTCCCCCCTCCTCCCCACCTCCATCTACCCAGGCTACTACTTTCAATAATCAGCATGCTGCTACTGTGGGTTTGTATGTTAAAGTGTCTCATGGTTGTGTGTGTGGATGTGTATAATCTTACTGTAAAAAGAGCAAGGACTTTGTGAAGTCTGATGTTCAGTGCTTTCTGTTAAGTGTTACTGTGTTCCACACACCAGTCCTCTATAGATAAATGGTTGCCTTGCCCATATTTTATGTACTTCTGTATATTTCTTCCACATTGCTGCCTTCCCTTCTTCCATAAGTGTTGGCTCCAATGAAATACAGATTTCATCGTATGAAAAACGAATTTAAATCATAACTGATTTGCAGAGAAAGTTGATATGTAACGGATGTCACTGCACAGTGTTTAAGACATCATGAGCTATATAACCTCCACCTGCTTGTGAACTGTGGGGAAACAACAGATTAGATAGGCCTTCAGTGGAAAGAGTGTGTGTCGCTGGTCAGAAAGGCTAAACTCTTATTGTTATTCAAACAAGAAAGATACAACTTTGAGGTTGGTTACAGATTCTTGAAAACAAGAACAACAGAAAAGGTGGAATTATTTTTTAAATTTAATATCCAAAAGTTTTAGGTAATGTTAGTGTGTTTTACGAGAGCATAATCAGAGTGAACAAAAAGGTGTAGTAGCGTATTTTTTTGTTGTAATTGAAGCTTAAATACACTTTAGAAGGGACTGCGTGTTCTGCCTGGCCTGTTGTGATTTCAGCCCTTTATGCAGTTTTTAAGTGACAGCTGTAACAACATAAATTGCACACATCCGAACTTTAACTGGTCTTCAAGCAATTTTTGTTTTTGCAGCTGTCTCTTGGAAGTAACATAAAAGACCAAAATGCAATTGTGCTGGATAAATACTTTTGATAACAGTCCAGGCAGAACATGTTGTCCTTTTTAAAACTAGATACAGTTGTTTCCTGTGCTTGTCTGATAGCACAGTTAAATACAAACAATGGTTACAGTGTGCTGACAGTGGATCTGTGCTTATATGAAATATCCCCCACATTTGATTGGTTGCTTGGTTGGTTAGTTTCATGTTCCATGGAAATCATCTGTACAGTTAATCATAATTATGTGGAATGTTATTTTACATTAACGTTACATATTTGTATGTAAATATGGCTACATGCCAGTCATAGACTGTCTTTTTTAATACAGATGTGTGTTAGTAATTCCTACCACAACATTTTACAGATTACAAAAATTGAAGTTCCTCTAGAATAGGAGTTATCTGATAGAAACTTCAATTGTTTTTCAAATTTAACTTTGCTGCCTATAAGACATTTATATGTGATCAGAAATTGTGGTGGCATCATTGTTTGTGTCCCTTTTTGAGCTGGAGACATTCTTAATATGGAGTAATTAATGTCATTTTTTCTTCTGGTATGGGAATTGTGTACATCATTGTTCCTTTTGAACTGCAGTGGGCTATTTACAACAAACTTCATGATCAAATACACACACTATGAAGCAGAAGTCAAAATGTCTACAAGAGCTATCCTAGAATATTACTCCATATGATGTTACTGAATGAAAACATGCAAAATATGTCACCTAACTGATTTGTCTCTCTCCAAGATTTTTGATGATTCTAAGTGCAAATGTGGCTGAATAAAGTTGTTTTAAGAGTTCCAAAATGTGTATTATCCAGTTTAAATTCTTATCAATATGGAAATCTAAAAATTTTGAACTTTCTACTGTAGTTATTATTTTCTTACCATGTGGTTCACTTATCATTGGCTTTGTGCCTCTAGATATGTAGAACTGAATATCTTGCATCTTTCTGAAATCAAGACTGAGATCATTCACAGAAAACCACTCAGTTATACTTTTAAGAATATTATTTAGCATTTCTTACATTGTAGTCAGTATGCTTGTTGTGGACAGACAGAAAGTGATGGAGGATCTTCAGTCCACAGGCCCCTAACCCAGCTTGCTGAAACTGAAATATAATGTTCTAACTCTTTAAAAATAATGCAGAGGAATCAGAAACTATGACAGTAAGTAAAAGTTTACTGTTGTTTAACAAAATAGTATATTCTGATGAATGTTCACTTGAACAAGTATTAATTTTGCAAATCATTAAAGTCATTAAACTTTTTTTCAATTGTACCCAGCACTCTACACAGTTCAGAGGTGATTTCTGTGCTTAGTTCCAAGTAAATCTCATACAGTTAATTGCTCACCTATAAAGTGGAGAATAATCTAAGCCATTTGCCATGTGGTTTTCTGTAACCAAACATTGAAAATGAGACATGGACTTTCCAGTAAATTATTAATCCATGTGTGTTCACTTTAACACATTTGCACTAAATAGGTGTGATATCTCATTCAGTCAATAAACAATCATGTCAGTCATCATTAATGCCATCTGAGGCTAAGCAGACAAAGTCGGGACAGAATCACAGTACATTCTGTAGCAGGGCATAACATGTCATGTATTATTGACGACAATCAAATCGTGTCTCAAGTGAAGACACCTCTTGGTACAGATGATAAACAGAACACCTGCCATTAGATAGTTTTCAGCACCAATAGCAGTGCCTATTTAGCACCTTTTTGACCACATAATTGTTTATATCATTGTTAGCTGAAGATTGACAACATTCTCCATTTTTGGTGAGTAAATCTGTGCTCTATTTATGTTCTATAAAAATCTCAGCTCAGTAACTTTAACTTCCAGAATTTTTCAAACAGAACCAATGGTAGACAGTGATCTCTGAACTACAGTATCACTCTTTTCTTTTTTGTAGATTTGTTAAATTCCACTATCATTGTGAATATTGGTACAGCTTCTTTGCTACATATCTTCACTACATTTTAGCTTTGTAACTTAATTGCAAAGATTAGTTAATCTAAGTTGTTTTTTATAATGTTTGATGTGAAAATTGGCTTTTACCCAATAAGTCAGAAAGTAAAGAAAGAAGCTTCATGAAAACTTCTGCCATATGTTTTTTACATAAAATTACTCCTTAATCCAGTAGCACAACTTTTTTATTATTACATGCTTTTGAAATTTTGTAAAAAGCTGATTTTTGAGACAACTAATCAGCAGATTATACTGTGACTCAGAACATTTGACATCGGCATATACACAATCTGGCCAAGTCTTGTAACAATATTTAAACATTTAATTTTGCATTAGGTTATTGCACAACTCTTTATTCGCTGTGCTTGGCATGCATCAGGCATTGCTGGCCTGACCTTGACAGAATACCGGGGGGTAATCCATCTCTCACTTGACACCACCAACATGCAGACACGGTGCTGGGTTCTCCACAGTAGGAAACAAAAAATTCCAGCCTCTGCTTTTTTTTTATTGAATGCTTGTAAAATTCAATGAGTTGATATGTAAGTGCCATTCTCAGTTCAGAAGCTCTTCAGGAATGAACCCCCCCCCCCCCCACCCCCCCGCCCCCCACCAACCAACCTTGTTCTTGGAGTTTCAACGAAGTTTGGAGTTTCAACAAAGTTTACAATTTGCAACAATGTCCGTAGAACTGATTGTGGCCCTTTGGTCTGAGTTGAGTGGAGGAACTAAACCAGAGACTTTGAAGGTTCTGTGACAAGTTAGGCTGTGACTTCCTAGACTTGTGCTATAGGGTTGAGACCTGTAGGTTCTCACGAAATAGGTCAGTTGTGCACTACACATCAGAGATATCACATCAGGTATCTGACTGTGTGTGGGTGGGGGGGGGGGGGCGGGAGGAGGGGGTGGCCCACAAGGGTTTTTTAGATTAGGCAACTCTCCATCCATTCCAGATAACTATAGCTGTAGGAAACCCAGAAGTATCAATGTAAGATGCAACGAAATGCCTCCCACAGGTGAGTTTTAAAATGCTAATGGTACACTGTCGAAGCATTCACAACAAAGTGCCAGAGTTTGAAGCACCCATGAAAAGCAGTGATGCTCACATAATACTAGGTACAGAAACCTGGTTGAAACATGAAATTGATAGCAGTGAGATTTTTGGGGAAAATTTAAGTGTAAATTGAAAGGATAGGCAAATTGGAAATGGAGATGGTGTATTAGTTGCAGTAGACAAGAAACTCAAATCCACCACGATAGAAATTGTCACTGCATGTGAAACTGTTTGCGCTAGACTCTGTGTCAGGGGTTAGGCATAAAATGACAATTGGATTCTTCCATCACCCATGAGTGTCATCTCCTGATGTAACCAAAAACTTTAGAGTAAACATCAGTTCACTTGTACGTATATTTCCCAATTATACTGTAACCATTGGTGGTGATATTAATCATCTGACAGTTAATTGGGAAAATTATAGTTTTGTTAGTGATGGGCACGATAAGACATCCTATGGAACTTTACTAAATGCGTTCTCTGGAAACTACATAGAGCAGATACCTATGAACCCCATTTGTAATGGAAATATGAGGGTTGGAACTTTAATAGTGGCAACTATTTATTTACTGCTCGTACAAAATAGATACGTGTTTCAAAGTTTTAGTGACCTTCATAGTAGTCACAGCATCGGTTCAAATGGCTCTGAGCACAATGGGACTTAACATCTGAGGTCATCAGTCCCCTCACCAGCATTGTGTATAACCCGTTGCCAGTGATGTGGAAGTCGTAGGATACTCTTTAGCAGTGCCAGTTACACTGACATTTCAAGTGGCACGGTCTATTTCCCGACAAATTTGTAGCAGTTCTGAAGTGAATACTGTGAAGTGTTTCCTTCAGTTTAGAAATCAAGTTGAACTCACAAGAGCTTAACTCGGGAGTGCAGTAGGTGGTGTAGCACTTAGCAGCCCCATCAGTCAAACAAATCAGTAACAGCTTGCACTGTACATGCTTGAGCATTGTCCTGCAAAATGATGGTCAGGTCCTGGAGAAAGTATTATCACTTCTGTCTGTATGCTGTTCATTTTTGAACACAACCTATGACCAGCTAAGTATGTTGTCTTGGATAGATAGTGGTTGTCAGATGTAGAAGTAACTTCAAGTGTTCCCCAGAGATGTGTGTTAATGCCCTTGCTGTTCATGTTGTAAAATAATGACCTTGCAGACAATATTAATAGTAAAATTATGCTTTTCGCAGATGATGTTGTTATCTATCTATCTGAAAGAAGATGCATAAATATTTCAGTCAAATCATGATAAGACTTCAAATATTGTGCAGAGACTGGAAACTTGCTCTAAATCTCAGAAATGTAAAATTGTGCACTTCACAAAATGAAAAAAAAACATAGTATCCTAAAACTATGAAATCAGTGAGTCACTGTTGGAATTGGCCAACTCCTACAAATGCATTAGTGTAACACTTTGTAGGGATATGAAATGCAATGATCACGTACTGTTAGTCGTAGCTAAAGTAGGTGGTAGACTATGGTTTGTTGGTAGAATACTGGGGAAGTGCAATCAGTCTAGAAAGGAGATTGCTTAAAAATTACTCATGTGACCAGTTCTAGAATATTGCTCCAGTGTGTGGGACCGATACCAGATAGGACTAACAGGGGATGTTGAACATATACAGAGATGGGTAGCACAACTGGTCACAGGTTTGTTTAATCCATGAGAGTGTCACAGAGATACTGAAGGAACTGAACAGGAAGGCCCTTGAATATAGGCATAAACTTCCCCTGGAAAGTCTGTTAACAAAGTTTCAAGAACTGGCTTTAAATGATTACTCCAGTAATATACTACAACCTCCTATGTATTGCTCACATAGGGACCATGAGGACAAAACTTAGAATAATTACTGCATGCACAGAGGCATTCTTCACATGCTCCATATGTGAATGGAGCAAGAAGAAACCCTAATAACTGGTACAATAGGATAAACCCTTTGCCATGCACCTCACGGTGTTTGCAGAGTATAGATGTAGATGTAATGAGGTTAATATTCTGCTCAGCTGGGATATTATTGTAGAATACTTCACCTTAAAAATTTTGGAAAATCATGGACATAGTGAAATGGGTTGGTAGTTATTGATATCACTTCTATCATCTTTCTTATAGTAATGTTTGACAGTGATTTGAGTCTCTCTGGAAAAATGCTCTGCATTTATATGGCAGTATGCCTTCAGTACTCTGTTGGAAACACTATCAAATCCAGGTGAGGTTTTATATACAGCTCAATTTTACAAGGAGAGCTGGATGAGACAAGCATATGATTGTATTTTATGAGAGTTTACTTTTCAGTATACTACTCTGGATTTTCTCTTGAACTGATTGTTACTGTATTACCTATTACATTTTATAAATGATCATTAAACGTATCTACTACCAGTGACTCATCATTTATAGCCCTTCCATTTAAGTTGTTGTGTTGTCTACTGTGGGAGTCAGCACAGAGACAAACAAGGAAGGAGAGAAGTTGCGGTGGCCAGGGGCAGGAATCCAGAAACATCTGTACAAATTCTAATTAAAAGTAAACTGTATAAAACAAAACTTGACTTATGCTTCTTGTACCCTCTACATACTAGTACTTTACTCTTGATTACTACTCACAGAATGCAGGCTAAGTAACAGCAATCGGCAATCACTGGGTGCTGAGCTCTGTCTTTGTGCAGGTGTGGCGCTGCCTGCTCATTCCATTGGCGTGTGGGTCAGCGCTTTCTCGATGCTGTTTCTTGTTGTTGCACTGGTCAATGTGCAGTCAGTGTTTTAGAACTGCACGTAAGTCATTAGTGATGTCCTGTTCTGTTGCCAGTCATCCTGTCTCTCATTTTACTACATTCCGTACAGTCTTAAGTCTGTTGTCAGAATTATTGATTTGGTGTAATGTGCATATTCCTTGATCTTCAATAATTTTTCTTAGTTATTTTTAGCAGTTTCTGTAATGTGCATCTACTGCAGACTCTTTGTCTTTCCCTTGTCACAAGTTACTTTAATCCCTATAGTGAGCCATGTCTTCGTATACAGCTGATATCCTTTTTGTTTAGCATCCTTTTTTTGCTTCTGATATGAATTTATAATGAAATAGATTAAATGTTTGCTAGCATTTGGTTCAGTATAAATTTCATCCAAGGTCATTTCTCACACACTACTCTTAAAAACATTTGTCCTAGAGTTAAGAATATTACTAAATGGATAGATTGCTACACACCATAAAAGATAACACATTGGGTTGCAGACAGGCATGAAGAAAAGACTGTTCCACATTGAGCTTTTGGCCAAATTGTTCTTTAGAAAAGAAAATACACACACACACACACACACACACACACACACACACACACACACACACACACACACACACACGACCACTACCTCCGACTGCTCCGGCCAGAATGGAATTGTTGCAATGAACGAAAGCAATAGTCTGGAGTCGGATGTGAAAGGAGAGATAGCAGGGTACAGATGCAGGGAAGTGCTGACTGGAAGAGCATGCACGGCTTGATACCAGCAGCACAAGGTTGCCAGGTGTAGTGGTGTAGTGTCAGAAAACTGTGGGAGAGGGAGGGGGGATGGGAGTTGAAAAGGAGAAGAGCAGAGAAGGGGAGAGACCAGTGGATACCTTGGCAGAGGGTAGTGCACAGTAGGGTAAGAGGTGGTGAATTGGGAGGAGGTGACAGGACAGAGGGGATAGAAATTGTTGGGTGGAATGTGTGAGGAAAGTAGGTTGCCATAGGTTGAGACTGGGATAATTTTGGCAGCAGAGAATGCGTTGTAAGTATAACTCCCGTCTGTACAGTTCAGAAAAGCTTTTATGGAGGGGAGAGTTCATATGGCCCAGGTTGAGAAGCGACCTTTGAAAGAAATGCACATTATGTTCAATTACACATTGTGCCACAGGATGGTCCACTTTCCTCTTGGCAACAGTTTGGCAGTTGCCGTTCATCTTGTTGGACATTTGATTGGTAGTAACGCCAATTTAAAAAGCTGTGTAATGATTGCAGTAGGTATGATACGACATGGTTGCTTTCCCAGCCAGGCAGCAGAGCGATCGTCCCTGTGGAAGACTCAAGTGCATGACCTGCTCAATCCACCCACCCAGCACTTCCTATACCAATCCTATCAGAGGCTTATCCTACTCCATCAGAGACCACGCCACTTTTGAGAGCAGCAATGTCATGTACCAGTTGGCCTGTACAGCTTTTTATATTGATATGACTATGCACAAGCTGTGTACCTGGGTGAAACATCACTGCCAAACTGTGGTCGAGAGCAAAATGGACCACCCTGTGGCAAAACATGCAGCCAAACTTAATATGCATGATTTCAGTGCTTGTTACACCACACGGGCCATCTGGATCCTCCCCTCCACCACCAACTTTTCTGAACTGTGCTGATGGGAGTTATCCTAACTTTAATCTATGACCCCCCAGGGTTTCGTAGTTCTTTCGTGAGTTTGTGCATGGCACACACAGGACCCTGAAACATTGTAGTCCATTCTTCCTTCCTGGCCTGCATTCCCTTGCCCCCCACCCCCTCCCATCCCTCCCTCCATATCCTCACTCCTTCCCCTCTGTGCCCTCCTCCTTCCTCTCTCTTGGTGTTTTTATGTACGTCAACCTGGCTATCTACCTGTTTTCCTGTATTTCTTCCAGTTTTTGTTCCCATTGCCTTTTCCTTTCCATTCTTTCATTTTGACATTTTTTGTCCCCCTTTGGGGTTTGACTTTCACTTCTAAATTTTCTCTCTGTTGTGAGAGCCATTTGGGGAAGAGCTCACTCCATAGCCTCTATGGTGTGGCTTACTTTCCCCCTATTTACCCTCTTCCTTACCTGCCATAGTCACCCCCCCCCCCCCCTCTGCCCTTCTCAGTTACCAGCACATGTAGCATGGGGATGTTATGTAACCATCTGGATGAGGCCCCTTGACAACATAGGGATCACATTTCTGATAGTTGAGCTGTTGCCTCCCCATGTGTGCCTAGGAGTGGTTGCTTGTGTGGTCCATGTGGATGTTGTTAGTACATGGATCCCATTTTGTGCCACATTCTAAGCAATAGCCATCAGGGTCCACCTGGACTCTGTGGTCATGGTTTTCAGTCTGTATCTCCCTCCTGACAGGCCACCTACACCCACTGCCCTAACTGCTCTCCTTCGGCAATTACCCCATCCGTTCTCCTCCTGTGAGTTTTAATCCCCATCACCCTTTGTGGAGCAGTGCTTTTTATTCTAGTCATGGGCTCCTCATTGACCAGTTTCTTGTGGATCACGACTTGTGCCCTCATAATGATGGTTCCCCTACTCATTTTAGTGCCACATATGGCTTTCTCTGCCATTGATCTTTTGCTCATTCCTCTCCCCTTCTTCCTTCTGTACACTAGTTGCCACATTATGACCTCTGCAATAGTGACCACTTCCCCTTGATTCTTTCATTCCCTTTCCACCTCCTGATGGCCAAGTTGCCCCACTGTACTTTCCATGATGCTTATTCGCCTATATGTACCTCTCAGGTCTGGTTTATACCATCTTTGTCAGATTGTATTGATAAAGTCATTTGTGATATATCTGATAAGATAATTCGTTGTGCCAACGTTGTTGCTGCCTACTTGATGGGCCCTGTTCACTGCTGACCAGTTCCATGGTGTACTACGGCCATTACCACCATTGTCCACAATCATTGTCATGCCTTGCAGTGTATTAAGCAGTGCTCATCCTCTGGTGGTCTTATTACCATTAAACATCTTCATGTCAAAGCTCATTACTTAATGAAACAAAGCAAGTGGGTGTGCTGGGAATGCTTTGTCACTTCCCTATGTTCTTCTGTCCTTTCATCACAGGTGTGGGCTACACTCCGCACCCTTTGAGGTTGTCAATGACCATCATCTGTTCTGTGTCTTGCCCTTCCATGTAACCTTGGTATGGATCCATCAGTTCTCGCAGAACACTTTATAACGCAGTTTGTGACAGCATTAGCCTCATATCCAGCTGCCTTCCTCATCTGGCAACAGTGAGCTGAAGCTTCCCACTCATGTTTTACCCCTAGTCAGGTGGAATCCTACAATGAATCTTTTACTGAATGGAACTTCTTCTGGCCCCCTCTTCTTCCCACAACTCAGCCCCTGGTCTTGATTCCATCCATAACCAATTGCTTGTACATCTCAGTCCTCTACAACAAGTCCTCTACAACAGTATCTCCTCCAAGTGTTTCATTGTATTTGGCTCCGAGGCATTTTCCCCTCACAATGGAGAGACAGTATTGTGGTTCCTGCCCTTAAAGGGACCACACCATAGTTCAGGTCTAAAAAAATCGATTTTTGGTTTTCACCACATTTCGATAGATTGAGGTTTTATTTAAGTACTCTGAAAAGGATTTTGCGAAAAACATTTTTTTTTCAAGCATTTAAAGAGCATTTTCCTACCACGTGTGTTTATGTGCTGTGTCCACTTTTCTGTCACCCACTTTTCTGCATATATTTTAGATCTTTATATCCCCTACATTGTATATTAGGTTCTTCCCCCCCCCCCCCAAGTGTGTTGACTATTCTTAGAATGCAACAGTCGGTATTCTTTTGTTTCTACTGTTTGTAAACAACATGCTTTCAAACACGCGGTTAGTTTTGTTTAAGTGTGATTGCAAGTAGTTGTTATACTTACGTTTACAGTGCTTGTTTACGTATCTTTTTTCGTGTTTATTGAAAATGATGAAATGTAAAGGCATTTTCAAGAAACGACAATTTAAAGGAAACATGTTTAGAAAGTTTTCTGTACAAGAGGTTATGTCACCTGGCAACAATGTTTCTGATTGTAATTCTTCAACAAGTGCATCATCAAAGAAGCTCTCATCATTTCAAGAGAGTTACAATGAATTTACTGTAAGTGACAATGGATGCAGTAACATTATTATAAATTTGAGAGTATTATCAGATGTAATTTCTAAATTTGTACAATGTAGACAGTGTGGTGAGTCACAGAGTGTGAAAATTTGTGAGTGTGCCAGTGGGAGAAAAGGCCTAGCAATTGGTTTGGATTTAATTTTCACTAAATGCTCAGCTGTGATTTCATTTATGAGTTCTTCAAAACCAGATGCAAGTAGTCCTTATGAAATCAATACTAGATTAGTGTATGCCATACAATCCATTGGCAAGGGCATGGCTGCAGGGAGAACATTTTGTTCAGTGATGAACTTACATCAACAACCAAATAAATTTAAAAAACTGACTGCAATATTAGAGAAAGCTGTATGTGAGGTCAGTGAGGAAAGCATGAAACTGGCTGTTAGGGAAGTAGTGGAAAAAAATGATTGATGTTCAGATATTGCAGTTGCACTTGATGGAAGTTGGCATGGAGATGCCATTATTAGCAAAATAGAATGTGTAGGCCATGTTCAAAAATGTTTGGGAACAAGGCTGAGAAAACTAACTGTTGATATGGGACGAAAAAAATTAGAAGATAGAAAATTGTTGAAGACAGGGTTGGTTAACTAAAACTGAAATAGAAAACTTGCAGGTATACTATGAGCAGGCAATTAGGGGAAATAAAGAAAATCTGGAGGCAATGAAGAGAGATGTTTGGGCCATATTCTTCCATAAGTCCTCTACTGATGATAAGCCATGTCACTGATAGTGTCCATCAGGAGAAAATTCGTGGTGCAAATACAATAGGGCTCAGGCAACTGGAGAATCTTATTCTCACCAGCATGTTCTTCCTGCTGCTGTTATTACAGCAATTAAACCTATTTTCAGAGACTTGGCTCTTCCTGACCTTCTAAGGAAGTGTCTGCATGGGCAGACACAGAACCCAAATGAATGTTTAAACAGCATAATTTGGAACTGCCTTCCTAAAACTGTATTTGTAGGCATGCATACAATGAAAGTAGGAGTTCATGATGCTGTTATTACATTCAGTTGTGATAATATTGGAAAGTGTTCAGTACTGAAAAAGCTGGGAATTAATCCTGGTGAAAATATGATCACTGGGCTGCAACATTGTGATAAAATGAGGATAGCCGATGCAGACAGGTCTGCATCTAATATGGCCAAGAAAGCAAGAAAAACACTCAGGAAGGTGAAAAAGAAGCTGAAAGACCTGCTAGAGGCCAAAGAAGGGCCATCATATGCAGCATGACAGTTTTAATTAAATGTAAGTAACAAATTTCAAAAGTTTTTTCTCTGAAGCCAATTTCCCACAAACTAAAATTTTCAGTACATGTGCCCCATTATATCAGAAACTATCATAGATAAACGAATGAATTTTTCAGAGACTCTGCATAACATAAAAAGCCACCTCTGGTACTACATTCATTAATATTCCCCCATTAGGAAGTCCACAAAAAATATTTTCTGCAGAAAAAACTTAATTTTTTTTAATAAATTTTAAAAAAGTATTTCTTAAAAACTATAAAGTGGATAAAGTATATTTAATACTGTTGACTCTATTAGCATCATGTAACATAATGTAAAAATATTAAGGTCCTGCATCAATTAGTTTTTTCAGAAATGGGTTAGATACTTGCCTAAATTAACATGGGTTAGAGATTCAGGGTGTGGACCCCTTAAGCGTGGCAAGGATCTATCATTCCTTCATAGTTACCAGCCCATTAGTCTGACCAATGTCCCTTGCAAGTTACTTACATGGATGGCAGCTTGTTGGCTCAGTTAGGTCCTCAGATCTTGGGACCTTTTGTCTCCTTACCAGTGTGACTTTTGGGGTGGGAGGGAGGGGGCAAGGGTCCGTCAGCTTTGATTGGAAACTGCATTTTAGCAGGCCTTTCCTTAGCATTGTCACATTTTTCTATGATCTTCGTAAGGCATATGATACAGCTTTTTTTGGGTCATCACACTACTTATGCTCCTCAAGTGTGGTCTGCAGGCCCTCCCAATTTTTATTCACCAGTTCGTGTCCCACCAATTGTTCAAAGTTTGGGTGGGCTCTAATCTTAATTCTCCACAGACCAAGGAGAATGATGTTGCACTGGGTTCCATATTAAGTGTCCTTTTTCTCATCATTGTTAATACACTTGTCACCTCCACCAGACTGTTGGTCGCCCCTGCGCTGTACCTGGGTGATTTCTGCATTTGGGCTAGCTCCCACTTGGTGGTCTCTGCAGAACAACAGCTCCAGAGTGCGATCCAGCACACTTCCACATGGACATTCCGTACTGTTTTTTATTCTCTCCCCTTAAGTCAAGGGCGGTGCATTTCTGTCACTGTACTATGGTCCATCCTGATCCGGACTCTACCTTGATGCTCACTGCCTGGTTGTGGGCCCCCAGTTCTGTTTCATGGGTCTTCTCTTTGAGAAAAATCATACTTGGTTTCCTCATATCCGCTTTCTGAAGGTTGGCAGTTTTTGTAAACTCAATTTCCTTCCCTTCCATGGGGCAAAGATCATTTGACCCTTGACTATCTTTATCAGGCATTAGTTCTGTCTCATCTCAACTGTAGTTGTCAAGTTTATGAATCAGGTGCTCCTTCCATGCTGCTTCATTTGAGCCCAATTCACCATCGTGATATCCGTTTAGCCACTGGTGCCTTTTGCTCTAGCCCTGTTGATGGTCTTCTCATTGGTGCTGAGATCCTTCTGCTTTCGGTTTAGCAATTCCAGCTCCTGGTTCCCTATGCCATCACTATCCTTTCTTCCCCTGTTCACCCCCTACTATTATATTCTTTTCATGGCTTCAGGATGTTGCCTGCTTGCTGCCCGCCCTCAGGTGGGTTTACCAATGGGCTTTGCCTCACTTCTCTCCATTGCGATTTCAATGTCCCCTCCTTGCACTCTTGGTTAGTTCTTCAGCCCCAGATTTGGATGGATCTCTCTGTGGTCCGAAAGCCTCCATTGCTCCAATGGTGTTCCATTGTTTGTTCTACCTGCTCTTATGGGAGATGGGATAGCCCTTCATGTCTTCTGTGGGCATGGAACCGTATCTTGCCTGTCAAGGGCGAGGTGTTTACTGCAGAATCAGTGGCTGTCTATCGGGCAGCTACTGTATTAAACAGTGCTCTCTCACCTGAGTTTCGTTATGTACAGACTCAATAAGTAGCCTTCAGGCTATCGCTCGGTGTTTCTCCCATCACCCTTTGGTTTCTGCCATCCATGACCTTCTCGCAAACCTTGATGTTGTGACCTGTTTGGTTATTTTCTTTTGGATTCCCACCTATTTGGGTATCCCAGGTAATGAACTTGCTGATCAACTGGCTAGGGAGGGGTGGAGGGGGGAAGCAGCCACCTACTCACCATTCTCCATGACCTCTTGGGGGCAGATTTATAGCTTTATGTCGAATCCCATTTTGCTCAATAGTGAGCTGGGCCGACTCTGGGGGTCAGGGGGGGGGGGGGGAGGAGGTGGGGTGGCTATCTACCTGTCTAAAAAACATCGTACAGTCAAGAGTACTCCCATCACATAGTGTTCTTCTCTCCACCTCTCCCAGGGGGAATCTACCTTTGTGTGCTGTCTTCATATTGGTCATACTGGATTGACCCATGGTTTTTTACTTTGCAATGAACCACCCACCCCCCTTTGTAGCTGCTAGGCCCCCTTACTGTGACCCATATTTTGCTGGGCTGTCCCCACCTTTTGGCTCTTCACACTAAATATGCCCTCCAACCTTACTTGTCCTGGGTGTTATGGGACGATCTGCACATGGTTAGATCTGTCCTCGGTGTTCTTCACAAAAGTGGTTTGTCATCCAGATTTAAGTCTTTGAATTTCTCTCTGGAGCTGGAATCCTTCAGCTTTGGTTATGGGGCCTTGGCCTTATCTCCACACCAGGTGGGTTCTGCCCCCCTTTTTTCTTATGTTTTGTGTGGTCTTTTATGCCATTTTGTTTCCTCTTTTCATTTGTCTTTCCCCCTGGTATGTCTCCATTATGTTATCATCATGGTATGGTGTAGTGATCAGGAAGGGTTGGTGAAAGTGTTGATGTGCCATTACATGTGGTGTTTCAGAGGCGCCCCTGCTCTTGCTGCCCTCCATCCTCCAGTTTTTTCCTCTTCCTGTTGGTTTGATATTCCTTTTACGTCTTGATTTGCCAATTTTCTTTCTCCTTGACTGGACTGTGCTGTTTTTGTTGTTCCATCCACAAATCATAGGACCATTGCCCCCTCTATTTGGCTCTCTCCCCCAAAAAACCAACCAAACAGCCATCGACCTACGGTACATTACTGTCCCCATGCACTCCACCCAACAGCTTCAACCACCTCTGTCCTGTCACCTCCTTCCAATTCATGTCTACTCATCCTCTCTGTGCTCTGCTCTTTGCTAACCCCCCACCTGTCTTTGCCCCTTCTCTGCATTTCCATTTTTCCACTCCCCCTTCATGTCCTCACCCCCTCCTCTCTCACAGCCTCCTGACACTGCACCTTGCAGCCTTGTCTTGCTGCCAGAAACGCCCTGCACACTTCACCAGGAATCGCTCTTCTCTTCCCCTCTCCTGTACCCTGCTATTCCCCTCCTTCCCCATCCCACTCCAGATTGCTACTTTTGTTCAATGTAACAGTTGCATTTTGGCTGGAGTGGCCAGAGATAGTTGTGTGTGCAAGATGTGCTTGCTTCTGTGTGTGTGTGTGTGTGTGTGTGTGTGTGTGTGTGTGTGTGTGTGTGTTTCCTTTCTGAAGAAGAGCTTGGCCAAACCTCAGCATGTAAAGCATGTAACAATCTTGTCATTGTGCTTGTTTGTAACTCAACATGTCATGTTCATGGTGATTAACAATCTATCCTTTTCATAATATTTTTGATATTCCAATTTGGACTTTGCATTGTTTGGTTTTACCTAATGGCTTTTCTTCCATCCCACAATACTGTGATGTTTTCCTTTGTTACTGTTCTCTAAAGCATTACTCTACACAGTGTCTGTCCTTTCTATTCTGTGTTTTTTCATTGCTTTTCAAATTGCACATGCTCTGAAGACAGAGCTACACTGTATCAGTGACGTCATCCACAGACAACCCACCAACATGACCTCATGGATTGCTGGTGTGGCACATCATACTCAAAATTCTTCCTCCCAATAATTATAATTATTCCTATTGATCCCATTTCCTCCCTCATCCTTGCATATTTTCGTGTGTTATTTTTCATAGATACCTGTACCACATGAACTTGTGAAGCTTGATCTAATCACCCCCCCCCCCCCCCCCTCACTCTCTCTCTTTATATCGCACCACACACATACTCCTGTTCCATCCTTTTTCCCATGTGTTTGAACGTTTTATTCATTGACGTACATAACCATGAATTTTTACGTATTTGTGCATAATTTTACGTATTTGTGCCTATTTTTGGGTGTCTACATATTTTTATATGTCTTTTTTTATGCTGCTCCCCTCACAACCACTTAAAACCTCTTTATTTTCCCATTTGCTCCATCATTTCCTGTTTCCTAAGTGCTATGCTTGCCACAGTGAACCTCTGCTCCATCTTTGTACACCAGCTCAGAAAAATATCCCTTTCCCTGGCTAAAACTCAGTCCCACTGCCTGTTCTTCTCTCTTGTACCGTAAAATCCAGCAATCAACCACACAGCTATCTTCATTCCTTCAACCAGTGTCCCAAAATGAACTGAGGGTGCCTTCTGGATCTAATAGACAGTCTTCATTGACATAGACAGGAACAACGATTTATATCCTGCTGCTTGCCAAGGTGTCCACAGCTTGACCACAGCTCATCCTCCTTGTGGTATTTGGGGGTGCCATAGAGCCACTGTTATCTGCACTAGCTTGCCTTCATGAGCCATGTGATACAAGCACGTCTTCCCAGTGTTCCTCTACTGAATGATCGTATTGGATGCCACCCAGCAAGTTGCCAGTGAGTGTGGGAATGTGCGAGTTCTTGTTCCAGTTTGAAAGTTTGACATCAGTGCTCACCAAGAGCAATCCATCAGAATGCAGTGCTTGCCAGTTAGAGCCAAGACGTCGATAGTGTAGCAGATTTGGACTTTGCTCATGGCAGTGTTTCCTTACTGTGACACATTGTCTCTACTGAGACTATACCTTCAAGGGCTGTTTTGAGTAGCTCAATTTCTCATCAGACCTGGGTGGTCTTTCAGTCACATTCATTCAGAATGTTCAGTTGCTGTGCAGGCCCTAATGGTAATGTGTAATCTCTTGTGTTAGTAATAAAGTTCTTAGTTACCTGGGCACATTTCTCTTCTTATAGCATGCATCACCCGCACAATATACATAATAAAACACACCAGCAAGTGACTTAGGTGCCAAACCTCAGGAATCTCTTGTGACGCCAGACATACCATTGGTGCCATAATTGTTGCCACAGACAACAGTTAACTGCAGCAGTTCAAAGCCTGGTGGCTGTTCCACATACATCTGGCATTTGCCATGCACAAAATTATCATTATCCCTGTTGTGACTTAGCAAGACAGCCAAGTCACAACGAGAGGAAGCTGAAATGCAAGCGTTTAATTACACGCTGACTGGCGCGAGGTCTGAAACAGGATACGTAATGAATGCTATAAAGAAAAGTACGTAGCTGCTGGAATACTTAACTTTAATCCACAATTGTAGAACATCGCTCTTGATGATACATGTTATAACCACAATATATATAGCAAAGGATTATGGCGCCTTGCTAGGTCGTAGCAGTTGTAGCTGAAGGCTATGCTAACTATCATCTCGGCAAATGAGAGTGTAGTTGTCAGTGAACCATTGCTATGAACGTCGGCTGTACAACTGGGGCGATTGCCAGTACGTCTCTCTAGACCTGCCGTGTGGTGGCGCTCGGTCTGCAGTTACTGACAGTGGCGACACGCGGGTCCAACGTATACTACCGGACCACAGCCGATTTAAATGCTACCACCTAGCAAGTGTGGTGTCTAGCGGTGACACCACAATCCCAATGTGTATTTCACCACCATATAGAACTTATCAGGCACATGAAAGCTTCTGAAACACTGACAAGTATGTGAACTAAAAGTAAAGGCTTTACAAAAGGAAAGTACTTGTAACAGTTGTAAGTCACACTGCTGACACTCGTTGCTATATAAAAAGGCCATTGCAAATAAGTTTTGTGCTGTAGCTAGTCTGTGTGAATCAGCCAGGGTCAAGGTAAAACTTGCAATTTACATATGTGAGCCCAGCTTTCCCAACGTAAACAGTTAATAAAATTGAAAAGAAAATTCAAATGCACATTGACAAAAGCTAGGAAGTTTTTGCTTCCTACTGGATATATGTAATGGAACAAATAAAATCCTTTCTATGAAGAAGTTGCTGCAACTGCTAATTCTGGTAAAAGTGCTATGCCTTAGGGCACACACAGTGAGACCCAATAAAAGCTTTCGTTTGCTGATAATGTCATTAGATGTTTCAGTCAGACAACGCAGAAAGTAAATTGATTACAGGGCAGGAGTTGGAAGGATAAGTTTGTGAATTTCGGTTAGGTAGATGCAGAATAAGTGTACAAGTGGAATAATGATTCAAAGAAAAAGTTGTCATTGAAAGAAATAACATGTGATGTAATGAGGAGATAAATGCTCAAAACTTTTTTTTTTTCTGTGGCTTACTTTGTCAGTCACAAGAGGTTAGTTGTACCAAGAGTGTGAATGCCATTTTCACCATTTGACTGCAGCAAAATTGGGCAATAAAGTCATACCATACTTCATATAAAGCCTGTAGTCACTGGATTTGGCTCTGGGACCATTTCCTGGAGAAAAATTTCTCTTTAGTTCTCAGTTTGTACACAGGTAACCATTGACTTCTAGATAGCTTTTATATGAAGTGTCTTGTGTGACAATGTAGATTAGTGCAACAATTGTCATTTATTGTCAGTATGGATTTAATGTGAATTCATACTTTGTATAATTTCAGGTGAATACATTTCATTGTAAATAAAGCTGTCCTAATTGAGCATACCACACCATAAATAATTTTATGTTTTGTACCAAAATTAAATACCTTTGAAATAATTCAAATCTCTTTTTAACAAAGTAGCCAAAGTAGCAAGTCTTTCTGGCAAATGGAAGGAATTTCGAGTTCAGAACAATAAAATCTATTGTAATTGCAATCCAGCTGCAGCCTGCTAAGAAGGAAATATTTTCTGTTTTGATTTAATGGAGAGCCCGTCTCACTTGATAAGCTTTCCGAGAAAATGAGGTTTTGACCTACAATTAAAATTATTTTGTGATTGATATTTCAGGGAGTCATGTAATAGAGGCCAGCCACCACTCAGGTTGAGATCTTTCTCAAGTGCCATGTGTCAGTTGTTTTGCTTGTTTTGAAAGGGCATGCAATGCCTTGTGAAACATAGCTGGATGCATGGTGGCAACAATGCCCCCATCACTGCAACCTGTCAATTGCGGGCTGGCAACAATACCCTCATCACTTTAATCTGTCAATCGCAAATTAACTTTAACTGTAGTATAGTTCCAAACATTCAGATGGGATGACCATATATTCTTGTTGATTATGGATAATAAGTTAATATAAATTGGTATTTAATTTTTGAGCCACTTAATAGAGAAGTGTACTCATACATTTTAAAGGAGTAATTTTATGTTTCAGTTTCCTGAAGATCCATTAAAATTTGAGAAGCTTGATTTCAATATGAATGAAGGTCCAGAACTTAATTTTCATCTGGATGCCTCTGAACACAATGTAAGTTTTCACATCTACCTTGAATTATATATGAAGTGCAATAACTGTACCTTAAAGTGTAATGTTAAATAATCATTGAACATTAACCACTATAACCTATAGCATCAGTAATTTATCAGACTGTTTGTAGAATTTCAGGTGACTTAAGTTATTTTGCTGTATTATATGTTAGCTGTTATGGATAGTATTCGAATAAAGCTTGAAATGAATATAACATTGAGCATTTTCATGTTTTCTTTGTGCAATGACTGCTCCATCAAATTTTGGGCATGTGGCTATATTATAAATTCTTTTTCCTTTTCCATTCTGGTCATGTATCATTCAACCATTTTCAAAATGAGCCAGGTGACTGACATTACAGCACATGCTCCATTCTTTTAAGCTCAGACCAAGACACTGTGCATGCAGCAACAAATACACATGTGCCAGAGACAATGATCAGCAGCAAAGAAGTACACATGTGACTGAATTAGATCTGTGGCTATGTGCTCAATTCTTGCTGGGAAGTTTATGTATCACTGTGAACTGCACTGTGGTGACATGTCTGCAAGTTTAGTAAAGAAAGTGCCAGATTCTATGATTTATCCAAACTGAAACTGCCATCTCTATTAATAAAATTTCTCATCAAATGTATTTCAACTTATTCTTTCACCAGCAAGTACCACATAGATGAAGATGCCACAAGAATTTTGACATTTTCATACAACATAGAGTGAGGGGTAACAATATAGTGCTCTGCCACAGCTGAGTTACTGGGTCGTGAGAGCCAAGTGTACCTATAGTGCTCAATGTGTCTTTCATAAACAGTTAAAGTCTCCTGTGCGATGTATGAAAGGCCACACTCTCAGGGGATCTTGAAAACCCATGTTCCAGAGCATCAGATAATCTTTAATGAAATGCAAGAGTGCTGCTGCATTCAGTAGAACACGAAAAATTACTTTTACTCTGGGTTTGATGAGGTTCCGTCTTATTTCTGAAAGTATGTTTCCCACCTATGGCAGAAATAGCATGGATTTAGATTTTTCTGCATCTTCTTCTGTGCCCCCTATGTCCACTTTTTGCTTCATTCATTGTGCATTACTTAGAAAATACTTATTGACTTCAAAAAGTCTGTTACAGGGTTTGTATAAAAAGTATTGAAACTGAATATTTCTGATGTGACTGCACTTTGCAGCGCACATTCGCCCAGGTGGATTAGTGGTTGGGGATGTCTGGCCAAAAAAGTGCAGTGTGCCTGTCACCTGCAGGCTCTTGTCTCGGCAGCATCGTGCATTGATGCAAAGTCATTGGTTGTGGCGCAACATGCAGCAAATGCTTGAGCAATGTTATGCCATCAAGTTCGGTGTGAAACTAGGAAAATCGGGTATGGAAACATCAGATATGTGTCGGTAAGCCTATGGCAATGGTTGTCTGTCAGAAGTCCATGTTTTCAGGTGGGTGAAGAGCTTTAAAGAGGGCCAGATATTGTTGAAAACGAGGACCACTCTGGATGCCCCTCAGCCAGCAAAACTGACAAAAACATTGACTGTGTGCACGTTGTATTGAACACTGATCATCAGGTGAGTGTCGGGATGACAGCAAATGATCTCAGACTTGATAAAATGACAGTGCACAACACCACCACCACCAAAGAATTGTCTATGAGGAAGATCTGCGCCAAGATGGTCCTGAAGATTTTATCAGATGTTCGAAAGCATGTGTGGACACCTGCCAAGACAATCTCCAGAGCCTTGAAGCTGATCCGAAATTTTTAGATAACATTATCACTAGAGACAAAACCTGGGTGTTTCAGTATGACCCGGAGACAAAGCACATGAGTGTCGAATGGCACACCGTAACATCCTCACGTCCAAAAAAAGGCTTACATGAGCAGATCAAAACTGAAAGCCATCCTGATTGTGTTTTTCGATGTCGGGGTCATGGCTCATCATGAGTTTGTACCCCGAGGCCAAACTGCCAATGGTGCTTTTTTGTTGCGAAGTGCTCAAGAGACCGAAAGCAAGGGTCCATCTCATGAGACCAGCCATCACCGATGATTGGAAGCTGCATTGTAACAATGTGTTGAGTCACACCGCTGGCCAAGAAAGATATTCCGATTCCCCAGCCCCCTACAGTCCTGATTTGGCCCCGCCAGACTTGTTTTTGTTCCCCAAACTAAAAACTTCCCTGAAAGGGCACCATCGTGGGATGCTGTAGGAGGTCCAAGCCACCACAATGAGGACTTTGAAGGCCATCACAGACTCAATGTTTGTGGCAGCGCTAGAAGTGTGGAAATCTCACATGCAGCGGGTTGTTGACTCTCGAGGGTCATACATTGAAGAAGACTAAGTGGTTGTAGCGATACCTACAATAAATTTTGATTCACAAGCTCAATCTCATCACTTTTTATATGAACCTTATACATGTTGAAATTCATCCTGCAGACTGATCTCATCAGTAATTATGTGTGTTCTGTGGATCAAAGTTCTGATTGTTTTCATTCTCAGGGGAGGATGGTGGCAGCTATTTGCATGTAAATATAAATCCATATGCATCTGTTTCTGATATACTGTGTGTCCCTGCAAACCATCATCTTTGTACTGAACCAAAATGTAGAGGAATGGAAGGCATCTCCCCTTTTGATTTCTTTTATGAACTGGATTTTTTTGCTAAATAGAATTCAGATGGCGTAGAAAATCTTGTAATTTATCTTCACCATGGGGTCACACTTCAAATGTGTCACAATGTATGTCCAAAATAGTGTAGGTTTCAAGCTAGCAGGTTCCAGTGCCTTTTCTGTGATATCCTCAATAAACAGACTGCCCATAAGGTTCAAATGGCTCTGAGCACTATGGGACTTAACATCTTAGGTCATCAGTCCCCTAGAACTTAGAACTACTTAAACCCAACTAACCTAAGGACATCACACAACACCCAGCCATCACGAGGCAGAGAAAATCCCTGACCCTGCCGGGAATCGAACCCAGGAACCCGGGCGTGGGAAGCGAGAACGCTACCGCACGACCACGAGATGCGGGCTGCCCATAAGGGACTACTCTTGATGACACTGTCAATCTATTCAGAAAATTTGTTACTAAATAAAAAGTTTGTCGAGATCAAAACATGTCTGAACAAAGCTGAAATCCGTTTATCAAAACTTTTGTCAATAAGAGAGAAAGACCCTATGATGAGAATGTTTGTGAATGAGACCACATTGAAGCTGAATAATTCATTGAACTGTTCAGTTTCAGTGATTTCAGTGAAGTCCAGAGAGTTGGGTATGTGTTCCTCACATTTTCCCACAAGGGCTCTTAATAATGATGCTAAGTGTTCAGCACAGTCTTAGTTTGTAGAGAAAATGTTACTTACTATTTGGTGAATAGAAACATCTTTCTTGTGGAACTTTGGAAGCCTATAAAGTCTTGGAGGAATTTGGTTTCAATCGTAGCACAACTTCTGGCAGTTAGGGGGAGGGGTTCAGAAGCAAATCATTCTTTCTTATTATGTGGTTAATTCTGTTTTTATTAATCTTCTTATATGTGCTTCCACTCAGTAAATTGCAAATTTTACAATGATGGTTGCCATAAGACATTAAAACAGTTGCATTATGTTTTGTCAGCTGGAAGAACCACTCTCTGGATATCCTGGCGAAGCTTACATAGTGCAGCCCTCTCTGCCACAGGTATATTACTCCTTTATGTGCGAGCCTCCATTACAGCCTGCCAAGTTTCACATCTTATTTCATATGCTGAATCCATGGAGAATAGTCAAAAAGCTTCTTCAATGTCACTATGAGCAAAATTCACTTCACATTGACTGCCAAGACGAAGCCAATCAGGCTGCTGAAACAGCTCATTCATGCTCCCATCAGTGCTACTGTAGTCCCGATCCATGAACGATGGCAGATCAACGGTGTCAAGCCACGAATGGGGATTGCATTGTTGGCAATTCCAAGTGACAGTTGCAGTATGTGCATGCACATGCTTTCCTCTTGAAGAAAGTGTATATCCTGCAAATTATGTCTCTCATTTGCTTACACATAATTTATCTCTTATCACCACCATTAGCAACGACAGCTCGCAACAAATGAAATATAAATTCACTAAACAACTTGCTACGATCATGTTTAATGCGCACATTAGCTATGGCTTTCACAACAGAGTGCTCAGAACACTTCTGAATGCACATTTGCTGTTGGAGAATGCATGACATAGATGCGCAGAACAAGCCTAACTCGACCACCATTGTTCGTGACTCTCAACTATAGTTAAGGAAACAATGTTGCTCAGGTCACCTATAATATCCATATCCAGGCTGTTTCCTGTCCCATCTGTCTGACTCATCTTTCATGAAATACTTGCGCGAAGGCCATAAAACCTCAACCACCTGGTTTGTAAACGCTGGGGATCTTGTATTCTTTCCCTAATTTCTCCTGGGAGGGTCTAAATGTTTGCCACGGTGGCTATCCAGCAGCGATACTGTCTTCTTCCTAGCATTAGTTATATTCCATGCCTTCCTACTCATAGGCAGAGTCTACTACACATTTCCAACTCCTATATCGTTTGTAGGCTGTAATGTCCTCAGCTCTGGCAGCTGGAACCTAGTACTAGTCGGCACAGTGAAACTGTCAGTGTCCTGCTTCTTCCAGCCTCCTGTTTCCCAATCAGCCCCTTCATTAGTGCCTTTCTTCATCCCCAGTAGTCTCCCCTAGCTTCTTCCAAATGCATCTGAAGGGCACAGATGTTCCTTTCCTGCTCTTCTACCAATCTAGTCCTGCTATGTACACCACAGTTCCAAGAGAGAGCCTCAGTGACCATCCCAGAGTTCTCCCCCTGCTACATCCCCTCCCCTCCCCATCACCCCCAGTGAAACAATGATTTGCTACAGCTTCCACAAATCTCAGATGGTTCTGCGACTGTGTAGGCTGCAGATTCCTCGACTCGTGCCATGGGATGGTAGGATATCGGGTTCTGTTTAATATGTCAGGTATCCACTACACACACAAGGTGGCTACATGGGTAGTGAGGGCTGTGTGGAGTGGACTAGGTGGTTTTCTTAGGTTAGAGGTTTTTGGGAAAGAACAAAGATAGTTTTTCTCAAAGGGAACGGGTCAAAAACATGACAAAAGTTGACATGGGAATTGTAGGTATTGTAGTAGCAAGTTGTTGTAACTGTTATGGGAAAGAACCAGAGCTCGAGGTGCTAATAGAAATCACTGAAGCTCAAATTGTTATAGGTATCGAAAGCTGGAGAAAAAGTTCAGCCAAAATTTTTATGAAGGACCTAATGGTGTTAAGAAAGTGTAGATTAAATGCAGTTGGTGGTAGCATGTTTGTTGCTGTTCGAAATAGTTTATCTTGTAGCATTATTGAAGTAGATAGCCCCTCTGAATTAGTGTGGCTACAAGTTACACTTGACAACCAGAACAAATTAATAATTGGTTCCTTTTACCAACTTTCTGATTTGTATGATACAGTTATTGAACAGTTCAAAGAAGACTTCAGTCTCATTTAAAATAGGTAGCCCATTCATACAATTATACTTGGTGGTGACTTCAATGTACCCACAAAATGTTGCTGAAAATATGCATTTAAAATCGGTGGTAGGTATAAAACATCATCCAAAATCATACTAAATTCTTGCACTGAAAATTGTTTTGGACAGTTAGTTCAGGAGCCCACTCAAAGTGTAAAATGTCTCGAAAACTTACTCAACCTCTTAGCAACAAATAATCCTGAGCAAATAGGGAGCATTATGACAGATAGAGGGATTAATGACCACAAGGTCACCGTAGGGAGACTGAATTCAGCAACATCCAAACCCATAAAAACTGAATGCAAAATATATCTATTTAAAAAGCACATAAAAACTCACTTGAGCCTTTCCTAAGAGACAGTCTCCACTCCTTCCAAACAAACTATGTAAGCTTAGACCAAATATGGCTTAAATTCGGAGAAATACACTGAGATGACAAAAGTAATTGGATAATGATATGCACATGTATAGGTGGTGGTAGTGTCACATACACAAGGTATAAAAGGGCAGGCATTGGCGGAGCTGTCAGTTGAACTAAAGTGATTCATGCAAGAAGGTGTGTGACGTGATAGTGGCCGCACAACGGAAACTATCAGACTTCGAACATGGAATTTTAGTTGGAACTAGATTCGTGGGACATTCCAGTCGGGAAATCATTTGAGAATTCAGTATTCTGAGATCCACAGTATGAATAGTGTGCCAAGAATACAAAATTTCAATGGGTCCTTCGGTCCAAGGTCCAACCAGAGTTATCACTGGAAATGGTTATGTTCTGCTGCGTCAGTCATCCATGGACTTCATGTTCCCAGATCATGATAGAATTCTCATGGATGACAATGCTCCACGTCAGTGGGCCACAATTGTTCATGAATGGTTTGAAAATATTCTGGAGAATTTAAGCAAGTGATTTTGCTATCCAGATCACATTACATGATCCACATCTAACATTTCTGGGACATAACCGAGATATCAGTTTTTGAACAAAATTCTTCGCCAGCAACACTTCAGCAATTGTAGGTGACAATAGAGCCAGCATGGCTCAATATTTCTGCAGGGGCTTACAAAGACCTTTTGCGTCCATGGCACATCGAGTTACTGTGGCACACTGGGCAAAAGAAGGTTTGACATGATATTCAGAGGTATCCCATAACTTTTGTCACTTCATTGTAGTATTTACAACAGTGGAGGGATTTAAACCAAATAAATTAAGAAGTCACAGTACCGGTCCTCTGTGGCACACACAACAGGTCAGAACACTGTTACAAAACAAAACAAATAAAGGATGCCATATTTAAGAGAATGCAAAATGCCGAAGGTTGGCCAAATTTTACAGACACTCTAAATTTAGCACGAATTTCAGTGTGAGATGCTTTTAATAGCTTCCACAACAAACCTCATACTCAAAGTCTGGTACAAAATCCAAAGTGGTTCTGGTCGTATGTGAAGTACACCAACGACCAGATACCATCAGTACTTTCACTGTGCTGTGGTAATGTTACCAATGACTGTGCCTATATATGGTTTTCTGAAATATCTTTCAAGCAAAGAAAATGAAGTAAATATTCCGGAATTCGAATCGTGAATTTCTGCCTACATGAGTAGGGATCTTCATTGTAGTGAAGCAGCTTAAATCACTTAATAAAGGCAAGCCTTCCAGTCCAGATTGAATACCAATTAGATTCCTTTCAAAGTATGCTGATATAATAGCCTTCATTCTTAGCAGTTATATACAGCCACTTGGTCGATGAAAGATATGTATCTGAAGACTGGAAGGTTGTACAGGTCACACCAATACTCACGAAAGGAAGTAATAGTAATCCAATGAATTGCACACCCATTTTACTGATGTCAGTTTGCAGAAGGATTTTGGAACATACACTATATTTAAACATTATGAATGACCTCAAGGAATATGATCTGTTGACTCAGTCACCATGGATTCAGAAAATATTATTCTAGTGAAACAAAATTAGCTCTTCATTTACCTGAACTAATGACTGCTATCAACAAAGGATCTCAAGTTGATTCCATAGTTGTAGATTTGCAAAAGATTTTTCATAGCATTTCTCACACGCAGTTTGTAATAGCAGTTTCTAATCAGATTGCATGCCGAAGGAATATCGTTTCAGTTGTGCGCGTGAATTTGTGATTTCCTGAAAGAAAGGTCACGTTTGTAGTAATTGATGGAAAGTTGCGAAGAAAACAGAAGTGATATCTGACATTCCCCAAGGAAATGTTACAGGCCCGCTGCTGTTCCTAATCTTTGTAAAAGATTTAGGAGACAATCTGAACAGCCCTCTTAGCTGATTTTTAGGTGACATCACTTACTGTCTCATAAAGTGATCGGAAAATCAAAACCAGCTGCAAAATGATTTAGACAGGATATCTGTGTGGAGTGATAAATGGCAGTTGACACTAAATAATATAAAGTTTGAGGTCATGTAAATGAGTACTAAAAGGAATCAATTAAATTTTGATTAGATGATAAATTGCACAAATCTAAAGGGCATCAGTGGAAGTAAAAATGTAGGAATTGCAATTAAAAACAATTTAAATTGAAAACAGCCCATAGACCATGTTGTATTGGCAGAACACAGGTCTACTAAAGAAACTGCCTACACTGTACTTGTCCATAGACTGCTAGAGTACTGCTGTGCAGTATGGTATCCGTACCAGATAAGAGTGATGGAGAACATCAGTAAAGTTCAAAGAAGGGTGGCTTAGCAGCTTATTTTGTATTATTGTAAAATAGGGGAGATAATGTTATGGATATGATATACAAGTTGGAGTGGCAACGCATTTTGTATTGTGGTGAGATCTTTCTACAAAATTTCAGTCTCTATTGTTCTCCTCAGAGTTTGAAAATATTCTGTTAACGGACCAACTAACATAGAGAAAAATGTCAGTGTATTAAAATAAGAGAAGTCAGATCACGCACAGAAAGATTTGAGGTTTGTTTGTTCCATGCACTATTAGAGAAGTTACAGCAATAGAGAAAAGCAGGTGGATCTTTTTTTGACCAAAACTTTGAACATTAATTAATCGCAGGCACTTCAGATCAGTGACAAACTTGTGTGATATACCAGTTACCATCTCTTCTCATAACTGGAATCAAGGTCTCATCTACCATCAGGACCTAATGCTACAAACATATGAAAACTTCATTAGCATTGTGGAGTTCCATTTTATTCATCTTATCCATCAATAGAGGACTTAAGCATAGTATGATAGACACTGGAATTTTCATTCTAGCCTTTGATGGAGATGTTTTACCTGAGGAAGTTAATTTCATGGTTTGTAGGTGTGCTGTCAAACCTATTGTCCTCTTCCTATGAGATTTTTTATTTGCCAGAGGTTTGGACACATGTCCTCCACTTGTACTAATGAGGCTATTTGTGGAGCGTGTGGAGAGGAAATGTGTGAAGGCAGACCTTGCAAACAAGCTCCTACTTGTGTAATTTCCCAGTATACTATCCCCTTCATTTCACCATATGTTCAGTTTTCAAGAAGAAGAAGAAGAAGAAGAAGAAAATACAGAAATATAAAACATTTGACCCCTTGACTTATCAAGATGGTCAGTACATAGTCAGCACAGCACTTTTTCTAGTACTGTGCTGACTATTTATTGACCATTTCAGACTTACCCATGAATTCCTTGTATGTCAAGAGGAATTCCCAATGCAGTTGTGGCACCATAGTCATCGCATAGTAGCACATACTCTCACAATGTGTGCCATTCCAGCTGATCTGAGATGAGCCGTCAACTCATCTACCTCCCCACCCCAGATACTTGTAGACAATGGGAAAGCAGCTAACAGATTCATACATTACCTGAGGAAAAGTGGAAGTTATAATAAAACATAATACTACACAACATTCATTATTGGGTGGATGTGGGAGGAGTTCCTGTTGCTTCAGTTTGTGCCCCGAGTGTCCTCCTGCTACTTTCTAACTTCGTGCTGTCATGCATTTTTAAAATTTTCATGTATGTTTTATTTCTCTAACAGTTTAATCAATTGCTTCTCAAGGCCATAAAGCCTTCATTTTCTCACCCCATTGCAGTATTACTGACTATGATGACTCTTCTTTAACTATCCTTCAGTGAGCAGCTACAGTTTTTAGCAGTTTTTATCTCTCTTTTAATCATCTGCCGTAAGCTACTAAACACATAAATTTTCAACCATGATGACAAGGTTGCAAACCCTAACACTGTGGAGTCTCATTGTCTCCTTCCACATCATTTTATTGGAATTACCAGTACAGCAAGAGGCAGATGACCAAGGTGTTTAGTCCATTTAAACCATTTATCATCATTGTAGACTGCCTGCTCTTTGTCCATCCCAGAACCCACAGCAAACAAACTCCCTCAAGAATCTTCATCATACGTGAAAACTCAGATGGAATGCTACTCTGGTAAGACTGGAGGAGTCACCAGATCCACTCACACTGTCTGATTTTGCATCAAAATTCATTGATGTGGTTCCATTTCCACTGGTAACAGACAGTCATTCTGGGGTATGCCAGTCTCCTTGGCTCCTTTACACCTAAACAAAAGACCCTGTACATGATGATCCAGTGGAACTTTAGTGTATATTACTGCCACCTACCAGAACTATGGCAGCTAATTTCATCTTATTCTACCATCTGTGTGTCTCTCCAAGAAATACTTCAGTTATACTATTCCCCAGTGCTTCAAGGTTACTGTGATTCTGTCAGAACCATGCTGATCCTTAGAGGACATGTGGATGGGATTTGACATTGGTTCACACAGATGTTGTCAGTGAATGTATTCCCTCCATTCACATTAAAGCAGTTGCAGTGCAGGAGCAGTCAACCCCAGCGATCACCCTTTGTAATGTTTATTTACCTCCAGGCCGGCTACTGGCCTTGAAATGATCAATTTAATCCAACAAATTTCCCTCCTTTTCTCCTACTTTGGGAAATCATTGTGGAAGTACCACTTGCTCTGACGGGCTGTCTGATTGACCAGCCTCTTTCTAATCTTGATTTCTGTCTCCTCAGTGACAGTTCACCCACCCACTTCAGTGCAGCACATGGCACCTTTTTGGCCACCTACCTTGTGGTTTTCCCCCCCCAATGTTGTGCCTCATAACAGTGGTCACTATGTGATGATCATGATGGTGACCACTTCCAGTGATCCTGTCACTTCCTTGCTGTTGCCTGATAGACCAATTACCACATTAGGCACATGAAAGAGCCAGCTGGCACTTGTATGCCTCTGCTGTCATCTTTGTCCTGCCATATTATATTGACAAAGTTATGGGAGATGTCTTTGACGTGATCACCTGTGATACTCAAACTACTACTCCCCTTTCTACAGGCCCCCTCTGCTGCCAGCCATTACCATGGTCCAGAGATATTGTAATAGCTGTTCAGGATCACTGAAAAGCCCTGCAACATCTCAAGCAACATTATTCACAACTGTCCTCCTTTTCAAGTGTTCTCATGGTATGACATGCAGTGTAATTAAACACAGTAAAAAGAAGAGCAGGAGTGCTATGTCTCCTCTGTGGGAACATATACCTGTTCACCACAAGTGTGAGCCAAGCTTCATGGTCTTTTGGGATGCCAAAGAACAGCAGTGGTACCAGATCTTTTTTTTTTGTGGGGGGGGGGGGGGGGGCAGTGGTCAGTGTTCTGACAGCAATTCTTGCTGAACACCATGGGACCCACTTAGCAACAGTGTTTGTGTCATTACCTGGCTGCCTTCCAGATGCATAAATGAAGTGAAGACATCTCCCTCCCTCCCCAGGCAAGCCAAATTACATAATGAAGCTTTCACACATGATAATGAGGCACCAGTTTCTGAGTCTATTCGTAAATACATAATTCAAAATCTTTGCAGGCTCCATTTACTCATGGTCTAAAACTGTATTTGAGGCATAGGTGTTGTCCCTTCACAATGGCAGGATAGTTTCATCCTCCCAATAGTTAAACCTGGAAGAAACCCAGCATTCATTGGTGGCTACCAAGTGAGCCATACCAAAATGTTCTGCCAACTGCTTGAGAGGATGGTCGCTCTCTGATTATGCTGGGTTCTCAAATCCCGGGGCCTGTTGTCTCCCTATCAGTTAGATTTCTGAGAGGAATGATCCACCACTGACCATCTGGTTAGGTTGGAAATGGCAGTACAGTAGGCTTTTTTCCAATATCAGTCTTTTATGACCTGTATAAGGCATTTGCTTTCCTTCCATGACTCGTTCTTTTAAGGCCCCCCACATATTCCTGTCAGTTTTTATCACAGTGGCTGTATCAGGTTCAAGTTGATACATCACTGTCTGAGGGTCCAGAAGAATGGTGTCCCACAGAGCCCTCTGCTGAATGTCACACTCTTCCTCAACACCATTGATGGTGTAGTCACCTCTGTCAGGCCACTGGTCAACCCTGCACTGTATTCAACAGCTTTTGCATGTGGTACAGCTCCTACTCCACAATCTTAGCTGAATGGCAGCTTCAAACTGCCATCTGAAGGGCCTCTGCTCTGGTACTCTGTACTTGGATGTTGCTGAAGCACGATTTTTGGGACTCCTCTTTAAGTTAGTCCCATGACACATGCCCTCAGAAATGCACCTCAGGGCTCTCTCATGGGACCACCGGAATCTCCTCTGTATGGACTCCTTGTGATTTCCAGCAGACCTTTCCTCTCACCTCCCCCTCCCCCCAAAACCTTCTTGGTTAGGACCCTGCCTCAAAGTAGGAGCTGTCTATTTCAAGGTCCTGAAGGTTCAATTACCCCCTTGACCTTTCAGCAACTGTGCCTTTGTATTCATCAGGAGTGTTGAGGTGTTGGCAGAGGTGGTGAAGGCTCCTGGTCTCATGTATGAGCTGCAAGCAGAGCTTGTAATTTGCAGTCGTGTGAAGCTAGCGCCCCTTTTTCAAGAAATATACATTTTTTTCACAGTTCTTGATAGATGTAGCATAGTTCTAGAGTTCTTTGTACAAAATTTCAATAGTTCTGCAGAATTTAGCGACGAAAACAACAATACTCGAAAAAATTTTCGTATCGAAAACATTCTTTGGCAATTTCCGCAAAATGTAAATAAGTACAAGAGTTCTGAGCACAGTTCTGAACAGAGCTCCAAGAGTTCTATCGAAAACCCAAGTAACACTTTTTTGTGCAGCTAATAGTTTACGAAATAATTGCATTTTAATGAGAAAATCTTTTCACTTACTGTGAAGTTGGCACCCTTTTTTTCAGAAATGTATATTTTTTTCATAGTTCTTGACAGGTATGCCATAGTACTAGAGTTCTTAGTACAATATTTCAATAGTTCTGCATAATTTAGCGAAGAAAACAACAATATTCGAAAAAAATTTCGTATCGAAAATATTTTTTGTCAATTTTCGAAAAAATCATACTTGTACAACAGTTCTGAGGACAGTTCTGAACAGAACCCCAGGAACTCTATCGAAAATCCCAACAACATTTTTCTATAGCGATAATAGTTTATGAGATAAATTGATTTAATGTGGGACACACTTTCTCTACGGAAAATATAAATATATTCGTACAACAGTTCTTATGACAGTTCTGGTCACCACGTGAAGAGTTCTATCGAAAATCCTTGTAGAATTTTTTTGTGCAGGTAACAGTTTAAGAGGTAATTGCAACTTAATTAAGAATTCCATAAGAGCTCCTACTGTGAAGCTGGCACCCTATTTTTCAGAAATATATATTTTTTCAGAGTTCTTGATAGGTAAGTCATAGTTCTAGAGTTCTCTGTACAAAATTTCAATAGTTCTGCAGAATTTAGCGAAGAAAACAACAATACTCGAAAAATTTTCGTATCTAAAATATTCTTTGGCAATTGCCGCAAAATGTAAATAAGTACAAGAGTTCTGAGCACAGTTCTGAACAGAGCTCCAAGAGTTCTTTCGAAAATCCAAGTAACATTTTTTACTGCAGCTAATATTTTACGAGATAATTGGGTTTTAATGAGAAAATCTTTTCACTTACTGTGAAGTTGGCACCCTTTTTTCAGAAATGTATATTTTTTCATAGTTCTTGATAGATATGGCATAGTTCTACAGTTCTTTGTACAAAATTTGAATAGTTCTGCAGAATTTAACGAACAATACAACAATACTCGAAAAAAATTTCGTTTAGCAAACATTCGTTATTAATTTTCGCAAAAAGTTAATTCGTACAACAGTTCTGAGGGAAGTTCTGAACAGAACCCCAATAGTTCTATCGAATATCCTAATTACAATTTTTTGTGCAACTAATAGGTAACGAGATAATTGCAATTTAAGGAGGGAACCTCTTCACTTACTGTGAAGTTGGCACCCTTTTCTTCAGATATATATATATTTTCAGAGTTCTTGATAGAAATGCCATAGTTCTAGAGTTATTTGTACAAAATCTGAATAATCCTGCAGAATTTAGCGAAGAAAACAACAATACTCGAAAAATTTTCGTATCGAATACATTCTTTGTCAATTTTCGCAAAAGTAAATTCGTACAACAGTTCTGAACGGAACACCAAGAGCTCTATCTAAAATCCTAATAATATATTTTTGTGGCGATGATAGTTTATACGGTAACTGCTTTGATGTTAGACCCACTGTCTCCACAGAAAAAAGTAAATTCGTTCAACTGTTTTGATGAACAGTTCTGGTTAACACCTCAAGACTTCTATCGATAATCTTATAACATTTTTTGTGGTTATAATAGTTTGTAAGGTAATTGTTTAATTGTGGGGCTCACTTACTCTACAAAAAATTGTGTGTATTCGTATGTTCTGATGACAGCTCTGGGTAGCATTGTAAGAGTTCTATCGAAAATACTTGTAACATATTCTGTGCAGGTAATTGTTTACGTAGTAAATGCATTTAATAAGGAATGCTTATGAGCATTTCCCGTGAAGTTTGAACCCCTTTTACGAGAAATATACATTTTTTCATAGTTCTTGATATATATATATATGCAATAGTTCTAGATTTCTCTGCTCAAAACACGAATAGTTCTGCAGAATTTCGGGAAGAAAACTATAACTCAGCAAAATTTTGTTATGGTAAAAAATTATTTGTCAGTTTGAAAAAATAAATTTGTATAACAGTTCTGTTGGCAGTTCTGGATAGCACCCGAAGAGTTGTATTGAAAATGATAAGAACATTTTTGTGGTGATAATAGTTTATACAATAATTGTTTTAATCTGATACTCACTTTCTCTACGATAGCAAAATTCGTAGAATAGTTCTGATGACAGTTCTGAATATCACCCACAGAGTTCCACCAAAAACTATAACAATATTATGAAACGTCCCCTTTGAACAATTATACAAGACTGTGCTTAAACAATTATTTGTGACGATGACATTATATGAGATAATTAATGTGGGACTCACTTTTGTCACGTAAAAGTAATAAATTCGTACAAAAGATCTGATGGCATTTCTTAATAGGACCCTAAGAGTTCTACCGAAAACTGTAATAAAATTTTTTGTAGGGATAACAGTCAATGAGATAATAGCATTTTCGAGAGACCCACTTGGTCTACATTATAATAAATTGGCACAACCCTTTTGCTGACAGTTCTGGATAGCACAGAAAGAGTTCTTTTAAAAACCCTCATAACATTTTTATGGTGCCAATTGATTATGAAATAGATTGTGTGTTCACTCTGCAGTGGGTGTGCGCCGATGTGAAACTTACTGGCAGATAAAAACTGTGTGCCGGACCAGGTCTCTAACTCCAGGCTATGACGAAGGAATATCGTCACAATATCCTTTCGTCCAGGAGTGCTACTTCTGCAATTTTCGTAGGACAACTTCCACGAAATTGGGAACGCAGGACATGAGGTACTGCTGCAAGTACAGCTATGAGGAGGATCGTAAATTCTCACTTTTATTTTGGAAAACCGAAAATCGAAAACCCGGATGTATATTCTACTAAATACAAAAAGTCTAAATGTTCAGCACTATACAAATGCCAGTACACCTACTTAAGACTGACTGTAGTAACTGTAGTTGGAAGCGTGGGATGTGCATGCTTAGATGATTCAAGGAGAGAAGGCTGGTCAGTGCAAAACAAACAGATTGCTGAGAGAGCAGATACATTCACACGCGCCACTAACCAGATGGCGTCACACCTGTCGAGAATCGCACCAGAGGTTCAATAAGCTGTGGTGGAGTGCTGTTGGCGTGGTTACTATGAAACTTACTTGATGGGCATCAATACACCGTTACATTAATGTACAGTACTTGAGAAACAATGTCATTCACACACTCTGAGTTCCTTATCACTCAGTACTAGACTAAATTACCGGCCTAGTGATAAGCAGCCTATGTACCTCACCGACTACACATCTTCGTGTTATAAGGAAAAAAGAGAAAAATACCAAGGGACACAAAATATGAATCCGGATAAACCGGAAATCCGGATTACTGAGGACCAAATAAACGAGGTTCTTATTTACCAATTTCGAACTTCTTATTAACTTTAGCACTGTATCCCCTCAACATAATAACACCTCTATCAGTCATGTATTAAATTAGGATTTAAACATATTACTTAATTCGTTTGTACAATATATTCATTTAAATATACTTACATTTCTATAGATTGTAAAGACTTTTGACTCTCGCTGTAATGTAACTCATCAAACTTCCACACTTCCTTTCTAACTAGAACAAATGTTTGCAACAATATTATCGACAGAAATTTCAAATTTATTCGTTACACACAGCACATGTTTTTATGTATCCTAGCGTCTGGTGATTTTGCCACATAACTTTCATCCATGAGGGTCCTGGGCATATTTTTAGCTGTTAGTGGGTCCTGGATGTCATGAGAGCTCAAAACAATTACTGTTTTACGTAATAAAATTCATCTGGTTCTTCCTGATTCTAAAAATATACACTTCATGTACAGTACCTCGTAATTCTCGTGCTTAAATGTCATTTTGTTTAATTTGGCGTGCCGCGCCGGATTAGCCGAGCGGTCTCAGGCGCTGCAGTCATGTACTGTGCGGCTGGTCCTGACGGAGGTTCGAGTCCTCCCTCGGGCATGGGTATGTGTGTTTGTCCTTAGGATAATTTAGGTTAAGTAGTGTGTAAGCTTAGGGACTGATGATCTTAGCAGTTAAGTCCCATAAGATTTCACACACATTTGAACATTTAATTTGGGCGCCGCAGTTTCTGTATAACCTCGTTTATGTAATACCTTTGAAGAACCTGTCGACTGTCGTATGTGCAGGAAAAATGTTTACATGGCATAAAACAAAATCAGAATGCGTTTCAACAGTTACAATACGTTTTAATGGTGGAGTAAAAATGGTTCAAAATGGCTCTGAGCACTATGGTACTTAACTTCTGAGGTCGTCAGTCCACTAGAACTTAGAACTACTTAAACCTAACTTACCTAAGGACATCACACTCATCCATGCCTGAGGTAGGAATAGAACCTGCGACTGGAGTGGTCACGCGGATCCAGACTGTAGTGCCTAGAACCGCTCGGCCACTCCGGCCAGCCTGATGGAGTAAAGATTAAAAACAATGAGCAGAACAGGCATCAAAACCAGGAACAACATGAAAATTGTGCTGGTATGGGCGGACAGGCAACATGTTACATAAACTGAAAAAGCTGCTAAAAGCATGAAAAAGGAGCCCAGAATAAAAAAGAAAAGAAGCAAAACTGAAGAAAATGAAAAGGACATGAAAGGTATCAACAGGATTATGGAGCAGGAATGGTTTGCAATGTCGTCATTGAGAAGAAAATGACATACAAATCTTTAGTTTCAATTTTCTGCAATCAACGTGTTTGCATACAGAGATACTGTTACCGGTATCTCATCCACTATTAAAGCTACATAAACAAAGCTATGGATGAATAATAATATAGTGCTTGCCTACACACTGAACCACATTATTCAAGAATGGATTACATATTTTAAGCTGCAGTATGTCATATTATGTTCTTAAATTATTAGGAGAAAAAATTTTCTCTTAAAATACATTGTTTTTAAAATAATCAAAACATGAAACTGAAAAATATTACTGGTTTGCTGTTTCAACAAGGTAATAATTCAAAGAATAAAATTTGTTTTTTATCTTTTATTTGGAATAGCGTGTAAGTACATTGAACCTAAAATAACAATTACGTGTAATTCTGTATGTAAGAAAAACATCAATATTCACTGCACAATGTATTCCACAGATTTACAATGTATTTCACCTAGAGCTCACAATATACCAATTCTTTGATAAAAGTTTCATTCCTGAATCTATTGACAGTCTTGCAAACAGTTCTTCTTCAGGATACACTAAAACCCAGAAGGAAATACATATTTAGGGAATTCAGTAATAAATAAGCACAGAATTTATGGGACGTGAAACAACTATGAAAAATAAGTACAAAAAATATATACCTGAAATTTAGGGCATAAAATGCTCTTATTCTAGTAACTAAAACAGGGTGCTGTGGTTCCAGAAACAAAGATACGAAGAACTAACATAAGAGCTGTATTTGTAATATTTAGATATCAACTTTTAGCAGTTGCTTACCTTATAAAGCAAAGTTCCTATGTAGGAACCACTTGTTTCGTCTCGTCGGTCTTGTAGCTGCCATTTGAAAATTTTCCAGTCTTGATATACATGAACAGGTGTGGAGAAATTATCGTTTCTTTTGAAACTCTCTGTACATTTTTATACAGGTCATTGTACTGCTTCCATCGAAGACATATGCCATGTAGTGTTTGATGGAGCTATTATAATGAATGGCACCAACGAGAGTGTACTCTTGATTCTCGACTACCATTTCTTTCGTGATCATTTGCAACACACATTTCTTCCTTTGATTCGGAGGAAACTGATCTTCCGTTAGTGGACAAGTTTTTATACTAGTATCCATCATCAAGTAGCATCCGAATTTCTTTTCTTCGACTGCTTCTCCTTTAGATTTCTTGCATTTTATGATAGCCTTTAGACCTCCATTTGTTGCATCTACAGCCTCTTGCATGAAATTGTAACCAAGTCTGAAAAGCACATACGTATCAACGGAAATATAATGTAGTTTCACATAGCGTGAATTTAGGCACGTTAGACACGATATCTTTTTGTTGCAAATCGGGTTATCTTTTAATATTGTCTCGTATAATTCCCCAACATTCGACTCTGCATTCAGAGACAATGTTTTTCGAGAGATTACTCCTTTTTTTAGGAACGGTATCACATATAAAATATCAAATCTCTGCTTAAAATGCTGGGAGTTTATAATTTTTTTGTCCAAAACATCCAAAGCCAGATCCAAAAATGGATGGCTCACCATTTGAATGGTACTTTTGAAATCATCACTGAGTGATATTACTTGCATGAATAAGGTTATCAAAGAATCGAAACCGCACGTTCCCTTCAAGTTGTAGGTAGCAGATTTGAATTTGCCTGAGGACCCATTTGGGAAAGGTGGCAAATTAATGTCTATGAATTTCTTAGTCGAATTCCCGTTTGGGCAATCATCTAAATAGTTTTTCTTGCTCTTAGTTTGCATGCTCGATGTGACAATGATTTCATTTTCAAGCTTTTTCAGCACTGCACTCTCCTCCATTTTATTGTTACAGGTCTCTCGATTTTCTTCTGTTTTCGAACCACAGGATGAAATTTCATTGACATCCCTGGTGAAGCATGATTCTCGATAGTCTTTTGTGGAATGACATATCTCTTTAGAGTCCAAATTCGACAGTAAATTATTATCTGAAGAGCGCTGAAAACACACACTCTCACTTTTGACTGAGGGACAGTTGTTCTCCGCATTCATAACAAGTGCGCTCGAAGTAGGAGAAAATCTATGTTCAAAACTATTAAAAATTTTGTTTAACTCTGTCTTATTGGCATCATCGAGTTGGGTCTCACTTCTTAAGGTATTGTTCAGTGTGCTCTCAGAATTATCAAGGATATGGTTGGTTTTGGGGTTTGTTATCTCCAGCTTCTTATTTTTTCCTCTCCAGTTTTCTTCTTCATGGTAAGGCAACGTTGGTTTGTGCTTCACAGCTTGCTTTGAATCTTGTTTTTCCATCATAAGTGGCGCTAACTGTTATGTTTCCTCACGCAGCCACTTCAAATGTTGAAAAATGAATTTGTCTACTCGTAAAGGCAGCGTGTCAAAGCCCACTGTCTTTAATTTTGAAAATTGTCCTTCACTCGCTGCTGACGAACGAATAGATAAAGGAATATGGAAAGAAGGATACATCACAGCTGTCCACAGTGGTATATAGTACATCAACTCTTTCAGCATATCTGCAGCATTAGGAATGTTGTACGGATTCACATCAAATAGATTGTCATCCTTAGTCTGATTCGCGATGACTTCAGCTCCATTTTAGATACATTTTTCCCTATCAATCCACGCGTTTGCAGTAGATTCCTTAGAGTTCAAAATTGATTCCAAAAGACAGTCATCGTTGTTTTCAACATCATCAGTTTTCTTGTCATCATCTTTCTTTTCGTCAATATATGAATGACGTGGACCACCTCTGATAATGTTATCAAGGTGGCGCTGATGTTCCATTGATGCATATTCTTGACCGCACTCATCAATACCAAGATGTTCACTCAACGCAACAACCAAAAGTGAGCGCAAAGCACATTCAATATCACGAAAATCTGTCATCATGTAAATATGGGCCAAAACTCGAAGATAAAGTTGTTTGACTTGTGATTTAACTCTCGAGAAGCATTTCCACCTCGAAATCATGACCATAAAATGGTTTAAATCTATTCTCAAACAACACGAGGGTAGAATTACTCTTTCATGCAAAACAATATGACTATAACACCTATTCAGATAATCTGTTAAGTCCGAGCAATTGGCTATTGCTCTAGAAATGGCAACCAACAAAACCTTACCAAAATCAGTTACCATGATTTTTGGTCTGGGAGCTCCAGATCTGACGATTTCCATAAAGAAAAATGACAAGAATGATGCGTCATGCCTAGAGGATATCATCTGATACGTTGGGCAACTGATTGATGATCGATTGGCGATATTTGGATCTTTAATAGTGACGTTTACGTCGCGGATGCACATGTACTGATACAGGTATATGTACTTTGACTTAATTTCCATACAGTCAGCCCTGTTTGACAGTTCCCCAAATCATGAAATAACTCGAAATGCAACGCCACCTGTAGCATCTACCGAATCGTATACACTGCTATTGATTTGATGACAATATTTGTGCAACTGACTTTGATCTTTCAGCCAATATATACAGAAGAATGGGTCCAATCCGATTGCGAGAATTTCGTCCCGATGGGTTGTATATTTTGCAATTTGCAGGTTTTCAACAGGCTTACTGGTTGTTATACCAAAACGTTTGTCCCTTTCCTCTTCTTTAGCCTTTCTCAAGACATCAGCATTTGGTAAATTTGGAGGAATCATGTCTCCGAAAGACATATTTTTCGCTTCATAATTTCGCCAAAGAGCTGCAGACATCCTGTTAACCAATTTAGCAGCTACCTGTTCTCTTCTCGTGCCACGAAGTTGTCTTCTTTTCAGGTGAATACTATCGTCTGAAAAGTTTGAAAGTCTGCAGTTTATAATAATATCGTTGTCCTTTTTTGGCTTCTTCAGAGCAATCCCCTCGAAAGTGGCTCCGCATTCTGTGCATCTTCCTTTGATATTCAAGAAATACCTTGAACTTGAACTTTCACATACTTTCGCGTATTTGAAAGAAAGGGCACATGGAATTTTGTGATGTTCATAAATTTTATCAGCCATCAAATCGGTCCATTTCCCTATTTCCAGTCTTGAAGCCTTTCCAAGTTTCCTCTTTGTTGGTTTTATGGTAGACATTTTTCTGCTGACAGTAGTAAGTCGAATTGCTTTGTCATGTCCTTGTTGCACGAAGAACCAAAACCATTCCACGACTCATCTTTGCTGTCGTCGTCTTTTTCTTCAACGAAACATTCCAGCCTGAAAGTGTTTCTAACAAAAGCAAGCAGATCGTGACGATCTTTAATTGTTGTGTAAATATGTTTTGAAGACATTTTCGAGCCGATGTCGGCCATGGCATCGGACAGTTTTTGGAAGACCGGATGAGACGGAGTGAATTGAATGCCTCTATCATCGATTACTTTAAATTCCTCCATGCTGAGAAGACGTTTCAATTCTGGTAGATCGTACATTTTTATGGGTTTTTTGGTTCATAAGTATCACTTACACAACAGCACCGACAGCACAACAGGCACCGACTGCACAAGAGCTCTGACTGAACGAGCATTATGATTATTCGCAAGAGAGTGAGCAGTAGTATTGTTACGTTTAGTCATTAGGGGCAGATCAAGGAACGAAATGCAGCGCTGCCGGGCGGCTTCACACGACGCGGCGCGCGCCACCCAAAAAGTGCAGCTGTTGCTGTCATTAGCTTTGATACTACCGTGAGAAGCTTTGATACTACCTCTATTGTAACTACTACACTGACGTCATTTGCCGATTGTTTAAAAGACGCAGTTCACATGTTCATTGTTTCCAGATGTAGTGCCACTACTTTTGCATTGTTGCTGTGCTTTGTTTATCATTTTTTGGTCTTGTGAGGTCTCAGGGACGTATCATAGTTTTCATTATCCTTCCATCGGGCGCAGCTGTTCAGATTGACACGTGTCGAAATTTTCTGTAAATTACTTTTCAACAATTTGCAGTATTGGCGCTGCTTCGTTAACAGCTTCCCTTCTCTATGCTTTTCATTGTTGTGTGTTGTGAAATACGAAAGGGCGCAGTGGATAAAAACGAGCAATCGGCTCTTATCTCATCAAGAGAGCATTAGCGTCGATACTGAATCATACAACAATGAAAGGCATACAGAGAAAGGAAGCTATAACGAGAAGGCGCCAGTGCTGCCAATTGTTGACAAAAGCTATAACGAGAAGGCTCCAGTGCTGCCAATTGTTGACAAGTAATTTTACTTGTCAACAATTGGCAGCACTGGCGCCTTCTCATTATAGCTTCCTTTCTCTGTATGCCTTTCATTGTTGTATGATTCAGTATCGACGCTAATGCTCTCTTGATTAGATATGAGCCGATTGCTCGTTTTTATCCACTGTGCCCTTTCGTATTTCATTTCAGCAATTAATTTATTTGTTTATCAACGTAGTAAGTAGTACAAAGCTAATCCAGAATGTAAACTGCACTTAAATACTGTTTGAACTGTTTAATCGTCAGTGTCTTCTGTCTGAATGTCAAAGATCAGATTAATACACTGCGCCTGGTTGCGTTATTTTATAGGAATTTTATTATTTTAAGTGGGAAGTACTAGATCATGTTGAAGAAATCCAAAGCATATTGTTCGAAGAGCATAATATTATTCGAAATTTACCTGTAGCTATAGGTGCAGCCAAAGCAGCCTTTGTGATGCTCTAATTACCTCATAGGTAACGATATTTGTCTATTGTAGTTTTGTATTCCAATCAGAATTTTGAGAGCATCAAAGCCTCATTTCAGCGTGAGAGAGGGGTAAAATCAATAGATGATATTGAATTGAAAGCCTTCATCAGTCTCTTGTTTTTAATTGTTGTTAACAAAAGTAACAGATAAAGCCTGGGAGATCTGTGTGGAGCTGATGGGGATGGCATTGAAAAATTTCACCTTGCAAATGAACGTAAAACGTTTCAAATTTATTCTGGAGAGCCTTAGATTTTACAGTCGCGCTATTCGTGATGAAAGGAGACAATTAGACAAGCTAACAGCTATTCGGGAAATATTTACTGTGTTTGTACGCAACTACCATAAATCTTACACCCTTGGAGAAAATGTTACAGTAGACAAGAAGCTGGAAGGATTCTATGGAAGGTACAGTTTTCGCCAATATGTATCAATCAAAACAAACGAGTGTGGATTCTTAAGTATTTTACCTGTACAATTTGGAAATATACGCTGTGTTGCAACCAGAAGGATTTACCAACTGAGCAATAAACATTTTGATGTTGTTCTGTGACTGTGTAAACCCATATATCAGTCAGGTCGAAATGTGAAAGCGGACAACTGGTTTACTAGTACTGGAATGATAATAGAGCTATGAAGGGAGAATTTTTCTTTTGTTGGCATGATGAAGAAAAACAAGCGTGGATATTTCTCTAGAGTTTGCTATCAGTAAAAGAAGGGCTGCCCACATGTCCTTTTTTGGCTTCCACAAGACTGAACTCTAGTTTCCTCCGTACCTAAAAAGGGGAAGTGAGTGATTCAGGCATCACGTTTGCATGAAGACAATTCGATAGATGCTGACATTGTAGATAAACGGAAGCCATCCACCGTAAATTTTACAATAACGTTAAGTTTGGTATTTTTACAGCGGATAAGCCGAATGCTTTGTACAACGCTGCAAGAAATGTGCGCCGCTGGTCAATGGTTATATTTTTGTAATGATCAGTACAGTTGGAATCTATGCACAAGTGATTTATTGTGGCAACAGTAAGAATTGTATCAGAAGGAAAGGGTTCCTGAATCAGCTATGTTATACAATGTTGTTTTCTTCGCTAAATTCTGCAGAACTATTGAAATTTTGTACAGAGAACTCTAGAACTATGACTTATCTATCAAGAACTCTGAAAAAAATATATATTTCTGAAAAATAGGGTGCCAGCTTCACAGTAGGGGCTCTTATGGGGTTCTTAATTAAGTTGCAATTAACTCTTAAACTATTACCCGCACAAAGAAATTCTACTAGGATTTTCGATAGAACTCTTCACGTGGTGTCCAGAACTGTCATCAGAACTGTTGTACGAATATATTTATATTTTCTGTAGAGAAAGTGTGTCCCACATTAAATCAATTTATCACAAACTATTATCGCCATAGAAAAATGTTATTAGGATTTTCGATAGAGCTCTTGGGGTTCTGTTCAGAACTGTGCTCATAACTGTTGTACTTATTTACAATTTGCGAAAATTGACCACGAATGTTTTCGATACGAAAATTTTTTCCAATATTGTGGTTTTCCTCGCTAAATTCTGCAGAACTATTCAAATTTTGTACAAAGAACTCTAGAACTATGGCATATCTAACAAGAACTGTGAAGAAAATGTATATTTCTCGAAAAAGGGGTGCGGCCGGCCGAAGTGGCCGTGCGGTTAAAGGCGCTGCAGTCTCGAACCGCAAGACCGCTACGGTCGCAGGTTCGAATCCTGCCTCGGGCATGGATGTTTGTGATGTCCTTAGGTTAGTTAGGTTTAACTAGTTCTAAGTTCTAGGGGACTAATGACCTGAGCAGTTGAGTCCCATAGTGCTCAGAGCCATTTGAACCATTTTGAAAAAGGGGTGCTAACTTCACAGTAAGTGAAAAGATTTTCTCCTTAAATTGCAATTATCTCGTAAACTGTTAGCTGCACAAAAAAATGTTACTTGGATTTTCGAAAGAAATCTTGGAGCTCTGTTCAGAACCGTGCTCAGAATTCTTTTACTTATTTACATTTTGCGGAAATTGCCAAAGAATGTTTTCGATACGAAAATTTTTTCGAGTATTGTTGTTTTCTTCGTTACATTTTGCAGAACTATTGAAATTTTGTGCATAGAACTCTAGAACTATGGCACATCTAACAAGAACTGTGAAAAAATGTATATTTCTCGAAAAAGGGGTGCTAACTTCACACGACTGTAATTTGCAGCATCATTCCCAGAGTTGATCAAGATCTTTGAATTGGAGCTGAGTGGTCTCAACCAAAGGCATCATCTGTTCTGTGACTGTCTTGGCTGTAGATTTGTGGACCTGCGTTATCAGGTTGGGAATTGTGTGGCTCCCCTTGATAGATCAGGGGTACACTACACAAAGGAAACAGTTACTCAGGTAGCAGAGTACTTGTGAAGTGCACAAGGAGCTTTTTTAGGCTAGGCGGTAGCTTGAAGTACTCTGATGAAAAGTCATAAGTCCAAATGCAGGTAGCAAAATCAGACCATGTTCAGGTTAAAGACACATAGACTTTTAAAATTGTATTAGTAGATTGTCGAAGTATTTGTAACTAAGTTCCTCAATTTTCTGCCCTCCAGGAAAGTATTCACACCCAATTTATTCTGGAGACCGAGAGCTAGTAGAAATCTGAAGTAGAAAGCTCCGAGGTATTCAGCGAATCATGGAACATACATCGAAAAGACAGATTAGACACTGTAGGAGTGGGAGTGTTCATTGTAGTTGACAAAGATACTGTCTCTATTGAGGTCGGAGTTGAGTGGATGTTTCTACCGGCCACTCAGTTCCTTTGCGAAGGTTCTAGAGTCATTCAGAGAAAGTCTCTCATCAGTAGCATGTAAAATACTCAGACTGTGCAGTACTAGTTGTAGATGACTTTAACTTGCAGATTATGGACTGGGATGGCTATGGATTCATTGTAGGGACTAGAGACAGGCTATCTTCCAAAGTTTTTTTTTTGAAAATGTTTTCCAAAAACTTTCTTCAGCAGTGATTTGGCAGACCACATGAAATGGAAATGTCTTAGACCTTGTATATACAAACAGGCTGGACATTATCAATGGCATCAGTATAGAAACAGTGATTAGTGATCCTGATGTCATCATCATGACTATGGTTACAAAAGTTAATAATTAGTCAAGAAGGCTAGGAGATTGTTTCTGCTCGAAAGAGCAGATAAGCAGTTATTAGCTTCTCACTTAGACAATGGATTGGTGTCATTTAGTTCCAGTATGATGGATGTAGAGGAATTATGGGGAAAGTTTAAACAGATTGTAAATCATGCTGTGGATAAATATGTGCCTAGTAAGTGGATTAAGGATGAAAAGCAGCCATCATGGCTTAACAGCAAAATTCAGAAAATATGTGGAAGCAAAGGCTGTTGCACTCTTGGTTAAAAAGAGAATACACAGGTGATGATAGGCAAAGGTTAGTGAAAGACCTATTCATGAAGTATACAATAACTATCACTGTCATACCTTAGCAAAAGATCTGGCTGAGAACTTGAGAAAATTTTGGTCATATGAAAAATCTCTAAGTGGGTCTAAGGCTTCCAACCAGTCACTCGTTGACCAGTCTGGTGTGGCATTAGAAGACAGCAAAACGAAAGCTGAAGTTTTTAAATTTCATGTTTAAGAATTCATTCGCACAGGAGAAATGTACAAACCAACCATTCTTTGACCATCACACATCCTATACGGACGATATAGTAATTAGCATTCTTGGTGTAGAGAAACAATTGAGATAGTTGAAACCAGACAGTTTGTCAGGTCAAGATTTAATTCGAGTTTAGTTTCATGGCATTGGCCTCTTACTTAGCTTGGATTTATTGTGAATCTCTCGCCCAGCACAAAGTCCAAAGCATGGGTAACTTCTGTATATAAGAAGGGTAAAAGAATGGACCTACTAAATTACAGACCAATATCCTTAACATCAATTTATTGCAGAATCATAGGTCATTCTGAGTTTGAATATAATAAATTTCCTAGAGACCAAAAAGCTTGTCTCCACGATTCTGCACAGTTTTAGAAGGCATTGCTCATGCAAAATTCAGCTTGCCCATTTCTCACATGATATACTGCAGATTCCATATTTTTAGGTTTCCGAAAAGTAGTTGACATGGTGCTCCACTGCAGACTGTTAACAAAGGTATGACCATATGGAATATGTTTCCAGACACATGAGTGGCTCAAAGACTTTTTAAATGATGTTTCTAATGTTGTCATTGATAGTGAGTGGTCTTCAGAGACAGGGTTATTGTCAGCAGTGTCCCAGGTAAGTGTGATAGGACCACTGTTACTTTCTGCATATATTAATTATCTGTGAGACAGGGCGGGCAGCAGTCTGCAGTCATTTGCTAATGATGATGATTCTGTGGTTTACAGGGAGGTGTCAAAAGTAAGTGACTGTAGGAGGATAGATGAGCCCCTTGAGTATGAGGTCACAAGTTCAACCTTTAATAAGGCTCATTTGAAAGTTTTGTGTTAACAGTTATGATAGGAAGAATATAAGGTAATGACACACCATGCATCAGAAGAGTGACAGAAGATGAGTGCCCAGCAGATGCAGAGATCGACTTTGTTTGGGATGTATGTATTACCCTTCACAAAATGGACACTGTCAACATCCAAGAAATGTTCAAAGCAAACCATTAACTTGCAACATGGACACCAAATAAAAATGGCATGCCACAGTGATTACAAAGGTTCACACCATCAAGATCGAAAGTGAACTTCCTGAGTGTTAGAAACCTTGCGGGGTGTTCAGCTTAGGTATCCACTCTTAAAGAAAACATTTAGGATCATATTGGTGTAATGGAGTGATGGGAACTAAGGGAATGTGATGGTGTGTAACTAAATGCAAAACAGTGTCTCACGGAGCGTATAAAACTGGCCATCCTTTAAGGTGTAGCTGCAGATGGTCTGATAATGTTTTCTATACACAGAAAAAACAAACATCCAAAGTCTGCATTTGTCCCATGGTTCCAGGTGGTATGAATTGCAGTGTCGCACACTTTTCAGGAGGGAAGGTTTGATCTAAAGGAGTGTAGTTTTTATATGCAGACCAGGAATCAAGCAAAAGTAAGTTGTTTTGACCAGCTGTTGTCAAAAACAGTGGTCATACCTTAGCTGTAGTTCTCTTACACTCGTTTTCCCATTCTTGTTTTCTGTCATACAAATATTCCCAACTGCCTTTTTAAGATCATGCACACAGGAAGGAATTGTTCTGGGCAGGGCATCTCCAGCATCTGAGAGTACAGTAAATAACTTTACAGCCAGTTTACCATCCAGATTAACAGTTGGCATAATTGCATATGCATATGTTAAGGCATTCATGTTAACTGATCTTGGTACAACTCTCTTGGTACCTCTAATTTCTAGATTTCCTTTCATATGCATTTCCTCTTCGAATCCCAATTGGTAGGAATTAAAAAGTAAATCCTCACTGACTGATACAGTAAGCTTGTTTGTTTCTTTGTTTGTTTCATGTACAAAAGTTTGGTGCAATTCCGAAGTTTTCTGTGCATTGTCTTATTGATACACTGAAATTTCATTATCTTACATCTTCCAATTCTTTATCACTGTTTGAACCTATGAAACCATCCACTGCCTCCCTTGAAACAGCTGTAATCTATGTTATGCACAATTTGCTGTGCATAATGTAGTAGGTCACTGTCGTGCACGTCCTTCAAATTGTGTTGAGCATCCTGGAAATGAGCGAACACCAGTTTTTGCAAGTTCACTTGTCCTCTCTTCAATATCCATAGTTTTTCTTATGCACTACACTGTCATATTGCTGTGGACTTATTCGAAATCTGGTCATAATTGCTTTTTACTGTACCACAGATCATCCATGTACATAGTTACATTTAGTACCCATTCCTTGGACAATGATTGTCCTTTGCTTCATTTCACTAGAGACTGGATTTGTGGCTCCCTGTCTGACAAATGTGAACTACATGGTTCAACACTTCTTTCACAATCAATTTCACTTGTTAAGCACATATTGTCGTCATTGTACCTCTCATTTACATTGTCTGCACAGTCAAGTGTATATGACACCACACATCCTACTGACGCATCTTGCAGAAATGCTAATATTTCATCTGCTACCTCTTTCTCACTCTGTATACTTCCTTAGATTCCTTTCTTATGCACTGTCAACTTCAGCAACTATTGTTGTAGATATTAATGCAGTGTTTGCTTTGTTTATCATTGCCATTTCTCTGCTTTGTATCAGCACCACTAGCAGCGTAACATGGTTGCGAGTTACTCATTGATTAAGCAGTTCAACTATGCTCTGTATCCTAATGCTCTTCCAGTCCACCGACTGTTGCCATTAACAGCCAATATTGTGGTTGCATAGTAGACAGTATATCAGTCGTCGAATACTATAAACATCATTGGCCTTTCGTGACTTCACACACAAGGGGCTCCATGTTAGACAAAATTTCTGGTTCATGTGATAAATGACAGCTATCTCTAAATGTAGAAAAATGTAAGTTAATTCAGATCAGTGGGAAAAATAAACCAATAATGTTCAGGTACAGCATTAATAGTGTACTGCTTGACACAGTCATGTCATTTAAATATATGGGCATAACGTTGCAAAGTGATATGAAATAGGCCAAGAATGTGAGGATTGTGGTAGGCAAGGCGTATGGTTGACTTCATTGTATTGGGAAAAATTTCAATGTATTGGGAAAATTTTAGGAAAGCATGGTTCTCCTGTAAAGGAGACTACTTGTAGAACATTTGTGGGCCCTATTACTGAATACTGTTCAAGTGTTTGGGGTCCACACCAGGTCAGATTAAAGGAAGACATCAGAGCATTTCAGAGGCTATATTTGTTACCAATTGGTTCTAACAACATGCAAGCACTATTCACATACTTGGGAACTTAATTGGGAATTTCTGGAGGGAAGGCTGCTCTATCTAGCTACTACTGCATGTGAGTATGAGTGCACCGAGTGTAGTGTCGCCATATGTGTAAGATGCATGCACACAGCAAGGTCTACCAGTGTCTTGCACCTATATATCTACGGAGCAGCGCTGACTCACAGTCATGATGGTCTTTTAGTTTGTACCAATCACATCAGTTGTTTTTCTATCACTTATGTTGCACCTTCTGTATGATTCTTTTGTCTTGTCATGTGTGGAGTTATGAGACGGTTATTTCCATTATTGTTCAGAGGTTTGTAAATAAAGGCATATTTGTGTTAGGTGGATCAGTTTCATGTATTACTTGGTTACTACATGATTGGTGATGAGGATGAGGTGGTTTCTGCATGTGCAGTCTATAAGTGTGGTTGCATCTGGTTTCATATTATGGATACTGTGCTACTGGCCCAGAATGAACATCTTACTTCAGTTGTGACCACTTTGTCAGCTTCCATTAGCAGACATCGTACTGTTCCACCGGTCTATCCATCTATTTTTTCCTCAGTGTGATGAATTAGCTGAGGATTGGGAAGCTTACAAAAAAAGGCTTATACAGCATTGTTTGGCTTTCAGGATGACAGAATCTAATCTATGCAAAACCTTATTCATCTCGTGGATTTCACCAAAGTTGAATCAATTACTGTGTAAGTGTGCTCCTTTACAAGAACCAGCAGCTCTTACTTTTTATCATGTGCAATTTATTGTCAAACTACCATCACAAATGAATGCATATCATAGCAATGTGAGTTCAATTCTACTGATGTTGCAGCAAACCAAGCCAGTCATACAAGGCCTGGGCAGCCAAACTTCTTCATGGTATTAGTCAGTTTCTTTCTGATGCTCATAATAACCCTTATACAGACTCTATGGTGTGTGTCGTAATTATCTATTTAGCTCCGGACAAGGAAGTGTGCCAGAGAGCTTTACTCTGTGAACCCCCCCCCCCCCCCCCTGCCCATTGGCAGAAGCTTTTCAAATGGCATAGACTTTTGAAGTTTCTTGAGCAGTATGTGACCAAATTGAAGTGTTAGGTGATGCAGCAGTATCACAAGATGTGCCCACTACGACATCAGCTAGCTTGCATGAGGAAGTGGCATGGTAAACATGTGGGCCAACACCGAGCAGACCAAGGCTGGTCCAAGCAGCTACATGTGTCGCAGTGCCAGTGTCAGCATTTTCTGTTTCCATCTTGTCCTTTGTTTTGTCCAACATTAACATTTGGCATGCACTAAGTGCTGGGCTGCTTGTAATGCATGCCAGAAGAAAGGCCACATCGCCTCTGTTTGTCATTCACTGAAGGTTGCTCAGGATATGGACAGGGACATAAACAGTGTGACTCCAATGTTTGTGACTTCTCCCAAGTTGTTTATTGAGTTAAGAGTTTTTCGCCAAGTGCTCTGGCTGCAGGTCAATACAGGTGCTGCAGTGACGTTGTCACTGTTGACACTGGTCATGCGGAAGCTGGTCAGTTAGAACAAACAGAACATTGCACTGTTGGCACAGTTTACAGCATCTCTCTTTTACAAATCAGTGGCTCATTCCACTATATTTTTGGTGGTTACTGATGCTGGTTTTGAGAACTTGTTTGGGATGGATACATTTCAGGCATATGAATTTTCTATCACAGATGCAGTTCACCTTGTTTCCAATCAGGTCTGTTTTTCTCAACTGAAAACATCGTGTGAGGAATTTTCAGACTTGTTTTTGAAAGGTATAGGGTGTGCTACAAATTTTTCTGGTCATATTTGTTTGAAATCCACAGCTCAGCCTCATTTTTGTCGTGTGCATCCTATTCCTGTCGCCCCAAAAGATCAAGTGAAAGCAGAATTGGACAGAATTCCATCTCTAGAGGTGACTGGTCATCTCTGCTTGTTGTAGTTGTGAAGTCATCGGGGAAACTCCACCTCTGTGGTTACTTCAGTACTAGTGTCAGTGCACAGTCAATCGTGGATACATATCATACCCTTGCTAGGAGGAGCTGTTGGCGAAAATATCAGGTGGCCAGTACTTTTCTAAAATTGATTTTCTGAAGCAGATTCCTGTGGACCAAGAGTCTCGGCAAGTTCTGGTTTGGAATATTCTCTCTGGTGTCTATCAATATTTGCACCTACCTTTTGGTGTGGATAGTGCCCCTGCTATTTGCCAGCTGTTTTGAGAGCAACTGAGTATGTCTGTCTTGGATTACGTTAATTATCCAGATGATGTTGTCATGGGCTTCTCCAAAGCCAATCACGTGCACAACTTGTGGACTTCCTTTTCTGTCTTACAGCCTGGAGGCTTACGGTGCAACCTCATGAAACCTCAGACTCATCAACCTTATGTTTATTTGGGATTTGAGCTTTTGTGGAATGGGGTTCACCCTCTGCCAGACCACATCTCATCTGTTACATCGATGCCTCACCCCTCGCATGGACCAGCACATAGTTTTTGTGACATGCCTCCAAGATGCTGACAAATTTAAGCAACCTGTAGCTTTCACCCCTAAATCTCTCACTCCACCCCAGGAGCATAACTGTCCAGTGGAAAAAGAGGCTTTTGCTATAGTGAATGCTCTCCAAACATTTCATTTTTTATGGCTCGAAGTTTCACCCTATTGCTGACAATAAATGCTTGGTTTCTCGGTTTCCTCATTTAACCCCACAGTTCCTTGCTTGTCAAGGCAGCACACTGCCTACAATGCTTGGCGCTGTTCTTGTCTCGCTACAATTACAAAATCAGTTTTTGAAGTATGTCTAAACATGGCATTGCAGTTGCCTTGTCCTGTCTTCCTCTGGGTCCTAATCCCAATTTTGATTGTGAAAAATTTGCTTTGCTTCCTCCTTGATATTGAAACACATACCATGGTGGAGGGTTTTCTACATAACATCTCATACATAGCAGCTGCCATTGTTGCCAACCCAGTTCTCCAGAAGGTGGTTCGGTTTGTTCAACAGGGCTACCCAGGGAAACCGCCGAGTTGGGCTTAGGACTCCCTGTGCAGATATTTTTCCTTATGGTATCACCTCTGTTTTGATGGTGTTTTGCTGTTGTCCATGGGAGACCTCTCTCCCTGAGTAGTCATTCCCACTTTGTTATGGCATGAGATTCTAGACCTTCTCCACCAGGGCCATTGGGCAGCTTAGCACACCAAACAGTTAGCTAGAAAACATGCTTGTTGGCCAGGGATTCAAGGTTAAGTTTGTTTTGTAGCAGCTTGTGAGCAGTGTGCCTGACAACAGGTAGCTCTCAGGGTCTCTCTGTCCCCTGGCTCACTCCATGCCAGGCATGGAGCGCATTCATATGGACTTTACAGGTCGCTTTTTTAATTCTATTGGCTCTCGGTTGTGTCAACATCAGCTGAGGTCCCAATTCATATGCTTCTGAGGGTTTTTGTATTGAGGGTTTCGCTTGCACCTTAATTTCTGAAAATGGGCCCCAGTTTGTTTCTCACACCTTTCAATTGTTTTGTTCCCATCATAACTTTTGTCATGTTATGGCTCTGCCATTCCACCCTCAGTCAAATGCTGAGGCAGAAAAACTAGTGCTGTTCCAGTTGGGCCATCTCCATCAACCTCCTCGCCATCATTGCCTCAGCCATTGTTGCTAGTGGGTCCAGCCCCCATCTCCTCCGCACTGGAAACTGGCTGCTGATGATGAAGCAGAAATGATAATGACACCCTCCTCCCCGGTATTGTCATCTGGCGCCACACAGGCCCACCACCCTCAGACACACCTGTGTCCCCATGCATTCTGACCCTATGCTCTCGTGGCCGGCCAGGATCCTGCTGTCAGCAATAACTGCTGCCCCTCTGGATCCAATGAATGGGTCTTTCATTTCACCACCAGTGTCTCCTCTATCACTTGGGTGCCTTCTTCATGTAAAGGAGAGGTGTGCTATATCCTACTACAAGTGCGCCAAGTGTAGTGTCACTGCGTATGTGTACATAAATCAACCGCCAACTGTTATCAGTGCAGGCCAGCCACTGGGGATCACTTGTAGTATTGGAAGCATGCAAATGGCACAATCTCTGCTGCACCTCTACCAGTGACTCACGCCCATATATATGCAGAGCAGCTTTGATTCACTCTCACTATATTCTTTTAGTTTGTACTGCCCACATAAGATGTTCTGTGTATTGCTTATATCACACATCCTGTGTGATTATTTTGTCTTGTGGGTAGGATGTGGGGATTATATCCATTATTGTTCTGAGGTTTATGAATAAATGGATATTAGTGTTCCTTGGATCAGTTTCGTGTATTACTTGTCTACTATAAAGATGACATTCTTTTTGAGGAACACTACTGAGAAAATTTAGAGAACTGGCATTTGAACCTGACTGCAGAAAGACTCTACTGCTGCCAATATACTTTTGTGTAAGGACCAAGAAAGTAAGGTATGCTCTATTTGTGAGTGGAATGGGAAGGGAAACGATTAATAATGGTAAAGGGTACCCTCTGCGATGAGCTGTACAGTGGCTTGTGGATTATGTATGTAGATTTAGATGTACCATAATTTACTGCCGTTGCAATCGACCCTTATATTGACCATCGGATCAACAGGCTTTTGTTTGTTTTGGTTAGTGTAGCCCAGTGTCGTTTGGACTGTTAGTGAGAGAGCACTCCAAATTCCTGCTGCTAATAAGCCGAGTACACCATTCGTTTGTTGTATATTTTTACAAACTTCAAATGGGAGCGACTGCAGTAACTGAGAGGAGCTGTGATTGCTGTGTACAGATGTGAGCTGAGTTGGCGACCCTTCACTCACAGCTTCAGGCTGCATTGGCTTCTGTCACACAGTTTGAGGCTTGTGCCAGGGCAACAATGTGGGGGGTCGGACACAGGGATGTGAGAGATGTCTAGCACTTCCCACATGTCTCCTATTCAGTCTGCTGCTGTGGCTGCCCCAGGTACTGCCTGCACTGAGGTTGACCCCTCACCTGTGGTCAAGTGGTAGATCATTCCAAAGTCTGGCAGGCAGCAAAAAGCTTTCCGAGGGGCTGATGGTAAGGCCTCCCCGGTTCGTTTGATTAACAGGTTTTTGGCTTTACATGTGGTTGACGATGTCTCTGAACTGGAGGCAGTCATCCACCCTGTTCCAGAGGAAGCTTCTTAGCCGGCAAAGTGTGGGCGTTCAGAGGGTGAGTTTGCTGGTAGTTGGTAGCTCCAATGTGAGGCGTGTAATGGAGCCTCTTAGGAACATGGCTGCCAAGGTGGGGAAGGAAGCCAGTGTGCACTCCATGTGCATACTGGGGGAGGTCATTCTAGATGTGGAAAGGCTGCTTTCAGATACCATGAAGAGTACAGGTTGCAGCCAGCTGCAGGTGGTGGCTTATGTCAGTACCAATGATGTATGTCGCCTTGGATCGGAGGAGATTCTCTCTGGTTTTGGATGGCTAGTGGAAATGGTAAAGACTGCCAGTCTTGCTTGTGAGATTAAGGTAGAGCTCACCATCTGCAGCATCGTCGATAGAACAGACTGTGGTTCTATGGTGCATAGCTGAGTGGAAGGTCCAAATCAGAGGCTCGGGCAGTTCTGTGACCGTGTAGGCTGCAGATTCTTTCAGGTGCGCCATCAGGTAGTGGGTATCCAGGTTATGCTGAATAGATCAGGAGTCCACTATACACAGGAAGCAGCTACACGGGTAGCAGGGGCTGTGTGGAAGGAACTGGACAGTTTTTTAGGTTAGAGGGCCTCTTGGAACCACAGAAAGGGAGTCTGTCTAAAAGGGGGCAGGTAAAACACAGTGAGTTAGTTGTAGAAATGATCAGTATTGTATTTCAAATAGGAACCCTACTCATACAGTTATAATCGCTGGTGAATTTAATCTACGCTCGATATCCTGAAAAAGTTATACATTTAAAGCCGGTGGCAGGTATAAAACATCTGAAATTTTACTGAATGCTTTCTCAGAAAATTATTTTGAACAATTTGTTCATGAGCCCATTTGAAGTGCAAATGGTTGCGAAAGCATACTTGACCTCTTAGCAACAAATAATCCTGGACAAATAGTGAGTATCATGACGAATACAGGGATTAGTGACCACAAGGCAGTAGCTGCTAGGCTGAATACATGATCCTACAACCATCAAAAAGCGATGCAAAATATATCTATTTAAGAAAAGCTGATAAAAGTGCTCCTAATGACGTTTTAAGAGACTGCCTGAACTCCTTCCGATCTGATTATGTAAGTGTAGAAAAGTTGTGGAATTATTTCAAAGAGATAGTATCAACAGCAATTGAGAGATATATACCACGTAAATTAATAAAGGGATGGTACTGACCCCCCATGGTAGACAAAACGGGTCAGATCACTGTTGCAGAAGCAGCAAAAAAAGCATGCCAAATTGAAAAGAATGCAAAATCCCCAAGACTGGCAAAGTTTTGCAGTAGTTCGAAATATAGCGCATACTTGAATGCAAGATGCTTTCAGTTATTTCCACAACGACATTATGTCTCAAAATCTGTCGCAAAACCCAAAGAGATTCTGGTCATACGTGAAGCACACCAGTGGCAAGATGCAATCAATACCTTCAGTGAGCGATAACAACGATGAAGTCACTGATGATAGTGTCACTAAAGTAGAGTTATTAAACACGATTTTCCGAAACTCCTTCACCAAAGATGGCAAAGTAAATATTCCTGAATTCCAATCAAGAACAACTGCCAAGATGAGAAACATAGAAGTAGATATCCTCCATGTCACAAAGCAGCTTAAATCAATAAAAGCAATGCTTCCAGTTCAGATTGTATAAGAGGCAGGCTCCTCTCATAATATGCTGATACAATAGCTCCATATTTAGCAATTATATACAACCACTCTCTCACAGAAAGATCCGTACCTAAAAACTTGAAAGTTGCTCAAGCCACACCAATACTCAGAAAGGGAAGTAGGAGTAATCTGATGAATTACAGGCCCATATCACTAACGTCAAATTGCGGTAGGGTTTTGGAACATATACTGTATTCGAACATTATGAAGTATGAACCTTCCTGGCAGATTAAGACTGTGTGCCGGACCGAGACTTGAACTCGTGACCTTTGCCTTTCACTGGAAAGTGCTCTACCATCTGAGCTACCCGAGCATGACTCACGACTCATCCTCACAACTTCTTCTGCCAGTGCCTCGTCTCCTACCTTCCAAAATTCACAGAAGCTCTTCTGCACAGTAGAGCTTCTGTGAATTTTGGAAGGTAGGAGACAAGGTACTGACAGAATTGAAGTTGTGAGAATGGGTCGTGAGTCGTGCTTGGGTAGCTCAGATGGTAGAGCACTTGCCCTGAAAGGCAAAGGTCCCGAGTTCAAGTCTCAATCCGGCACACAGTTTTAATCTGCCAGGAAGTTTCATATCGGTGCACACTCTGCTGCAGAGTGAAAATCTCATTATGAAGTACCTTGGAGAAAACGATTTATTGACATGTAGTCAGCATAGATTCAGAAAATATCATTCTTGCAAAACACAACTAGCCCTTTATACTCGTGAAGTAATGAGTGCTTTCGACACCGTTCCTCACAAGCGTCTTCTAACCAAACTTTGTGTCTACGGAATATCGCCTCAGTTGTTCAACTGGATTCGTGATTTCCTGTCAGAAAGGTCGCAGTTCATAGTAATAGATGGAAATTCATTGAGTAAAACAGAAATGATATCCGACCTTCCCCAAGGAAGTGTTATAGGCCCTCTATTGTTCCTGATTATATTAACGATATAGGAGACAATCTCAGTGGCCATCTTAGATTGTTTGCAGATGATGCTGTCATTTACCATCTTGTAAAGTCATGAGATGACCGAAATGAATTTCAAAATTATTAAGATAAGGTATCTGTATGGTGTGAAAAGTGGCAATCGACGCTGAATAAAGAAAAGTGTGAAGTTATTCACATGAGTACTAAAAGAAGTCCGCTAAATTTCGATTACACAATAAGTCATACAAATCTGAAAGCTGTAAATTCAACTAAATACTTTGGCATTACAATTAAAAATACCCTAAATTGGAACGATCACATAGATAATGTGGGTAGTGCCAACTGAAGATCGTGATTCATTATCAGAACACTTGGAAGATGCAACAGGTCTACTAAGGGAACTGCTTACACCATGCTTGCCCACACTATTCTGGAGTATTTCTGATGGGACTGACAGATGACATCAAAAAAGTACAAAAAAGGGCAACTCGTTTTTTATTATCACGAAGTAAGGGAGATAGTGCCACAGACATGATACATGAATTGGAGTGGCTATCATTAAAACAAAGGCATTTTTCATTGCGACAGGATCTTCCCATGAAATTTCGATCACCAATTTATTCCTATGATTGTGAAAACATTCTGTTGGCACCCACCTACATTGGGAGAAGAAATGATCACAATATAATAAGAGAAATCAGGGCTCACACAGAACAATTTAAATGCTCATTTTTCCTGCATGCTGTCCGAGAGTTGAAAGGTAGAGGGACAGCTTGAAGGTGGTTCATTGAACCCTCTGCTAGACACTTTATTGTGAATAGCAGAGTAATTATGTAGATGTATATACTGACAGCTCTAAAACCATGGGTAGGGTGGGATACACAATTATATATGTTGGTCAGGAACAACATCTGTTGTTACAGACATTTATTATTTTAATGTCAGAGCTGATAGCCATTAATAGAGCCCTGCATTTTATTAAACAGATCCCCTTGATTGTGTTTTAATCTGTAGTGACCATGAGCTGTCTCATTGCCATTGATTGATATTACCCTTGTCACCTTGTGCTATCTGTTATTCATGACCACCACTCTGGTTTTGGTCATACTGCATGCTCAGCTGTCTTTCCTGTGGTCCAAAGTCATGTGGGTATCCCAGGGAATGAACAGGATGACCATATTGCTAAGAAGCAGTTACATGACTGACATTTGCTTTGATGATCACAGCTTGTGGATTCAAAAATGTATTTCCTCACTCGGAGACCACTGCTGCATCACACTGCTCCTGCTGTTCCTGCTGGAAAAATTCCACTGTTCTATGTCACTTCTGCATCAGTCGTGCCGGACTAACCTATAGTTTCATTTTATGTCAAAATCTGTCCTGACATTGTGATTGCAGAGTCTTACAGTCATTAGCTCATATCATCGTGAAATGCCTCTTTCTCCTACTCTCCATACTAAGCATGGTCTTCCAAATTCTTTCCCTTTAATATTAGTGGATGACTTACAGACAGTTAAACTAGTTTTGTGTTTTCTCCTTGAAGGTGTTTTTTATTGTCCTATGTAACATTTTAAAATTACCTTCAAAGCAGGGGCACGTTGGTTAGGGCAGCTCCTGCTGCATACTGGGTCTGGGAGATCCTTGACACTACCTCCTTTGCCAGTTGCCTCCGTCATCCCTCTTTCACTTTGTTTGTTACATTTAGATGTGATAAGCTTCTTTTTCTGCCACAACCTTACTTCCATTTTAGTGGTAGGATTTGTTGACAATTGTGTGTGTTCCCCTCTTTTATGCTTTGAGTATAATGGATCAAGAGTGAGGTGGCTTTATTAGAGCATCTCCAACCAGATGAAGAACCCTGGGGGAATCCACATGCTGCCATATTATTTCTCTCATGTCGTCTTATTATTGTGTTCTCTTTGTAGCCATGCCACTTTTACTGTTACAAATCTCCCAGGTAGAAGGCATTTTTTACTCTGTAACTACAAGGTGTACAACTTTGCTTCCACTGCTTTTCCCCAACATTTGAGGCTTTAATGAAACAAATTGGTTACACATGTATCATTCAAAATATTTTCCATCGCTGGCCACTACTTTCTCCCATCTTTCGGCCATTGTATGAATCCCAAATCGAAAAAATTGTTCATGTATTGAATCGATCCACAAATTGATCCAATTTATGACTTCTTCATGAGATTGGAAGTGCTGGTCAGCCAGGCCATGCGCCATTGATCTAAACAGGTGATAGTCAGAGGGGGCAATGTCTGGAGAATATGGTGGGTGGGGTAGGACTTCCCATTTTGACGTTTCCAAGTACATTTTGACCTCTTTTGCAACATGGGATCACGCGCTGTCATGCTGCAAAATCACTTTATCATGTCTCTTGCTGTATTGTGGCCATTTGTTTTTTAATGCTCTGCTCAAACGCATTAGTTGGGTTTGATAACAAGCACCTGTGATTGTTTCACTTGGTTTTAACACCTCATAGTACACGACGCTGAGCTGGTCCCACCAGACGCAGAGCATGATCTTGGAGCCATGAATATTCGATTTGGCCATCGACGTGGAAGCATGGCTGGGATATCCCCATGATTTTTTGCATATTGGGTTATTGTAATGAACCCATTTTTCGTCTCCAGCACAATGCAATGCCGGAATCCCTTCCATTTTTGCCTCTGAAGCAACTGGTCACAAACATACAAATGCCATTCAACGTCACTTGGTTTCAGCTCACACAGGACCAAAGCTCCTTCTTTCTGAATCATGCCCGTAGCCTTGAGATGTTTTGAAATGGCTTGCTGTGTCACTCCTATTAATCGTGCCAATTTTTCTTGAGGGGACTGATGACCATAGATGTTAAGTCCCATAGTGCTCAGAGCCATTTTGAATTCTTCTTGAGTTTGATGTGAGTCTTCATTCAGCAATGTCTCCAGATTTGTATCGTCAGAAACATTCTGTCTTTCACTACTATGCTGGTCTACTGTGATAAAATCGCCATTTTTCAAACGTTGAAACTACTAAGGACACATTTTTTCACTAATAGCATCCTTACCATACTTACTTGAGAGCATTCGATGAGACTCAGCTGCTGTTTTCTTCATATTGAAACAAAACAGTAACATCTCCCACAAATAACAAGAATTTGGCGTGTAAACTGACATTTTCAATCAAGAACAACTTTATGATTCAGACACAAATCGACTAATGTTTGAATGAGGTTATGTTGACTGAGGTCCAAGTTAACTGCCTGACATCTGCGATCTGTTTCTTTTGACCCCTACGTACTGTTGTCGCCACCTATTCACAAACAGTGGAAGCAAAGTTGTACACCTTATATTTTTACTCTTAATGAGATTGGCAGGGTGTCAGAGCAGGTGGTGTTTCTCTCACCAGGATGAGCCATGAGAGACCATTTATCTGCTCTGACCTACATTGGACCTGATCCATATACTTTTACTTCTCCGTAAACTATTTCTTAGCTGTGGTGACAAAATTGCCTTCAGTGCTCCAGTTTTACCCCTCCTAGGTACTTTCAACATACAGTCACATTTCTGGCAGATATCGCTAACTCCAGATGAACTACCTGTTGTCCAAGTCACTAGTGACTTCACAGTTTAACCCCTAGACCACCAACCCACCAACTAACAAGCCAATACGAATGGCTCTACAAACAATGTAGTAAAATATACTAGCGGATACAATGCACAAGAGTATCATTAATATAAAATGTTTGGGGAATGCATGTTGATACAAGTGACTTCCTAGGTCTTGATGGCATGTACCAGGAAATGTGTTATCAAAGATGGGAAAGCTTTAGTCATGAAACAAGAACTCCAGGGGTAAGCTGACAGTTCAGTGTCAGAAATTTGATTGAAAGCGAAGGAAGAAGTGGGCAAAAAAGTAAATGAGAAATAGGCCAATGTGGGCAGCTGTGGTCGGGGTAGTGAAAGGAAAAGAAATTTTTAGGGAAGGGATAACACCCTAGAGAAAAAGGTTCATTGTGCCACATGAGGAGTCTGAAAGAGTGAAAGTAGAGAATGTTCATATGCATTATATGCTTGAGCTCTGTTATGGAGCAGATTCACAAACTTTATTTTGTAGGATGCAGGTGAACACACAACTGAACAAATGTAGAAAAAAGACTAAATTTATTTACCTGTTCTGCACAGCATATGTCATGACAGTTATGCATCTCATAACCATGTGCCACTACTATACTCACAAAATACAAAAAAACAAGCACATACCTGATGACTCCGTGCAGCCTCTCACTCTCCCACATATTGTTGCACACTCACATTGTGCAGATTCATACCAAATTCCTGGCCTGTTGTTGTGGTGGTAAACAATGAGAAATGGACTCTCACACTAATGCAGTAGAAAACACTCACAGGTACATCATTCAACAAATTGATACTTGGTGGAACATCTGAAGTATACCTTTATGTCCCACATATCCCCAGAAATGGAAAAAAGATCTTTTCATGTGTACATGAATGAAAATGAAATTACTGATATAAAAAGAAATCATTAGATAAAGACCCAAGTGTAGTCAAAACATCACAAAACGTAACAAAATTATGTAAATACAACCAACAAAATAAACCTGTCACAGTGTCAGAATGGTAAGAAAATGTAAGAATGGTGAAAACAACTTCCCAAAAACATCAGTAAATCTGCACAGCACATATAATACAGCATGGAAAAGTGATATTCGTAATAAATAAACAATTAGCAAGAATGTGTTACATTTTCTCATTTGTGTGCATCTAACCATTTTGTGCAACAAGGACCTAATGCAATGTAATATGTATGTCTTCAACCATTATTGCCAGAAGGGTATGAAGCAAGGCAAAATAAAAAAGTATTTTAAATAATTAGTGTATCCAAATATGAGTGTAAAAAAGAAAAAAAAGTATATTCCTGATATCCTATAACAGTACATTATCTGACCATAATGTCTCAAAACCATAAAATCAAAGCATATTCATAACATCATATAACAGCAATAATTTCTGACCATAGTCCCTCATAGTAAATACAGTCGTCAAAATAGGAAAGTGTGAACAAAAGCGATGTTTGAATATTTACACCTTATCTTTAATACATTCATGATGATGCTAAAGGCTTATCCTTATTCTACTGTTAAATGTGAATAGTGTGTCATAAATTTATACACAAGCAGCTTATAAAACTGCAAATTCGAAAAAGTTATTGTGTAACTAAAATTGAAATATGTTTTCTGTTAAACGTTATGTGAAGGCATATGCATAAGATCATAGAAAGAGCTTGTCAACAAACAATTCAAAGAAATTTAAAATTTGAACTTGGTACATTGTTAAGATATGTCCTAAGCCAAGAGAACAAAATGGAATAAGGAAAAATGAGAAATGTATATTAAATATATTTTGTGATGTGTTCATTGATGACATATCCTTATAAATGTGTAGCACTGGTAAACACATCCTTGTGAAGCACTTTGAAGGCCATAATTATGTGCTTTATGCACATAATATCCTGCACAGTTTGCTGGTTTCATACATGTTCACTAGAATCATCTTATTCATAATGTAGAATATGGCAATGATATGTTGTAGCTACTCATAATGTAGATTATGGCAATGATATGTTGTAACTGTACATGCCATACACACAATACATTGTGGTGCACTGAAGTAGGGGGCAGGTGGAGGGCTGTAAACAAACACACTGATGGCCAGGCAGGAATACAACCAGACATTGCCCTACTCAGCTGTGGTGGCGGATTGACGAGAATTGCTGTTCCACCACACTACATTATAGGATGACATAATGCCTTCCATAACAGCAGGTGCTGCTCCCTGCTGATCACATGCGACAACATGAAACTAGATGACATTAGTTACTCTGACAGAATACTATGTGTTGGAATGCATGTATATTATTGTCTCCCTGTCTCCTCACTGTAAAACCACATAGGCCACATAGTTACACATAAAAATTTATTCTTGTTGTCTCGTTCACTGCAGCTTCTTACTGTCAAAGATGTCGCATAACCCTAAACTTTTTCTTCACATAACTATGACTTGCAACACTGGCATAACTGCTGTTTGAGGACAGTGTAGCTAACATACACATATTAATACTACAATTCAAAGTTCCATAGACTGTTTATAACTCAGTAAAATTATGCATCACACTGTCAGAATTAAGTCATTCACTTTTGTGATATACCCTCACATGTTCAATATGTCCGCAGCTCGTGGTCTTGCGGTAGCGTTCTTGCTACCTGTGCACGGGTTCCGGGGTTCGATTCCCGGTGGGGTCAGGGATTTTCTCTACCTCGTGATGACTGGGTGTTGTGTGTTCATCATCATTTCATCATCACTGACTTGCAAGTCGCTGAAGTGGCGTCAACTAAAAAGGACTTGCAATACAGCGGCCGAACTTCCCCGCAAGGGGCCTCCTGGCCAACAATGCCATACGATCATTTCATTTCATCTTCAATATGCTGCATTCCATATGATTTCCCACAGTTAATGTATTCCAGATGTAAACAGTTTGGCTACACAGTTTTACTTATATGAAATTATCTATTGAAATAATTGTAGAACTTTCTAATTTCATTATTTGTCTTATAAGGCTTCGTAAGTGTCCTCACTACTTGTTTTGTAAAAGCACGGCTTCCAACCAAATACACTCATGCTCATAAATTAAGTATAATGCTGATACAATGGTGAAACAATGCCCTGGTGGGCGGTTTGCAGGTTTAAATCACCTCGGGGTATGACCATGCAGTGCATTTGACCTGTGGTCATCGCACGGTGGTGCTGACAGCAGTCCACATACACAAAGGTGTATTGGTGCATGTCAGAGTACGGTGCAGCGGGTAAGTGTGCAGACACTTTCAGACGTGCTAATGGTGACTGTGTTGAAAATGGCTCAAAGAACACATTCTGATAACGTTATGAGGGGTAGAATACTAGGGCAACTGGAGGCAGGTCAAACACAGCAGGTCGTAGCAGGGACCCTCCGTGTGCCGCAAAGTGTGATCTCAAGATTATGGCGAGAATTCCATCAGACAGGAAATGTGTCCAGGCTCTACAGTACGGGACATCCATAGTGTACAACACCACAAGAAGGCCGATATCTCACCATCAGTGCCTGCAGATGGCCACGGACTACTGCAGGTAGCCTTGTTCAGGACCTTACCGCAACCACTGGGAACCTTACTGCAGCCATTAGAACAGTTGTCTCCAAACACACAGTGTACAGACGACGCAACAGACATGGTTTATTTGCCCGGAAACCTGCAAGGTACATTCCACTGATCCCTGGTCACAGGAGAGCCTGTAAAGCCTGGTGTCAAGAACACAGTGCATGGTCATTGGAACAGTGTTCCCAGCTTATGTTACCGGCCGAGTCCAGGTATAGTCTGAACAGTGATTCTCGCTGGGTTTTCATCAGCATGAAGCAGGAACCAGATACCAACCACTTAATGTCATTGAAAGTGATCTGTATGGAGGTTGTGGGTTGATGGTGTGGGATGGGATTACGACTGGTTCACGTACACCCCTGCATGTCTTTGACAGGGGAGCTGTTACAGGTCAGGTGTATCGGGACATCATTTTGCACCAGTATGTCTGCCTTTTCAGGGGTACAGTGGGTCCCACCATCATCCTGATGGATGATAGTGCGCGGCTCCACCGAGCTGCCATCATGGAGCAGTACCTTGAAAGAGAAAATTCAGGCGAATGGAGTGGCCTGCCTGTTCTCCGGATCTAAACCCCATCGAGCATGTCTGGGATGTTCTCAGTCAACGTATCGCTGCACATCTTCAAACCCCTACGACACTTCAGGAGCTCCGACAGGCACTGGTGCAAGAATGGGAGGCTATACCCCAGCAGCTGCTCGACCACCTGATCCAGGGTATGCCAACCTGCTGTGCAGCCTGTGTATGTGTGCATGGTGATTGTATCCCATATTGATGTTGGGGTACATGCATGGGAAAGTGGCGTTTTGCAACACATGTGTTTTGGGACGGTTTTCTTAACTTATCACCAATACCTAGGACATACAGATTTGTGTAGTGTGTGTTCCCTATGTGCCTATGCTATTAGTGCCAGTTTTGTGTAGTGCCACATTATGTGGCACCACAATCTGCAATTATCCTTAATTAATGAGCATGAGTGTAGTATGGATGTGTAGTAACTAGTTTGCTACTGCTGCCACTCTGCATTTTTGCTGTGGTCATTCCTGTGCTGCTGCCCCTGGCTCAGCTCACCATGTGGAGATTGACTGGTGGCATCACTGCATGTGACATAATGGTGTTCAGTCTGCTGTGAGCTCCCATGGCCCTCTGCAACAACCATGATGGTGTTGCTATTTCACTCAGTAGCAGTAAAAAATAGTGGTGGTGCTACAATATGTATACTACTCACATGAAAATGTGGGATCTGTGCAACCTCACATACCTCTAGATCCATTTTATTTAACTGTGGACAGACCTGGCTACTGCAATCCAGAAGCCCATCAGTATTAATAGGGAAGTCATTAATGTCAATAATGCACATTAACTCATCTTCAGTAATCACTTCTCTCTGTTGCGTGAAGTTACCTCATACATCATAATCCGTATCATGGTGAATATTGTTAACTGCAAGTGCTGACTCATTATGTGTAATTATGGTTGTAGAATGAGTCTGATCTGAAACTTGTTTAGTTTGACTGTGGAGGTCAGGCTAGCATGCATCAGTGATTCGCTTATTGGCCCAGTCTGTCTTGAGTTTCTCTATCATTATGCAGCATTCAGCATGTGATGATATTTTGAAATTAAATAAAAAAGTTCATTTTTGTATGTGTTAATTTATCCTGTGTACCTCATGTAGGGAATTATTTCCTCAATAGATTTTTTTGTATTTAAACTTCAAAGGAAATCAAATATGTCTCCGTGTGCAGCTTTGGGTTGCATCACCAGAATTGTTGTGGCCAAATATACATTATTGTTTTCACTAATATGAATGTTTTCAAAATTTCCTTTACTTTCTTCTGGCTCCAAGTAGTTAATTGCATTTCTTACAAATTCAAAGCCACTGTTCTCTGTACCATTAGCCACTGTCTATCATTTCACTTAAGCCCAACAGAGGTAAAAATAGTTTTAAACAATTTAGAACTCAGTTTATTCTTCAGATATCACTACTTAGTGTCATGTCCTATGAGGCTTTGCTACACATTTTGTGAGCAGACCCATCATATAACTGCTGTGACCTATATCATTTGCATTTGAAGACTGCACATGACCTGTTATCTAGGCATGTGTCACCACGTTGTAAGCAACACCCCTATTATTCTCTATTATGTAGTACTGCCAAGAGTGATGCAGAAAACCAGACATTAATGGAAAGAAAATAAGAGGAGAAACTTGTTTATTGTAAAGATTTCAGTGTTGGACTGTGTGCAGTACCTTGTTTTGAATGTACTCTATGAATAATGATTTATAAATAAATGTAAAAGAACAATGCTTATGTATTAGCTCCTCCAATAAAATCCTTTCTGGGACTCAAAATAATTCTATAGCAATCTGCTTATTTTCATAATACATATAGGTGCTGCCAAATGCCTCGAATTGATGCCAAATTATGATCACTAGGTCTGAGAAATGTCTGCCAAAATGTGTCAGGTTATGCTACACTGCAAAAAAAGCACTGTGAGGCACATAAATAATTACATGTGCAGGAGCAGATAGCAGCTTGCGCTAAATCCCCATGGCAGTGGTGGCTAAGTAGCAGGTAATACCATGACAATGGCCATTACTCAGTGCCAAAACAGACCACTCAAGGGCTTAAAGGAAGGCAATTGTATCGACAGCCCCATATGGGAGGCAGATTGTCAGGTCAGCACATGAAGTTAAAGGTCAGTAAATGCCATGAAATGCACTAAAGAGGAGACAGAACTAAGATTCTCAACAAAGACACGTGTACAAACTAAGATTGTCAGCAGAGAAACTGTAGCACATGGATGACTTTGTGCGGATATGTGTTAATGGAATATGTGGCCAGCAAATTAGCTTTACTAAATTCCTTTGTGCCTGAGAGATGAAACTCACCAGGAAGCCCAGAGCTGTTTTGTTGTTATGTGTGTGGCATGCATGGGGTCCTGAGCTATTGCACCCTTTCTTCTTTCCCAGGCTGCATTCCCTTCCCCATATCCACTCCTTCCATCCTAGCTTCTACCCTTCCTGCCCCATTTCTCTCTTGGTGTTTCCCTTCATGACAACCCAGTTATTCCCTTGGTTTCACTATTCTTTTTTGGTCTTGTTTTTCCACTCGCCTGCTTGTTATGCTTTTTCTGGTCCCCCATGGGGTTTTACCTCTCTTTGTAAATTCTTTTTCCATAGTATGACCCATCTTGGGAAGAACTACCAGGGATGTGGCTTCCTCAAGGAACACCCCATCCTGGCGCTCAGGACAAGGCTACTCCTCCCAGACATCCTAGGGGGGGCGGTCTCACTCCCTCCCTTTTAATCAGTGTCTGATCGTACATTCATGAGTCACTCCATGCGTGCCGGTTAGGAACACTGACTGGCCCGTTCAACATCCATCTGGCCGATTAAACGATTTTCCTCCAGTGGTTACTATCTCCACTTTCTGTAACTGCAGTCTCTTTTTTTCTCTCTACTCCATAGCTTGTCTTGTATTTCAGGAATCTTGTTCTGTGGGCACTTATAGTCTGACTCTTCATGGCTTCTAAGCTCACCAGAGCCAAGTCAGCCCTTTGTGAGCATTGGGTCATGTGTGTATGTTGATACAAATGGACATTGTTAGATCCTAGGTTCCTCTTCGTACTGCACTGGAAGTGATGGTCGTTTGAATCCATTTAGATTCCATAGTAACGCTATGCAACCTCCCCTCAGACTGGCCTCCTATGTTTTCTGCTCCTCTTTCCTTCCTTTGAAAGCTCCTTCCCCTTCCTTTTCCCTTGGAGTTTCAATGCTCATAACCGTCTGTGAGGGGGGGGGGGGCATGGTGGTGGGACAGGGGAGGAGGGGGTTACTGCAGCCACTGGCCAGGCCAGGATTGTTTTAGACATACTGTCAGGGCCTGCTCTGTGCCTTATCGACCATGGAACCCTCATACACGTTAGTGCAGCACACATTTCTTCAAGCATTGATCTTTCCATTTATAGCCTGGATCCTCCACTCCATTCAGTGGGGAGTTCTTAGTGGTTTGTAAAACTGCAATGATTTTCTGATCATCTTACCTCTTCTTCAGCATTACTTGCCTGGATGCCTTCCCAAGTGGAAGCATTTTGGCCACTATCCTCCTATTGGTCCTATCCTCTGGGGAATTTCTCTGAATGATTTCCTTGCCAGTACGTACTCTACCACTGAGCATTTTGCTTGGCATTTCGCCCAGGCGGCAGTGTTGGTCCACTGTTCACCTGCATTCTGTCTTCTCAAACACCATTTGGAATGACTCCCTTTAACTTTAATACCCCTCCAGAGCCTTATAATGTCTCATGTAGCAAGTGAGAATTTGCCAGCAACTTTGCTCTGTGCCCTGACATAGTTCCTGGACCGAACCCAGTGCACAACCAAATGCTTCAACACTTACTGGTGTATAGCTAACCGCATATACTTGCCCTTTCTGTCTGTCTCTGGAGTGAGTGTTGTTATTCCAGTTTTGAAATTTGGCAGACCACCTCTTCAAATGAATAATTATTGTCCTATCAGTTTAACCAATGTCCTCTTCAAATTATATGAACTTATAGTGAGTCGAAGGCTGTATTGGATCCTTGAATCCCAGGACTTTTGTCTTCGACCCAGGGTGCTTTCCACTGAGGCCGCTCTGCTGCAGATAATTCAGTCCATCTGGAGTCTGCTAACCAAACAGCTTGTGCAGGCTGCCAACAGCTTGTTGCAGTCTTCTTCGATCTACATAAGGCTTATGATGGTGCCAACACGTCCTTGCCACCTTACATGAGCGGGGCCTCTGTGGTCTGCTCCCGATTTTTATTCGCACTTTCTTCCATGTCACACTTTCCAGGACAAGTGGGCACCATCTGTAGCACCTCCAATCTGCAGGAGAATCTGGTTCTACGGGGTTCTGTTTTCATTGTCCCTCTCATTTTAGTGGCTATCGATGGTCTGGTGGCCTGTGGTGTCATCCTATTTGTATACTGATGATTTTTTTATTCGTCTGTGATGGCAATTGCTGAATGCAGACTGCAGGCAGCTACACTGAGCACAATCTTGGGCTCTCACTCGTGGTTTCACTTTTTCGGCCACCAAGACCTGCGGTACTCATTTCTTTTGTTGTCATACAGCGTTCCCCAATCTGAGTCTGTACATTGATTGTCATCTCTCAATATGGTGGAGTCTCATCATTCCTTGAGACTGGTCTTTGATGCCTGGTTGATGTGGCTTCTCCATTTTCATCAACTAAAGTGGACATGTTGGTCACAACTCTAGTGCTGTGCATTGCCTCAGCAACACTAACTGGGGTATAGACCACTCTACTCTGGTACAGCTTTACACAGTATTGGTTCAGTCCTATCTATATTATTAGGGTCTTGTATACAGCCTGGCATCACATTCAGTGTTACAGATGCTGGTCACAATACACCATTATGAGATATGACTGGCAACTGGTGCATTTTGGACTAGCCCCATGACCAGCCTCCTAGCAGAGGCAGGGGTTCTACTATAGTGTGTTCTACACCAGCAGCCATTGATCACTTATGCATTAAGCTTCTGCTTCTCTTTGGATCACCCAAATGACTGTCTCCTCTTTCCAGATACAGAGATCCACGTCCTGGAATGGCGGCACAGGTCTGCAGTTATGATTGTCATCTGCATCTGATCCCTTTTTTCGGAACTCCAGCTTTCCCCTCTTCAACCTCTTCTCCAGGCCCACTCATGTACATCTCTGTGGTGCACCCCCCATCCGCAGCTCTGTTTTGACCTATTACAAGGTCCGAAAGACTCAGCTCATCCTGAGGTCCCCTGCCTCTGGCTTTTATCCACTCTTGATGTGTTTCAGGATTCTCAAGTAGTCTATACTTATGGCTCGATTGGTAGCCGGCCACTTATGTCCATGTGGGGATGTAATGAACTCCACTCTTTGCCAGATGCAGAGTTGGTAGTCATCTCTTGTGCTCTTGAGCATATCTGTACCTGCACTGGTGAGTCCTTCCTCTTCTATAGCGACTCTTTGAGTAGATTGTAATCTCTGACCAGTGTTACCCTCGCCAACCCTTGGACCTGACTAACCAGAATTTCTTTTCTGCCCTTGAACAATGAGCATGGTCGGTGGTGTTTGTCCGGCCCGTGGGCCACATTGGTATTCCGGGGAATGAAATCAATGACATGCTGGGCAAACTGGCTACCAGCAAACTGCCTCTTGAGACTGGTATTCCAAAGTTTACCCTTTGATCAGTATTATGCAGAAAAGTTCTAAGATTTGAAAAATTGAATGGCATGCTCCAAATTTGCTGAACTACATCTGATAAAGGAGACAACAAATTTGTGGAGGTCCTCCATGTGGGCTTCTTGCATGGACTCTATTGTCTTTTGCTGGCCCCGCATCAGCCATACTTGGCTGACTGTCATCTCCTCTGGCACAAGGATCCATTCCACTCTTGTTGTGGTGCTTGTATAATAGTTGTCAGCATTTTGCTGCACTGTCCTAACCTGGTTGCCCTGTTGCAGGCTCTTCCTGATTTACTAACCCTGTATTAGCAGACGATGTCTCTGTGGCTGACATGGTTTTATGGTTTATTTGTAAATGAGCTTTTTACCACACTCTCTCTCTCTCTCTCTCTCTCTCTCTCTCTCTCTCTCTCTCTCTCTCTCTCTCACACACACACACACACACACACACACACACACACACACACACACACACACAGAGGGCACCTTAGCTGTCACCTCATTGAGGGCTTAGCAGGATGCCCTGTTGCTTTTTTTTTTACCTGAATGGACAGCAGCTGCCTGGCCTTTCTGGTGCACATCAGCCCTCCCCCTACCCACCCTTTTGCTCTTCTACCCCCTCCTTGCGTTCTTTTACTTGGTATTAGTCTTCTGTTTTCTGTGCTTCTCTTGCCCTGCCTGTATTGCTAGTCTTTTCTGGGTATTGTTCAGTAGGGTGCCTCTTGTAAATGACAGCGGTTATGTCCCCCATTCCACTTTCTACCTTTGGGGGCCTCCAGATTCTTCTTGGATGGGGCACCTCACACACCTTTCTTACTTCCCCCCTTTTCTTCTTTCTTCTTCATTTATCTTGGCTTTGTTGACCGTAAGTGGACCTTAGCATTTTCTTTCCTTAGGTTTTGTGCATTAGGCCCTTCTTTGGCATGTAGTTTTGTTGGTTTTACTGTTCCAGGTATGAGGGACTGATGACCTCATTGTCTGGTCCCTTGGCCATTAAACCAACCAAGTAGCATGAGAGATGACAATCACTGAAAAGCGTGATGGTGTACATAATAAAATATTGAGTTATGTTACATTATAGAAGTGTTTCAGCAGTTCTAATCGACAGATTGTATTTGATTTTTGCTTTCAGCATGTTGAAGTTCCATTTGTACTACCAGTACCCACTCATATAAAGGAAGATCCGGAGCTAAATTTGGAAGCAGAAGAAACTGAGAATATTGTAAGTATTAATATCAGATATATATTTCATGTGGAGAAAAATATGTCATTGCCTCACTGTAAAATGTAAAAGATGCATTACAGTGAAATAAACATTGATTTTTGGTTACTAATTTTCCAGTTTTGTTGTATTATTTTGCTCTGGTTATATTACATTATTTGCAGGCTGTTGAGAATCACACCTGAAAAGTACTTTAACAGCATATGTAACCATTTTTTCTATGAAATTTTTTCATATCAATCATGTTCTGTAATACATGTGTGTGAGCAAAGCCTTAAGTTCACATATAGTCCAGTGCAAGTTCTTGTAAACCAAGTAAGTTGAGAAAGACTCTTCCCTTCAACAACTTCTGATTAATGCATAACAGGGGAATACATCAGACACCTTACGAAAGGCTCATTCGGATTTGTGAGTTTGTGCTAAAAATTTTTCAAGTGTCGGAAAATTATACCTTATGTAGGATGGTACAGTAATTCTCACCTACATTAAATGTGGCTAATTCTGTTTACGTGCTGTAGTAGTTATAGATTTGACGCTCACACAAAAATTTTCAGATTTGGGATTTAGTAAGCATTTCTGTTGAACAGAAGGTAGATTAAACTCATGATGAATTTAATGACAGCCCATGGGAGCTTCAAGAAACATCTATACACAATGTAAATAGAAAAAGAAGTCCCTAAGTGTAGGCTATTTGTGTGGGGGTCGAAACTGCCCTACATTTTATCTTCCAATGGCAATCACCTGAGACCATAAGACATAAAATCTTTCCTCAGTAATTCCTAAAGAGATTGTGTTTAACAAAGACCAAGTACAGGGACTCATATTACTCTTCAAGGATATTAGTTGGTTTTAATGGAATGACAAGGGTAGGTACCACACAATAAACTTAATTTAAACTTATTTTCGTTATGGGCAACAGCTGTGAAAACCACTGTTGCATTGCCTTCCTGATTAAGTCAAATTTAGCATTTCTTCACAGAGAAAGCAGTAAGTGACCTGTCAAATATAGCCCTGGCAGAGGTAACAAGAAAAATTATCTTCTGTGCATGTGTTGTGAGCTTGCTAATATCTTTTCTTTTGAAGAGCAAAATATTCTACCTGGTGAACTAAAATTTTGGAGCATTATTACTGTTCCTGTAATGTGATGTAAAGTATATGGTCATAATGATAAACTTCTCAAGAAATATTACTAAATGCACAAGGAAATACTCAAAGATGATATGTCAAAATCTGCCTTAAACACACTGAAAGAAATACACTGTCAAAATTGTAGCTGATGGGCAGAATTCAAGTATGTAAAAGAAGAAGAAGAATTGTTGAAGTTACTCATTACTGCCACACACAGCACCTCTTCTTACAGTGCTTTGTACAATCCTGTGTAACATGCAAATAGGAAAATGAGCAGAAGTGCAAGAATCCTGGGCTTCATACACACAGAACCATCAGGCATCTAAACTGAATGGAAAATGTCACATTTCATATATTTTTTAATAACTTACAGCTTATATTGACAGATAAGGTGTTGCAGACGTCTTTCATACAAAATAACAGAACATAAACCTTGCACTGGAAAATGTAGGATGGAATGTAACAATATTATGAAAGGGATAGGTGCTACTCACCATATAGTGGAGCTGCTGATTCACAGAAAGGCACGACAAAAAGACTATCTGAAAGTTAGCTATCAGCCAACAAGGCCCCTGTCAAAAATAGACAACACACACACACACACACACACACACACACACACACACACACACACACACACACTTCACACACACAGGACCACAGTCTCTGGCAGTTGGAGCCAGACTGAGCAGCAGTGCATTATGGGAGAGACAACTGGGTGAGGGTAAGGGGGAGGCTGGGGTGGGCAGAAGGGGGGGGGGGGGGTTGCAGGGTATGTGGTGGGGGATGGTAAAGTGCTGCTGGGAACGTGGAGGGTCAAGGTGGAGATTAGGGGTGGCTAGGTTCAGTTGTGAAGTTAGACAGAGGGTGGGGGTGAGAGGGGGCAGTAGCGGAAAAGAAGGGAAATACAAAGACTGGGTGATTTGGTGGAATAGAGGGCTGTGTAGTGCTGGAATGGGAACAAGGATGGAACTAGATGGGTAAGGATAATGACTGACGAAGGTTGATGCCGCGAGGATTACGGGAACATAGGGTATGTTGGTGGGAAAGATCCAGATGGCACAGGCTGTGCAGCAGTCACTGAAACAAAGGACATCATGTTGGGCAGTGTACTGAGCAATAGGGTGGTCCAACTGTTCCTTGACCACAGTTTGTTGATGGCCATTTCATGTGGACAAACAGCTAGTTGGTTGTCTGCCCACATACAATGCAGCACAGTGACTGCAGCTTAGCTTGTAGATCACCTCATTGATTTCACAGGTAGCCCTGCCTTTGATGGGATAGGTGATTTGTGACTGGACTGAAGTAGGTGATGGTAGGAGTACATATGGGACAGGTCTTGCATCTTGGTATATTACAGGGATATGAGCCATGAGGCAAGGGATTGGGAGCAGGGATTGTGTAGGGATGTATGAGGATATTGTGTAGGTTCAGTGGGCGGTGGGCTACCACAGTGGGAAGTGTGAAAAGGAAAGTGGTTAGGATATCTCTCATTTCAGGGTGCAACAAAAGGTAATTGAAACCCTGGCAGAAAATGTATTTCAGTTGCACCAGTCCTTGGCAGTACTGAGTCGTGATGGGAATGCTCCTCTGTGGCTGGACAATGAGACTTTCGGAGGTGTTGGTGACTGGAAAGATAAGGCACAGATGATCTGTTTTTATACAAGGTTGGGAGGGTAATTACGATTTGTAAAGGCCTCAATGAGACCCTCAGTATATTTCAAGATGGACCGCGTGTCACTACAGATGTGACACCATGGGTGGCTAGCCTGTATGAGAGGAACTTCTTGGTATGGAATGGGTGGCAGCTGTTGGAATGGATGTGTCACTGCTGGTTGGTAGGTTTGATATGGACAGAGGTACTTTGAGTTGGTGGTCAACATCAAAGAAGGTGGCTTGACGGGTTGAGTGGGACCAGATGAAGCTGATGGCAGAGAAGGTGTTGAGATTCTGGAGGTATGTGGATAGTGTGTCCTCACCCTTGATCCAGATCATGAAGATGTTGTCAATGAATCTGAAGCAGATGAGGGGTTTGGGGTTCTGGGTGTTTAGGAAGAATTTCTGTAGGTGGCCCATGACCAGTTTGGCATAGAATGGCGCCATATAGGTGCCATAGCGATACCCCAGATTTGTTTTTAAGTAACACCTCCAAAGGTGAAGTAATTGTGGGTAAAAATATAGATGGTTGTGGCAACTAGGAAGGAGGTAGTTGGGGTTTGGAATCTGTCAGGCATTGTGAGAGGTAGTGTTCAATAGCAGTAATGCCATGGGCATTAGGGATTTTAGTGGAAAGGGAGATGGCAACAATAGTGCCGAACAGGGCTGTGTGTGCTAAAGGAACAGGAACTGTGGAGAGTTTTATATAGGAGGGTAAGTTGCGGGTAATAGGCTTAAGGCGTTAGTCTATGAGTGCAGAGATTCTCTTAGTAAGCGGCTACTATGGGGTGTCCTGAGTGGTTGGGTTTATGTACTTAGGACATGTAGGTCAGAGAGTGGGGAGTCATAGGAATGAGGAGAGAGATGGACTCCCGCGAGAGGTTCTGGGATGGGCCTAAGGATTTGAGGAGAGCTGGGAGATCCTACTGGATTTCTGGAATGAGGTCACAGTGGCATGGATTGTAGGTGGGTGAATCTAACACTGGCGTAGTTCTTCTGCCAGGTAATCCTTGCGATTCAAACCAACAGTGATGGAGCCTTTGTCAGCAGGTAGGATTATAACATTGGAATAAGCTTTTAGGTGGTGGATTGCAGATCTTTCAGCATATGTAAGCTCCCTTTGCATGTTTAGGGATTTAGGGAATGATTGTGAGGCAAGGTTTGAGGTTAGGAAATTGTGGAAAGTCAACAGGTGGTATTTGGGGGAAGTTGTGGTGGATGACAGTTGGATGGAAGAGTGAACTGAGTCAGGCAGAGTTCAGCATTGGTCTTTGGTTGAGTCTGATTGGTAGGGTTGGAAGCTAGAAAGTGTTTCCATTGTAGCAATTGGGAAAAGGAGAGAAGGACTTTAAAAGACCTGCATGATTGTTTTTGGGAGTAAGGCGAAAGGTGAGGCCTTTGGAAAGGACTTATACTTCTGCCAGGCTAAGGCTTTAGGTAGTATGAAATGAGGAGGGTGGGGAGCTTTTTCAGGTGCGTTGTGCATGTTGTTCTGGTTCCTTGAGGGCAATAGTTTCGCTGTCACCACCTCTACAATCTTCTTTCCTTCTCCTGGTTCCTACAGCAGAAACACTTTTTCGCCACTAGCCCTGCCAGTGAGAAACAATCAAAGACCAATGTTGAAACCTGTTCGACTCAGTTCACTCCTCCATCCAACTGTGGTCCATCTACAATGCCCCTGAATCACCCTCTGTTAATTCTCCACAATTTCTTAACCTCTAACCTTGCCTCACCATAATTCCCCAAATCCCTCAACATGCAAACTAACCTTATATCTGCAGAAATATCCGCAATCCACTACCTAAAAACTGATCCCAACCATATATTATTACCTGCTGACAAAAGCTCCACCACTGCTGTTTTGAACTGCTTCTACATGCTGCCTGAAGTCCATAGACCCAACCACCGCAGATGCCCTTTGTGGTCAGTTATTGTGCCCCTACTGAGAGAATCTCTGCTCCTCATAGACCAACACTTTCAGCCTATTACCCACAACTACCCTCCTATATAAAAGATACCATCCATGTCCTCCACCAACTCTCCAAAGTTCCTGTTTCCTTACCACACGGTGCCCTGCTTCTCACTATTGATGCCATATCCCTTTATGCTAATATCCCTAATGCCCATGGTCTTACCATTATTGAACACTACCTTTCACAGCGCGTGATGTATTCCAAACTAATGACTTCCTTCCTTGTCACCATGGCCAGCTTTATCCTGACACACAATTACTTCTCCTTTGAAGATATTACCTACAAAAAAATCTGGAGTATCACTATAGGCACCTGCATGCCACTATCCTATGCCAACCTATTCATGGGCCATCTAGAGAAATCCTTCCTAAACACCCAGAATCCCAAACCTCTCATCTGGTTCAGATTCATTGGCAACATGTTCATGATCTGGATCAAGGATGAGGACACTCAATGCACATTTCTCCAGAATCTCAACACCTTCTCCCCCATTCACTTCACCTAGTCCTACTCAACCCATCAAATTCCTCGATGTTGACCTCCACCTCAAAGATGGCTGTATCAGTACCTCTAACCCTATCAAACTTACTAAACACCAGCAATACCTGCACTTCGACAGCTTCCACCAATTCCATACCAAGAACTTCCTTCCATACAGCCTACCGAGCCATGCCCATCGTATCTGTAGTGACAAGCAGTCCCCCTCAAAATATACCAAGAGTCTCACTGAGGCCTTGGGAAATTGTAATTACCATCCCAACCTTGTACAAAAACAGATGTTCCATGCCTTCCATAGTCCCACTGTCCAGCCACAGAGGAGACGCAGGAATGGAGCAGGAATGGAGCAACTGAATTAAATTCTCTGCCAGGGCTTTGACCACCTCTTGCTCTGCCCTGAAATGAGAAATATCATATGCACTAGCCTTCTCACTCCTCCCTCAGTGGTATTCTCCCACCCACTGAACCTACACAATATCCTCATCCATCCATACACAACCCCTTCTCTCAGTCCCTTGTCTCATGGCTCTTATCGCTGTAATAGACCTAGATGCAAGACCTGTCCCATACATTCTCTCACCACTACCTGCTTCAGTTGGGATACAAACATCACCCATGCCATCAAAGTCAGTGCTACCTGTGAAACCAATCAGATGATCTACAAGTTAAGCTGCAAGCACTGTGCTACATTCTATATGGGTATGACAACCGACAAGCTGTCCATCTACATGAATAGCCTCAGAGAAATTGTAGCAAGAAAGAACTGGACCACCTTGTTGTTTAGCGTGCCGCCCAACTCGATGTTCTTCATTTCAGTGACTGTTTCACAGCCTGTGCCATCTGCATATCTCCCACCAACACCAGCTATTGTGACTTGCGCAGGTGGGGACTCTTCCTGCAATATATTCTACATTTTCATAACACCCGTGGCCTCAACCTTCGTTAATCATTATCCTTACCCATGTAGCCCCTTTCCTGTTTCCATTCCAGCACTACTTAGCCTTCTATTCCACCAAATCACCCAGTCTTTGTCTTTCTCTCCTTTTCCTCTACTGCCCCTTCTCATCCCCACCCTCTGTTTAACCTCCGTGCACCTAGCACCCTACCCTCCACCTCATCCCTGCATGCTCCCAGCAACACTTTACTGTCCCCCACCCCCATGCAGCAATCCCTCCCCCTCCACACACCAGTGTCCTCCTTACCACCACTTGGTTGGCTCTCCCTTAATGCACTGCTGCTCTCAGTCTGGCTCCAGCTGCCAGAGACCCTGCTCACATTTGTGTGTGTGTGTGTGTGTGTGTGTGTGTGTGTGTGTGTGTGTGTGTGTGTGTGTGTGCGCATGCATGTGTGCGAGCATGCATGCGTGTGTATATTTTTGACAAAGGCCTTGTTGGCCAAAAGTTAACTTTCTGGTAGTCTTTTTGTTATGTCTTTTTCAGCATCTCTGCTATATGGTGAGTAGCAACTATCTTTTCCATAACATTAGAACACAAATCTTGGCAAGTTTTGACCCCACATTATGAACATCAAATTATCTTCTCAACTGGGAATTTAGTTTGTTGAAATGGAATAGTACATGTACAAACATGTGATAAAAATTCCTAAAGTACAGTTTTTGTATGATTTTTGAATTTTTCCTGGTTTACTCACGATAAAACATTCCTTGTTTATTTCAGATATTTGTCATGAAAATACAGGGTGAGCATTCAGTGACAAAAAAACATTTTCCTTTTACAAGACACATTTCTAGCACTTCACAATAATTGCAGGTTTTATTTAGATAAAATTGGTGTGAAGTAAGAAATGGTTGTATCTGTTGTTACACGTTATTCTACTGTGTGCAAGAAACATTTGATTTAATTCACAAAATGTTATGATGCAGATTGATAATGCACCAATAACTGATGTTTAAGTATACTGTTCTACTGATAAACATGAGATGATGATGAAGAGCAATCAGATTTTATACTGTCCAAATTCTTTATAAAGAGGTTGAATCACAGTGGGACTCCACATTATACCACAGTGTTTTTGTAATTCCCTCAAAGACAGTTTTAATATTCAGGCTAAGAGTACAGCGAAAGCAGCGAATTATTTCTGAATGAATTGGTGAAAGTTCGTTATTCTCTTTTTTCGGATTTTAATATGTTGAATATATGTTTTTAAATTTTTTGTCCTAATATTCATCGAGGTTCCTGAAGCCACATATAAAGATATGAAAACAATAATGCACTCATACTTGTCACTGGCGTTATTTGTATACAGATGTTTAACAGTATTGTTATTGCACACCTGTCCCTATCCTTTTGTGCTGCAAGATGATAATGCTTGGTTTCTGTGTCATTTGTTTCATAAAATCTCTACACATTTACAGGAAGTTAAGTTCGAAATTTTACATTTTGTTATTCTATATGACTTCGTGAATCTGCTTAATCAGTTCAAAGAAGAGCATAAAGCAACAGTGTTCATCTCATTTTCAATTCTGAGAGCCCAGTGTCGTAGATGTCCATCACTAATTGTATATTGTCTGCCTCAAAAGTTCTAAATATTCCAAATTGTTTTTCTCTCATACTTTTCCGAGATCCATTATTCACATATTTTCATATAATTCTTTCTTCCTTGTATATAATTTAAATTCAGATTTGCTTTGCACACTGCATAACTCCAAGTGGAGTAGTACAACAACTGCAAACAAAACAGGTTGTCAGTTCAGTTCCCCTAAAGATATGTCTGTGGAAATCATATTAGAAATCAGTACTGAAATGTGCTGTTGTGCCAACAGCTAGACAAAAATGAATTGTGTGTCACCAGCTGTAAAACGTCCATTTCCAGAAGCAAAATGTGCAATTAAAAAGAGAAACAAAAATTTCAGAAGAAAATGAGCCCGCTGTTGTCAGCTTATAAACACAAATTTCTTTTCTTGTGGGCCTGATTATTGCACCTGCTAAAATGCTGCACACACTCTGTATTTCACATTAATGGTGGGTATATAATTATCACTTGACAATTAACAAAACCAGTCCATGCCTTGTTGTTGTAGACACAAACCAGTAGAAGAATCCAGTCTCTGTGGCCATGCAAGCCCATCAGCATCCGTGTATTCATAATCCAAAACGTGATCCAAGAGAGATTCAATAAACAGCCCAGTCTATGTATGCAGAGCATTAGTGATATAGATGCTAGAGATCAGCACAATATGAAGTGAATTAATGCTGCCTAGGTGGCTGAGTCATTTTCTGCCAGACATCAGAGGCCAGGTCCCTGTGATTGCCCCCAAGCACCTTTCATAGGCTGCAGGGTATATCACAGAGGAGGAACAAGACTTCTGGTCAGGTGACTACAGGGTTATAAACACAAAATCAAATAGGGGTAATGCAGGAGTAGGTTTAATAATGAATAGGAAAATAGGAATGCGGGTAAGCTACTACAAACAGCATAGTGAACGCATTATTGTGGCCAAGATAGATACAAAGCCCACACCTACTACAGTAGTACAAGTTTATATGCCAACTAGCTCTGCAGATGACGAAGAAATTGAAGAAATGTATGATGAAATAAAAGAAATTATTCAGATTGTGAAGGGAGACGAAAATTTAATAGTCATGGGTGACTGGAATTCGAGTGTAGGAAAAGGGACAGAGGGAAACATAGTAGGTGAATATGGATTGGGGGACAGAAATGAAAGAGGAAGCCGCCTGGTAGAATTTTGCACAGAGCACAACATAATCATTACTAACACTTGGTTTAAGAATCATGAAAGAAGGTTGTATACATGGAAGAACCCGGGAGATACTAAAAGGTATCAGATAGATTATATAATGGTAAGACAGAGATTTAGGAACCAGGTTTTAAATTGTAAGACATTTCCAGGGGCAGATGTGGACTCTGACCACAATCTATTGGTTATGACCTGTAGATTAAAACTGAAGAAACTGCAAAAAGGTGGGAATTTAAGGAGATGGGACCTGGATAAACTGAAAGAACCAGAGGTTGTACAGAGTTTCAGGGAGAGCATAAGGGAACAATTGACAGGGATGGGGGAAAGAAATACAGTAGAAGAAGAATGGGTAGCTTTGAGGGATGAAGTAGTGAAGGCAGCAGAGGATCAAGTAGGTAAAAAGACGAGGACTAGTAGAAATCCTTGGGTAACAAAAGAAATATTGAATTTAATTGATGAAAGGAGAAAATATAAAAATGCAGTAAATGAAGCAGGCAAAAAGGAATACAAACGTCTCAAAAATGAGATCGACAGGAAGTGCAAAATGGCTAAGCAGGGATGGCTAGCGGACAAATGTAAGGATGTAGAGGCTTATCTCACTAGGGGTAAGATAGATACTACCCACAGGAAAATTAAAGAGACCTTTGGAGATAAGAGAACGACTTGTATGAATATCAAGAGCTCAGATGGAAACCCAGTTCTAAGCAAAGAAGGGAAAGCAGAAAGGTGGAAGGAGTATATAGAGGGTCTATACAAGGGCGATGTACTTGAGGACAATATTATGGAAATGGAAGAAGATGTAGATGAAGATGAAATGGGAGATACGATACTGCGTGAAGATTTTGACAGAGCTCTGAAAGACATGAGTCGAAACAAGGCCCCGGGAACTACTGACGGCCTTGGGAGAGCCAGTCCTGACAAAACTCTACCATCTGGTGAGCAAGATGTATGAAACAGGCGAAATACCCTCAGACTTCAAGAAGAATATAATAATTCCAATCCCAAAGAAAGCAGGTGTTGACAGATGTGAAAATTACCGAACTATCAGTTTAATAAGCCACAGCTGCAAAATACTAACATGAATTCTTTACAGACTAATGGAGAAACTAGTAGAAGCCGACCTCGGGGAAGATCAGTTTGGATACCGTAGAAACACATGGAACACATGCGGCAATACTGACCTTACGACTTATCTTAGAAGAAAGAATAAGGAAAGGCAAACCTACGTTTCTAGCATTTGTAGACTTAGAGAAAGCTTTTGGCAATGTTGACGGGAATACTCTCTTTCAAACTCTAAAGGTGGCAGGGGTAAAATACAGGGAGCGGCAGGCTATTTACAATTTGTACAGAGACCAGATGGCAGTTATAAGAGTCGAGGGACATGAAAGGGAAGCTGTGGTTGGGAAGGGAGTAAGACAGGGTTGTAGCCTCTCCCCGATATTATTCAATCTGTATATTGAGCAAGCAGTAAAGGAAACAAAAGAAAAATTTGGATTAGGTATTAAAATCCATGGAGAAGAAATAAAAACTTTGAGGTTCGCCGATGACATTGTACTTCTGTCAGAGACAGCAAAGGACTTGGAAGAGCAGCGTCTTGAAAGGAGGATATAAGATGAACATAAACAAAAGCAAAAAGAGGATAATGGAATGTAGTCGAGTTAAGTCGGGTGATGCTGAGGGAATTAGATTAGGAAATCTAAAGTAGTAAAGGAGTTTTACTATTTGGGAAGCAAAATAACTGATGATGGTCGAAGTAGAGAAGATATAAAATGTAGACTGGCAATGGCAAGGAAAGCATTTCTGAAGAAGAGAAATTTGTTAACATCGAGTATAGATTTAAGTATCAGGAAGTCATTTCTGAAAGTATTTGTATGGAGTGTAGCCATGTATGGAAGTGAAACATGGACGATAAATAGTTTGGACAAGAATAGAATAGAAGCTTTCGAAATGTGGTGCTACAGAAGAATGCTGAAGATTAGATGAGTAGACCCCATAACTAATGAGGAAGTATTGAATAGGATTGGGGAGAAGAGAAGTTTGTGGCACAATTTGACCAGAAGAAGGGATCGGTTGGTAGGACATGTTCTGAGGCATCAAGGGATCACCAATTTAGTATTGGAGGGCAGTGGGGAGGGTAAAAATCGTAGAGGGAGACCAAGAGATGAATACAATAAGCAGATTCAGAAGGATGTAGGTTGCAGTAGGTACTGGGAGATGAAGAGGCTTGCACAGGATAGAGTAGCATGGAGAGCTGCATCAAACCAGTCTCAGGACTGAAGACCACAACAACAACAACATCAACCCCACTCTCTGAGGACATCATTGTAGCACTGATGATGCTGGCTGCAACAGATGAGAAAGGCATATGACTGACTTTTATAGAATAAAGTGGAAACCAGATCTAACCATTGAAACAGAAAATTAAATAGAGAAAGAGTCAAAAGGGCCTTCAATTCTGACTTCTCAAGAAGAAAAAAGTGACGAGAGGTAAATCTTCTGTATTGGAAGGTCCTACTATTAAATTATTTTGGTGTAGAGAAGAAAGAGACATAACAGAAATTACAGCTTTGTGCTATAAATTATATAAAAGTGCTATGTGGCCATAAGACTTGCTTGGGATGGTTACAGTCCCAATGCCCAAAAAATAAGGTCCCAACAAATACACAGATTGCAGCACAGTGGATATAATAACTCATGCTGCCAAAATTATGTTGACAATATTGTATGTATAATGGAAGTTGATATAGGAAAAGAACAATTTGGTTTCAGGAAAGAGGGATACAAGAGATGCTACTGGACTAATAAGAATGTTTAGTGAAAGACAAGTGTAGAGAGAGGAAAAGGACAAAAGACATTTCTCTGAGTGAAATTGGCCAATATGATGGAAATTCTAAAACTGAAGAAGATGAAGTGGTGCTACAGGATATCAATTAAGGAGCTATTCACGAAGCAGGAACCAATCATGTATCAGTGGTTAAATCATGAATAAATGTTTAATGACCACAACAATGATCAAAAAATAAAAAATAAAATGGTATGCATCTATGTTATATGTACATATATGGTCACTCATTACCAAGTTGCAAAAATATAACTTATATTTTAGAGAAATTGTTCATAGTCCTTTGTTCCAAAATAGGACCTCATTTTTTAGAAGCAATGTAGTGCCACCTTCTAAGAAGCATGTTGTCAGTTGGAATAGCTTCACTTCTTGACTGATATAATGCAGTGCCACATCTGGCACTACCAACCCCTTGGTGTGAGTGATCACTGGTACATCGTTGTCATTGTCTTCAGTGGGTTCACTAACCATTTCAGCAACTGGAAGATTGGTCAGTTCAAACTGCTCATTACTGCTCATCCATTCTGAAATATCGCTTTAATTGCCGTTTTCACATCTGGCAAGCTTTTTCATTGGTCCTGCCAATGATAGGTCATCTTTGTCTGTGCTGTAGATGTGCGTTTCATTCTGCAAAATCTGGTTCCAAGACCTTTTCACTGTCTCTGTCTTTATTTCAAACCATGAATTGGTTATCCAGTAAACCATGTCTTTTATTGTAGTTGTATTTCAGAAATCCTTTGAATTCGTTGATGGTTTCTTCACCTGATGTTGCTTGTAGAAGTGTCTGAAGCAAATGAGGACTATACAAGTTTTTCTTTTCTTTTTTCTTTATTTTTATTCTTTCAATGCCTTGGTCCATAGGCTGTATTAAACTCACCACGCTAGGGGATGAGAACAGTGCACAAATATGGTCACATTGTAATTCTTCCTCATCAGAGTGTGAACCAGTGTTAAGATTGCTTTGGAAGGTAAGCATTTTTTCTTTAGGTATCTTATAATCTCAGGAACAAAATCTTCAAAGAAACACTTCTTAAAAATACTTTTGTTCATCCAAGCAGATATTTGGTGAACATATGTAACAGACAGTGCAGAAGCAGTGATAATTTTCAAAGCTCAAGGTTTAGCAGACTTTCCTTTTACCAGCAACTTCATTCTATGGTCTCCACTTGTATTTGATGCAGCAAGAACTGTTAATTCCTCTTTAAATTTTTTTTAATCTGGGGCAGCCTTTTCTTATTTTGGGGCTAGAGTTTTAGATGGAAGCATTTTATAATTTAGCCTTGTTTTATCACAGTTATACAGTTGATCAGGAGTAAGATTTTCTTGTTTTGCAATTTCTCATAAGATTGTGTAACAAGTTTGCCAATCCTCAGAAAGTTTTTCACCACAAATTTCAAGCTCCTCTACACTGTGTCGATTCTTTCACCTATCTGACCATCCATAACTTGCAGTAAAATTGTCCTCATCTTCTTTAACTCATTTCTAGTAAGTACAATTTTTTCTTGCGGAATAGGCCATCAAAATTGAATTTACTTTTTGTCTTTGTCGAGTAAACCAAATGAACAAAGCTTCATTCATTTTTACATACTCAGATTTCCTCACTGACTTCCATTCAGATGAGGAAACAGAACACTTGCTTGATGAAATCTTCTCACTATAGTCTCTGTTTCTATGCTAATCTCCAATGGTCACCTCAGTGCCTCTGTACACAGTAGCAAGTTTATTAATGTTTTTCCTGTATCTAGTCTTTTCAGAGCCTCCAGTTTCACAATCAGCTTCACAATTTTCTTGTACTTCCGCCACTCATTCTAATGTATGAATTAAAACAGTAAGGAAAACATATGTACAGTACACTGTACACCGATACAACACTTTAAAATTAATGTGACACAGGGGGGCTCATTAAAGTATGCATATTGCTACAGATCCAAGTACAGTACATACAACAATAGTCAGCCAATGTTGTAAATTGTCTACTGTATTGTTACTTAGGTATAATTTATTTTAATGACTATTGTCACTGAGTAAGTGCAACAACAGGGCTAACAATAAGGATGGTAAGCACTGTACAACTGATTGTCATTTGATCCCAATTAGTGAAGAGCAAGCACATTCCTCAAAACCTAGTGGTACCTGTCCATCTGTAATGGAAATGCATTAGCAATCTGAGGGCAATGTCATGTCTGTGCATTATGAACAAAAATCCTAAGTAGGACAGTTTTACTTTTAGTGTACATGCAAAAATTGAAATAAAGTTAAAATGTAACACATTCGAAAGTGCGTAAAACGTACGTACACACAATGTACAAAAACAGGTTTTCACTGTAGCTTTATGTAAAATTTTAATTTTCTTAAAACCAGCTCAAATTACAAGGAACCACGGGGGCTCAAATTACCAGGGCTCTACTGTATATAGTAACTGGTAACTGGACAAGTGAAAAAGAAAGAAGATTTAGACGCTCAAAAGTGAAGCAAGCTTTCCAGAAGATGAAGTGCTTCTGCAGCCAGTGGAGTTAAGGAAAAGGTTCATTAAATGATTTGTGTGGTGTGTTTGTATGTCTTTGAAAGGTGTACATTGAAGAGGAGGGAAAGAGACAAAGCTGAAGTATTCAAAATTTGAGTTTTTAGAGTGTATAGAAAATAACATCGGTAGATAAAGAAAATGATAGTGGTATAATGGAAAGGGTAAAAGAACATAGAATTATCCCAAACTTGGTTAAGAAAAGGACAGCATCCTGTAAAGAGAAGGAACTCTCACAACAGAAATTGGAGATACAGTGTAAGATTAAAATGGCTCTGGGCACTATGGGACTTAACAGCTGTGGTCATCAGTCCCCTAAAACTTAGAACTACTTAAACCTAACTAACCTAAGGACATCACACACATCCATGCCCGAGGCAGGATTCGAACCTGCGACCGTAGCAGTCGCACGGTTCCGGACTGCGCACCTAGAACCGCGAGACCACCGCGGCCGGCAGTGTAAGATTAGAAGAAATATGAGTGGGGAGAAGAAAAATGAAAATGCTGAATTAAGCAAAAAGAGGAAGGTAAACTATGAAGCAGTTGGCCTGGAACAGGGTCAGATGGAGACCACAATGCTGTCAGTAACCTGCCTAATTCAGAATGCAAGTGGAGGAAGCGAGACTCATGGTATCTGCAAGAACTCCATTTTGCATAAAATACATTTTAAAAAATCTAATGAATGTATGTTGTTTATAGTGTCTCCATACACCATTATGATCAAAATTTTGAGATACTTAGTAGAGGTCACTAGTATGGGTTGTGTCCACCTTTTGCCTTTATGACAGCTTGAGCTTTCCAGGTGATACGCTCAATGAGGCATCTGTATCACTGTGGAGGAATGGCTGCCAATTCTTCCTGAAAAGTTGAAACAAAAAATGGTAGTTATGTTGGAGACTGAGATGTGGAGTAAAGTTAATCTCCTAACTCATCTGAAACGTGTTCCATTGCATTCAGTTCAGGGCTCTGCAGGCCTGTCCATTCCAGAAATGTTATTGTCCACAAACCCTTTATGACAGGGAGCTTTGTCATGTTCATCCAAATAATCATTATCTCGAAAGTATTCCTCTTGTATATATAGCACACAATGCTTTAAAATGTGTCCAGATCCTTCCACATTGGCGTTATTTTAAGCAAAATAAGGGGCACACATTAACCATGAGAAATACCCCATACCTCAACACCACCTGCTGTGTGCTTTTCTTTTGGTACTAAACATGATGGCAGGTTACATTCTCGAGTCTTTCGCCAAACGCAAACCCTCTCATAAGAATTCCACAGCACATAGCATTATTTGCCACTGCAAATCACTTGTTTTCAATTGACACTAACCAGTGCCATCACTCTGTACTTTACCTCAAATATTGCTTAGCATTGGCTGCAGAAATTTGTAGCTTATGAAGAACTGCTCGAGTTTAGTATCTTACTGCATTCAACTCCCTTGCACAGTCATTTTGCTAGCTGGACTGCTTGTTGCACTTTGGAATTTGCAAGTGATTCCTTCTGCTGATCTTATGTGATTTAATACGACCACCCTCTGCAGTGCTTGTGGTCCCTGACCATCAGTGTGTATTTACCTAGTCTTGGTTTAGCTTTGTTTGTTCCTTCACATTCCCACTTAGCAATCACATCACCAGTGGTCAACTGGAGCAGCTTTACAACGGTTGAAATGCCCCTGCTAGGTTCGTTAGTCAGCTGACATCTAACGACCAGTCCACATTCAAAGTAACTGAACTGTCCTGACCAACCTATTCAGATATTACTGCTTCTCTATGACAAAACAATATGTGCTCCCAGCCTCTTTTTATACCACTGGGTCACCTCTCATGACATTTAGTGATCAATTTTGTATTATATAGGGGTATCTAAATAGTTTTGATCAGGTACTATAAATAATAATTTTCATAAAGAAATTGACAAGGTTGTAGTGGTTATCTTCATAAATGATCCACAATGCCCATTAACTCTCCCAGCAATGCAAATTTACAAGCAGTTGCTGCAGCTGTATATGTGGATCATATGTGTATTGTACATTCTTTATATGTAGACCTCTATGATTCATAGGTACACAAGCTTTTAATAGCCTCATCACAATGCTCTCACATCCAAGACATGTCAAGTATCAGTAGAATTTTAACAACATGTATGTTGGTGTACCTGCAACATTTCTCCCTATAGTGCAGAGAGAAAAAGATATGAGGTCAGAGTTTCTTATCCCAGGAAGAGAGAGCTTTATATAATGCAGAGGACTTGCTGTAATGAAGACTTACAAGTACATTTCAGTCAGTATTAGAAATTATGCACAGTTTCATGAAAAAACAAAAACCATGCACTGCGCTCAATAAATTCAAAATGATATGATGAAAGCAAAGGAAGTTCGTAGCATTATTAGGCATAAAATGAACAATCTCAGCAAAAAGTATATTCAACTCCCTGGTAGCAGTAGCACTGAGACAGATGAAATCAAGGATGAATTATTGGCCACAAAGTACCATTAGCTCAGTGAAAAGCAGTAAATCAATAGGCTATGTCAGTATTTCAACTAAAGCACTAAAATATCATATTGACTTAGCAGCACACCTCTTCCCTTTGTGTTATCACAACAATCAGTTAATTAGTCAAGGTGTATTGTTTGATACACTGAAATGTGGACAAGTAAAACCTCTTTGCAAAAGTGGAGACAAGCAAGCATCCTCCAAGACCCAATCCGTCTGCTGTGTTCTCATTTTTTTTCTGATTCCTCTCCTTGCTGTGCCTCCTCTCTCTCTCTTCTTTTAAAAGGTACCTTATAACAGAATAATGAACATTCTTGACAGTTTTTTGATAACAACTCAGTTTTCCTCTCATAAAGATTTTTCTACAAAGAATGCAACATATGATCTCATGAAATCAGTTCTGGCAGGACTAAACTAGGAAAATTACCTTGTTGCCATTTTGTGTGATAATTCTATTGCATCAGATTGTCTATATTACAATACTATACTGAGGAAACTCAAATGGCTAGCCCTACCCCCCCCCCCCCCCCCCCCATTTCTTAACAATGGAAAACAGAGGGTCACATTAACTAATTATATCAGAGAAAACGTTACGTACGTCATCCTCCAAAGTTCACCATTTATTTTACTCCTGCTCTTGTCCTTTATAAATGATTCTCGCAGGCCATTGAATGAATCTTCAAAACATGTTTGCTGATGACACAAGTATAACAATGACAGGCTCAAATGTGTCGGTAGCAGATCCTACCAGGATAGTCATGGTATAGGCTTAAAACTGGTTCACAATGAACAGTTTACCCTTAAACTTAAAAAAATTCTTATTACCCAATTCCAAATAAGTAAAAATGACTTACAGTTAATATCTATCTGCAAGAAGTGTGTAAGACTATGCGTATGATTTTCCTAGGCATTCAGATGTTTAATAGACACATGAACTACAGACATTGGCTATGAGTGAGCATTAATTTAGATCAATGGGCAAGTTGAAAATTTGTGTCGGACTTGGATTCAAAACCAAATCTCCTGCTGTGACCACTTAGCCATCCGGACACAGTGGTAATCGAACTGCAAGAACTATGCTAGCATGCCTCCTGTCAGGCTCAAATTCTCAACTTAACCACACATTACTGCTGTAGTGCCCCTTGCCCATAATCCTTATTACTCGTTGCATTTTGCCAATTCCTGTAAGAGTTTGAGTCTGTTGTGTATCTGCGCTGAAAAGATCATTGATCATCCTCATCTTAATTATACAAGGTGAACATTAATAAAACCAACAAACTGCAGGGACGGATTCCTGACTGGAAACAGAGGGGGAAAAAATGTCCTGCAAACATGTGTCTGAAAATGATGCTGTGCATGCAATGACAACAAATTGTCCTGGAACACAGTAAAGAGCTGTATCACATTCTCATCACGACAGATGTTCAAAGTGACCTTCATGGCATGCAGTGGATGTGTTCATACATTGCTTCATGGATTGCCGCACTCTTTCGTACATTCTGACCTCTCCATGAAGAGCCCCACAGGCATCATGAACATGCTGTTGAAGGGTTTGCCATCAGGCACTGCTTCAGCATACACAATATTTTTCAGATGCCCCCAGAGGTAAGAATCCAGGTGATGTAAGTCTGGTAATCTAGCAGGCCATACTATGGGGCCTCCACATTCTGTCCAACATCCAGGGAAGTTGATGTTGAGGTGTCGGTGAAGAGTAATGTGGAAATGGGGTCTGCTCAGTCATGCAGAAAGAGAGTAACCTGTGATAATGCCAAAGGCACATTCTCAAGCATCCCAGGCAGAGTATTCTGCAGGAAGTCCAGATATGTTCCTCCATCAAGGTGTTGTGGAGTAATAACCAGCCCAAGTATGTGATCATCATGAATCCGAGCCTACACATTGATGCTGAAGCGATTCTTATGGGATCTCTCAACCATTCCCCAATGATTGTCTGTAACCCACAGATGATGATTATACAGACTGATGATGCCAGTACTGGTAGAGGTTGCTTTGTTCGTAAGGACTGATGACAGATATCCCATAATTGTGATGGTCTGTTGCAAAACCTATTGACAAAATCTTTCCTGTAGATGGAAGTCTGCTGCTGAGAATACTTGCACTCATTGCATGTGGTAGAGATAGTAGCAGTTGTCAATCAGGATACACACAATTATACTTTGTCATTTATATTTGTTTTCCATCTTTCCCTTAGTTGCTCTAAATTTGGGCAGGTACGTACCATCTGTGGCACTAAATGAAAGGCAGTTTGTTTATTACCACACGTCTATTGCTTCTTTTGTTTGGGAAGCATCATCAGTGACCTGAAATGCATGCTTCTGTCACACAGCTAGAGGCTGCTGCCAAGGGTCATCACTGCAGGGGATCAGATGCAGGGATGCGAGAGATGTCGAGCACATTCCATGTTTCCCCCATTTGATCTGCTACTGTAGCCGCCCCGATTACTGCCTGCACTGAGGTTGACCCCTCACCGTGGTCAAGTGGGAGATCATTCCAAAGTCTGGCAGGCAGTGAAAAACTTTCGATGGGGCCGATCGTAGGGCCTCCCCAGTTCATTATCAGTGGCTGATGAAGTCTCTGAGCCAGATGCACTCATCCACCCTGTTCCAGAGGAAACTTCTCTGCCTGCAAGGTCTGGGCGTTCGCAGAGGGTGGGTTTGCTAGTAGTTGGGAGCTCTAACATGAGGCATGTAATGAGACCCCTTATGAACATGGCTGCCAAGGTGGGGAAGGAAGCCAGTGTGCACTCCAGGTGCATTCCGTGGGGATTCATTTCAGTTGTGGAAAGGGTGCTTCCAGATGCCATGAAGAGTACAGGGTGCTGCCCTCTGCAGGTGATGGCTCAGGTCGGTAGCAATGACGTGTGTCGCTTTGCATTGGAGCAGATTCTGTCTGGTTTTGGGCGGTTAGCGGAAATGGTAAAGACTGCCAGTCTTGCTTGTGAGATTAAGGTAGAGCTCACCATCTGCAGCATCGTCAATAGAACAGACTGTGGTTCTTTGGTGCAGAGCTGAGTGGAGGGTCCAAATCAGAGGCTTGGGCAGTTCTGTGACCATGTAGGATGAAGATTCCTTCTTTTGCGCCATCAGGTGGTGGGTATTTGGGTTCCGCTTAATAGATCATGAGTCCACTGCACACAGGAAGTGACTACACGGGTAGCAGGGGCTGAGTGGAAGGGACAGGGCGGTTTTATGGGTTAGTGGGCCTCTGAGAGCCACAGAAAGGGCATCCATCTAAAAGGGAGCAGGTAAAACACAGTAAGTTAGTTGTAGAAACGATCGGTATTGTAGTTGTAAATTGTCATAGCTATGTTGGGAAAGAACCAGAGCTCCAAGCCCTAATAGAAAGCACTGAAGCTCAAATAGTTATAGGTACAGAAAGCTGGCTAAAGTCGGAAATAAGGTCAGCAGAAATTTTTTCAATCGATCTAATAGTGTTCAGAAAGGAGAGATTAAATAGAATTGGTGGTGGTGTATTTATTGCTGTCAGAAGTAGTTTACCTTGTAGTGAAATTGAAGCAGATAGTTCTTTCGAAATGTATGGGTAGAGGTTATACTTGACAATTGGACTAAACTATTAATTGGGTCCTTTTACAGACCCCTCAACTCAGAAGATATAGTTGCTGAACAGTTCAAACAAAACTTGAGTCTCATTTCAAATAGATAGCCCATTCATACAGTTATAGTTGGTGGTGACTTCAGTCTACCCTCGATATGCTGGAGAAATTATGTGTTTAAAGCCAGCGGCAGGCATAAAATGTCATCCGAAATTGTACTGAATGCTTTCTCAGAAAATTATGTTGAACAGTTAGTTCATGAGCCCGCTCGAAGTGTAAATGGTTGCGAAAGCATACTTGACCTCTTAGCAACAAATAATCCTTAACAAATAGATAGTATCGTGATGAGTACAGGGATTAGTGACCACAAGGCAGTTGCTACAAGTCTAAATACCATAACACGTACAACAGTCAAAAGGAAATGCAAAGTAAATCTATTAAAAAAAGGTGATAAAAATGCTCTTAATGCTGTTTTAAGAGACAGTCTTCACTCCTTCTGATCTGATCATGTAAACGTAGAAAAGTTGTGGAATGATTTCAAACACATAGCATTGACAGCAATTGAGAGATATACCACATAAATTAATAAGTGCGGTACTGATCCCCCATGGTACACAAAACGGATCAGATCACTGTTGCAGAAGCAGTGAAAAAAGCATGCCAAATTTAAAAGAACGGAAAATCCTCAAGACTGGCAAAGTTTTACAGAAGTTCGAAATATAGCACATTCTTCAATCCGAGATACTTTTAATAATTTCAACAAAGAAACTCTCTCTCGAAATCTGGCAGGAAACCCAAAGAGATTCTGGTCGTACATAAAGCACACCAGTGGTAAGATGCAATCAATACCTTCACTGTGTGATAACAATGATGAAGTCACTTGATGATAGTGCCACTAAAGCAGAGTTACTAGACACGTTTTTCTGAAACTCCTTCACCAAAGATGATGAAGTAAATATTCCTGAATTCCAATCATGAACAACTGGCAAGATGACAAACATAGAAGTAGATATCCTCAGTGTAGCAAAGCAGCTTAAATCACTTAATAAAGGCAAGGCTTCTAGGCCAAATTGTATATGAGTCAGGTTCCTCTCAGAATATGCTAATACTATAGCTCCATATTTAGCAATTATATACAACTGCTCGTTCACAGAAAGATCCGTACCTAAAGACTGGAAAGTTGCTCAAGTCACACCAATACCCAAAACTGGAAGTAGGAGTAATCCATTGAATTACAGGTCCATATCACTAATGTCAATTTGCAGTAGGGTTTTGGAACATATACTGTATTCAAACATTATGAAGTACCTTGAAGAAAACTATTTTTTGACACATAGTCAGCACAGATTCAGAAAATATCATTCTTGCTTAACACAACAAGCTCTTTATACTCATGAAGTAATGAATACTATCGACAGGGGATGTCAGATTGATTCCATATTTTTAGATTTCCAGAAGGATTTCGACACAGTTCCTCACAAGCGTCTTCCAACCAAACTGCGTGCCTATGGAATATCACCTCAGTTGTGTGACTGTATTCGTGATTTCCTGTCGGAAAGGTCACAGTTTGTAATAATAGATGGAAAGTCATGGAGTAAAACAGAAATGATATCCGGTGTTCCCTAAGGAAGTGTTATAGGCCCTCTGTTGTTCCTGATCTATATTAACGACATAAGAAACAATCTCAGCAGCCATCTTAGATTGTTTGCAGATGATGCTGTCATTTACTGTCTTGTAAAGTCATCAGATGACCAAAATGAATGCCAAAATGATTTAGATAAGATATCTGTATGCTACGAAAAGTGGCAATTGACCCTGATTAAAGAAAAGTGTGAAGTTATTCACATGAGTACTAAAAGAAATCCGCTAAATTTCGATTACACAATAAGTCACACAGATCTGAAGTCTGTAAATTCAACTAAATACTTAGGTATTACAATTACAAATACCCTAAATTAGAACAATCACTCAGATAATGTTGTGGGTAGAGCAAACCAAAGACTGCGATTCATTTTCAAAACACTTGGAAGATGCAACAGGTCTACTAAAGAGACTACTTACACCACGCTTGTCCGCCCTATCCTGGAGTATTGGTGTGCAGTGTGGGATCTGCATCAGGTGGGACTGACGGATGACATCGACAAAGTACAAAGAAGGGTGACTCGTTTTTTTTTTTTTTTTATTGTGAAGTAGAGGAGATAATGCCACAGACATGATATGTGAATTGGAGTGGCAATCATTAAAACAAAGACATTTTTCGTTGTGACTGGATCTTCTTGTGAAATTTAAATCACCAATTTTCTCCTCCGGTTGTGAAAACATTCTGTTGGTACCCACCTACATAAGAAGAAATGATGATCACGATAATATAAGAGAAATCATGGCTCACACAGAAAAATTTAAGTGCTCGTTTTTCCCGCACACAGTTTGAGAGTGGAATGGTAGAGAGACAGCTTGAAGGTGGTTCATTGAACCCTCTGCCAGGCACGTTATTGTGAATAGCAGAGTAATCGTGTAGATGTAGATGTATATTCCCAATACCAGTGTGAGTGGCTTAACACAGGTTATAATTTTGTTTTGGTACACATCACAAAATTTGCCTATAATGACAGCTTCTGTCTGTTAATGTGTATCTTAACCTTTTCCGTGTCTCTGAAGGCTTTCTTTTGTTGGATGGATGGATATTGACTAAATGAAAACATCAGACTTTTACTTTGAGAGAAACACATGGTCTTGAGTCATATTTTTACTGATTATGTCACATGCCGTTAGTTTTTTCTCCTGAATGCAATGTATGGAATTATTTATCTCGAATACTTCATTTGGGAGTTTTACCATGTAGTCAGTTTTGTCTGTGTATATACTGTCTCTGCAGTTATTAGGCATAATTTCATAGCGTTTTTGTTTTGCATGTTGGTATTCTGTTTGCCATGGGTTTATATCGACTGTCGCTTTGTTTGTACTTCACTGTTGCTATTTGAGTTTATGTACAGTCTTTTTGAGATAGTGAGTGGAGGTGTGGATGCTAGAAGATGGAATACCAAGTGTAGAAATTGGAACATTTCCAACATATTTTTCTGTTTGAGTTCAGTATGGGGTTAAAGCAGTGGAGGTATCAGAAACATTTCCACTGTTACAGGGATAATGTCATTGGACAGAACATGGCAAGAAAATGATTTTGCTTGTTTTACGGAGTATAGTTTTGACATTAATGACTCTCCACATTCAGGAAGACCTTTGGAATTTGATGAAATTAGTTTGAATGCATTAGTCCACATTATTGTACTTGGGAACTAGCAAATGTGATGAACTGTTATCATTCCACCATTGTGCACCATTTTCATCCAGTGGGGAAGATTCAAAAATTGGGTGTATGGGTACTGCATTCTTTAAACCAAAATAATAAAATTAGCAGGTGACAATATGTGCATCTCTGCTTGCTCGTTCTCAATTGCCTCACAAAGAACACTGACCATTCCTATCTTTTAGCATTACTAGTGAAGAGAAACAGTGTTTTTTTACCCAAAAAGGAATAGAAAGGAATAGTTGAGCCGAAACAAAGCTGCAACTCCCCATACAAAGACCTGCGCACATCCACAAAAGATACTTTTATGTGTCTAGTGGAACAGTGACAGTGTGTTTTAATATGAATTGCTTCCCCTAGGCGTAACTACCGTTGGTGACATTTACTGTCAACAACCGAGATTTGTCACAGATTCAGTCCAAGAATGATGACCAGAAAGAGTGCTTCGGATGGTGCTACTCCACGTTAGTACTTGCCTGCCTTCTGCTAGACTGAAAAAAAAATTACTAACAGGAGTTGGTTTGGGAAGTGATTATGCACCCAACTTAATCACCTGGTATTGCACCCTCAGATTTTCACCTTTTCCATACTCTGTCAAACAACCCACAAGGATCTTTTCTAGAAGAAAATGTGCTTCAAACGTGGGTCAGTAGTTCTTGGCCTCAAAACCAAATGATTTTTACAGTCATGGAATGAAAAAGTTACTCCAGCATGGTTGACTGATGTAAATATTGACAGAGAATATATTATTGATGACTAAAGTCTTTGTTATGTGTATCTGTTGTGTTTATTAAACTTATGGAAAAACACGGTGAACTTATCCACCAGCCTAATATACTAATGAACTTCATTCCTTCAAATGTGATTTTATCTTTCTTTGTTATTTCTTTATTACAGATTGATGCATATACGGAGTTCTGCATTCGTGAATGTGATCCTGTGAGAATTGAGAAAGAGAAGGTAAGTTACTGCTATATGATATTACTTTGAAATGAATTCAATGAATGCAAATAACTTGGCCTCGGCTGTGTTAGGTATGGATACATTACCAATTGATGACAAATAAAAATTTATTCCAGACCAGTCCTCGAACTTGAATCTCCCACTTATTACAAGTGGTCACCTTAACCATTAGGTTATCTGTGCACACCTCCCAGACTGACTGAAACATCATGCAGTCTACATTCCTGTACCATAATCTCTTGCACTCATCACTAAATTCTCGCAGCTACACTCTGATAGCATTCTGTCATCATCAAGGTCTGTGCATTCAGACATGGAAGAAAATATTACACGCCAAGGTGGGCAAAGACGATAATGTCATAGGTCTTGATTCCTCATTGTCTCATTCCCACTGGTGTGGGAATACAAAGTATAGCTGGTGGCATGTAGTGATAAATGTAGCTAACTATGGTATATGAATGTAGACATTGTGATGTGTGGAAGTTTGGGTCAGTCTGGAAGGCACGCATGGATGGCCTAATGGTTAGGGTGATTGCTTGTAGTAAATAGTAATCCGGGTTAAAGTTCCAGTTCAGCACAAAGTTTCATGTCATGGTACATGTATATCTAGCACAGCTGAAGCCAAGTGATTCACATTCAACGAATTTATTTAAAAGTAATTTTGGATGGCTGTATATCATCATCAAGGTCTGTTCATTGAGATATGCAAGTAAATCATATGTGATACATGTTAAGGACTGTAGAATGTAGTTGGATAGATAAAACACTCTACTCACCAAGCAGGGGCAGGAGAACGCACACATAAAAGGAGTTTACCTTTATGCAAACTTTCAGAGCCAGTGGCTCCTTCTCATCCCATCAAGTAAGTCTTCCCTGACCTGCAGTTCCGGGTGACTTCCACAGTTCTGGTCGAGTTTTCTGAAATCTAGTCCTTTTCCTTCAATCCTCTTCCTTCCCCTTCAACCCTTCTGCTGATTGAATGAGATACTTGCTCCAAAAGCTTGCATAAGTATAATCTTCTTTTATGTGTGTGCTTTCCTGTCGCCACTTGATAAAAAAAATTTTAATCTATCCAATTGCATTGTATTGTCAAAAACTGATTATTTTCATTGTTATGTTAAGGACTGATAACTATTTATTTTTCTTAGGACATATTTATATGTCTGGTACAGTTGTAGGTATGTAGTTGCAATAGAGTTTGGAACTTCAGACAAAGAAAGGGGAAATATTCCCACATAAATACACATCCAGCTGAATTTACTGAGTTTTTTATGCAATGTAATGGAGGTATGAATGTATTCCAAATTCATGCTGTTAGCCCGGTGAGTGTTCTGGGAGATAGGAATAGGGTGACTATTTTCTTTTTTGACACACTTTTTTTCTGAAAAGTAGCCCTAGTTGCTGCAATATCAGATCTCTATATCAGAGTGCAGCTCATGTTCTTGTGGTAGCGTTCTCGCTTCCTAAGCATGGGGTCCTGGTTTTGATTTCTGGTGGTGTCATGGATTTTCACCTGCCGTGAGATGACTGAATGTTATGTCATCTTCATCATCATCATTCATCCCCATTGCGGTCAGATGAAGACAATCGCAAACCACCCCTCTTAGGACCTTGCCTAGTACGGCAGTGTGGGTCTCCTGCATTGTTCCCCTATGCTGTGTCAAGAAGCATGGGGCTTCATTTCCATTTCGATATCAGAACGCAACTTTCATCATTGCTTTTTCTGTCACTGAATCCCAAAAATTTCTAAACTCTTCTGCTTGAATGGATGCTTGCTGTGAAAGTGATCTTCTCTTTAAAATATCAGCTGTCTTTTGCTTGTAGGACACATAGTCCATATCAATTCAGGTAGGCTAGGAAAAACTCTTACCTTCATAGTATCGGATGTTATTGAATTTAGCATATGTTAAAATGAAAGACTTAAGTAAGGAACACGGTTTTTTTTCCTCAAAAAAAAAAAAAAAAACTTCTACTCCGAGATACAGCCCTCCAAAAATGACACTGCACATACCATGCTGAATATGCGAATTTTGGAAAAAATTTTAAAATGCTGTGTCTCTGGAACAGTTGTAGATATTTTGTTGGGGTTTTTTATTTGAAAGATAATTGCTTTATGATTACAAAGAAATCCTCCATTTGGACTTATCTGTCAAAGTTCTTTTACTATAGCATTCTGAACTTTTTTATAATTTATGCAAATTTTTTTTAAAAAATGCCAATCCATTAAATGTAGATTTTTTTCTTTTAATTACTGCCATATAGTTCTACATTCATTGAAAAGGAGAGCTTCCACTTTTAGGTTGAACAGGTTGTATAAACAATTGAAATTTTTGCCATACATAAAACATGTTTTATTACCACATTATCACATAACAGGCAAGTCTTATTTAACATAATTTTAGTTTTGAAAGATGAGTAAAAGACTCATTTTTCTAATGTTTTAAGTGGTTCCAAAATGTATGTGAAAGGTCCAAAGACTTAAAGGTTTAAATTTATACAACTTCTGTGCACTTTTGTTTTATACTGAAATTAGCCAGTCAATGAACTAAAAGAATGTGTTCTACAGCTTCAGTATCTTCCTTTGATATAGAGTGATACCTTCCTGTTGAAGCAATAGGAACTGGAGCACCTACAATCTTCAAAACATTGTGAACAGGAACAGAGCACTGATGGCATTGTTGCTGCCCTTCAGCTGGAAACCTATAGCCAGCAGCTGATCCATGTGGCAGCATAAAGTTCACTACAATTTTGTTTAACTCATAACTGGTGTCTATAATCTCTGCGCTCCACCAGTCACAGTCTCTCACACACACACACACACACACACACACACACACACACACACCACAAACATCCCCTTCTCAGGTTGTGAATCTGAATATTATCCTGCTGTTTCTGAGGTGTTGAATGAATGAATGAAATTTCTTCTTTCTTGCTCTTTAAAGTGCGTACAATGTGAGTTCATCGATCACGTTGAATCAAAAAACGTGTCTTCTGAATTCCTTTCACAGTAGTAGTTTGTTTGGGCCATTCTTCTTTTTTCTGCTCATGGAATTTCCTCTGTGGACAAAAGAATGAGAGCTGTGAATGTGTAAGATTTCACGACTCTCATAAAATTCTCAGAATTCTGAATCGCAATTGTATTTGGTCTGGAAAAATTGTTTTGTAACATGGTGCTGCAGCAGGTCTCCTACACCATCAGAAGGCCCCTTCCTGTGATCAGTAACACTGTATACCCAGACAGTTGGCACAAGCGACTTACTCAACTCAAACAGCTGGTGACGATTTTTTAAATGACTAGGATCACCATCAGATATAATGATCTTCTCTGCCCCTGTTTGCAGTTGAAGAATTTTGCACATTGCTAGCAAAGCATGTGCTGAGTCACGTCCTGTGTCATCACTTGTCACTGCAACATTTGTGGTCTTGTTTTGAAAATATGTCACTAATGTAAAAATTGAAACTTGGCACCGCACGGGATTAGCCGAGCGGTCTAAGGCTCTGCAGTCATAGACTGTGTCGCTGGTCCCGGCGGAGGGATGATGTCCTTAGCAGTTAAGTCCCATAAGATTTCACACACATTTGAACACTTTTTTTTGAAACTTGGTCATTACTCCAATAATACCCTTGTACTTCGTGTGGGAGAATTACAGACCTTTTCTCAGCAAAATCACAGTGAAGCACTGAACATATTTCTTCAACTCTGCAATGTGTTGTTGTTTCAATTTCTTCAGATGCTGGTGTGTTACTGCTTTCACTGGCCATTTACCAAGTTCATGAATGAAACTGGAAAGGCAATAGTTAGTTTATTTTCCTCCCATGTCACGTATGTAATTTCTTTATTTATCTGCTACATCTTTCAAATCAAGTTTCTGTAAAGACAGTCCTCCATTTCCAGGGCAGTCACCACATTGTTGAAACAAACAATTCTCTCGCTTTATGTCACAGACTTCAAATGACTTTGCCTGCCACTGTGGCCGAGCGTTTCTAGGTGTTTCAGTCTGGAACTGCGTGACCGCCACGGTCGCAGGTTCGAATCCTGCCTTGGGCTTGGATGTGTGTGATGTCCTTAGGTTAGTTAGGTTTAAGTAGTTCTAAGTTCTAGGGGACTGATGACCTCAGATGTTAAGTCCCATAGTGCTCAGAGCCATTTGGACAATTTGATTTACTAATGACTTCACATACCCAACTAAGGTGTCATATGTCACATGCTTCAGTAAGTTCTTCAAAGTTACCACACAAACTTCAAAATTCGTGCAGAAAACACATAAACAGACATCTCTATGTGGGTGTGGAACCATCCACTTAGGTCATAGTGCATAAAATTTTTATCTTCCAGAATTTGAAGTTGTATAGTTGCTCTTATAAATTGCACACATTTCTTTAATACTGCGAGTGATGTACCTCTTCACTTTGACAACCTTTTGACCTTAAACTGTTGCAGTTATAGTTTCTTTTTTGTTGGCACTCTGGTGAGAACAGTCCCATTTATCTTCCAGATAAAATGACTGCACTATTTGAACTTGAGCTGTTTCTACAGGATGACTATAATAGGGTTCTGATCTTCCAAAGACAACTTTTACAGACCTCACATTTCTTGATTTGTCTACCATGTTCTTTGACAAAGAACGTGGTTCAAAATTATGGTCTTTGAAAATGTCTCTGGAATAATGGTTAAAACTTGCACCTCTTCACTGTAGGATGCACAATATTGAACGGCAGAATTGATGTTTGTGAAAAATTCCTGGCAAGAGGTGCATGAGTGCTTTTGTTCATTTTCTTCTCAAGACGTGTATTCATCCATATCTTTGGAAATTTCTCTGTGCTTTCTTGATGCATAGAGCTTATGACTTGACTTCACTGACCACAGTTTCTTCAGATACTACCATTGTTGTTGTTCTGTCAAAACATTTAGAACACAAAAACTCGTCATTGGAAACATCTTCACTTTGAAACAGAGTCTTCAAATGAGAACACTTATTCACAACCTGAACGAAATCTGTATTTTTGTTTGTCTTATATATCACACTTTTATGAATATGCAGATAGTGCGCACACTTCACTCTCCTGTGGCCACAGTCAGAAGACATTTCAAACAGTCATTTTCACAAAACACACTGCAACTGTGTCAACTGGCAAATTCCTAATAAAAACTCAGAACTCACTGGAGGGTCTCAGATTTCTTAGAAGCCTCTTCAGTAAACAAATTAGCATCGAACAAGCACAATACAGAAACCTGCAATGAACAAACACTAAAAAGCAACTGACAAGAAAGTACTACAAAGTGTAAGAAATATCGGCAGCAGTGAAAGTGAAAAGAAATAACTGCAGCAAAGAAAGTGATAAGAAATAATTGCAACAAAGACAATAGAAATAAACATTGTAACAAAGAAGGTAGTAAGAAACAACTTCAGTGAAGACATACATTACCATTGAGAATTTAAAAAAAAATTTTTTTAAATAAAACCTGTCCATCTTAAAAGTGGAAGTACTACATGGTACTAATGAAGAGAAAAAAATTTAACTTTTCTGGATTGGCATTTTTGAAAAAAAAAAAGGTTTCTGTAAATTACAAAAAAATTAAAAATGCACACAGTAAAAAAACTTTGATAGATATGTCCAAACAGATGATACCATTGTAATCATAAAGCAATAATCTTTCAAATAAAAAACTCTAACAAAATATCTAGAACTGTTATAGCATTTTAAAATGTTTTCCCAAAGTCACATTTTTAAAATGGTGTTGGCTGTGTCATCTATGGAGACCTGTATCTCATGGCAGGAATTTTTTTGAAGATAACAAAAAAATACGTTTCTTACTTACTCCTGAATTTTAACATACACTAAATTCAGTAACATCCGAGACTATGAAGGTAACCCCCCTGCCTCAAGTGATACGGATTATGCCAGGATACATGCCACAGTCATAAAATTCCAGTACAGTACAGTAATCAGTGTCATGTTGAAAATCATCCAAATCAGTGACAATTCTTCTTCCACTGTTAACAATAGGGAATTGTTTGGTAGTTGTTACTTCTTACGATGGTACCTGGATAGTGTGTGTGGTACAAAACTCACTATGGCAATTGTGTGAGCTTAGTCATAAACCAAGCTGGTCTGTGCCAAAGACGTTTTGAAAAGGAGGAAGACAAGGGATGATTGAAGTTACCTACCACTCCCAGCTTCCGTTTTCACTGCTCTCTATTATAGTGATGTTGAAAAAAACCTCTTGAATCAGTAGAGTTCAATAAGATCCCAGGAAATGATGGTGTTGTCAAGCTTAATGATGTATTTGTGAGTGAGTTATTCTACACTTGCCACCATTTACTGCCAGTACCTTGAGCACAAAGATGCTCCCCATGATTGGAAAAGCACACAGGTCTCACCTATCTTCAAATGAAGAGCTGCAACTGGTCTACAGAAGTACTGTCTTGTAGATTCTTTAAAGAGATGGAAGTGTTACATCTACATACAGCGACGTCACCATACAATGCCTGACAGAGACTACCTTGTACCAGTGCTAGGCATTCCCTTTTCTGTTCTACTCACAAATGGGGCTTATGAGACCTGATTTCTCTTGAATTGTCTACACTTAGGAGCTTCTTCCTCTATGCCCATCGCATGCAGATGTTTCGTAAAGTTCCCATAAGTCCTACCATGAGTTTATTGTGCCTCGTGCTTTAGTCCAGGATTACAAAACTTTTCTTGAAACATGGCCATGGCATCATTTGCTTTCCTTGCTTTTGTTTTTGAATCAGCCCAATAATGTACATGCTGCCTCCTCATCCAGCTACAGAGTTTTGATTTTACCATCACCTTAGTTATAACTTAGGACAGGTTCTGGTCCAGTAAATGAGGTTGTTGCACCTGTTGTGACCAGTCTGTCAGCTGCTTCATTGTCAATAATGCTTGAGTGACTGGGTACCAATAAAAGGTTTTAACTGTTGCATTCCTGAGTCTCACAAGGGCTTCACTGTATTCTGCAACAATCTTTGATCTTGTTGCAGGGGCTGAAAGCTTGGTTGTCTGAGTAAACATGGATGCGATGATCCTTCTACCACCAAGAAAATTCTCCTAAGTGCACACTCTTCATAGCAGCTACTTCCACCTGGAATACTGTGGCCTGCTACACTAGAGAGAGTGTTCTTTGAAGTCTAGGCTGTACTCTGTACATTCCAGTCCCAGTGCCTTCACTGTTTTCAACGTGTCAGTAAACCATAATATGTCTTCTTAACAGTATCATGGTTCATTCTTCCACTGCTCTCTTTTTCCAATTGTTACATGGGAAGGTTTATTAATGCAGCTAGATGTTATTGTATGGTCAGCCAGCAGCTGCCCTATCATTCTTATATTTACCACCTTCACTATACTGATGTGACATTGTGGATATCGTAAAGGTATCAATTTATTTCCAGTTTTTGACCTGTGTGCCTCTTGCCACTGCACTCATTCTAACCCAAAGGTGTAATGGGGTCATGTCCATGTATTCTCAATCCCAGCAGTGGCTCAGCTGCTAATTCTGCTGTTTATGACAAACAGGTCAGTATGTGCACCTTACCAACTCAATAGCAGCCACCTTCTGTTCTACTTTATTCCAACACACTGTAGCCCCATAAATTATGATGTGTGCTCCTCGGACATTTGTCAGTAACTGTTGCTGACAACTGTCCAAGGAGCACACATGCCCATAATAATCTGCACGAGACCAGGTAACAGTGCTGCAGTGGTTTGTAACACAAGAGTTACTCAATTTACGCAGTCCTGAAGATGACATAATGTAATGTCGAAACTGGTAGCCTAAAAATAAAACCTAAATAACGGCTATTGGTATTGTATTATTAGTATTCCACAAGGATAGATGCATACTTGTGTTGATACACTGTGCATTCTAGAATGATGAGATCATCCAGGGAATGCCACACAAACATTCCCCAGATGATAATGCTTCCTCCTCCAGCCTGGATGCCTCAGACAGTTGTTGCAGGGTCTTTGCTTTCAAACTTTTACACCATGCACACCAACTGCCATCTGTCCAGTGGATCATAAAATGCAATTCATCTGAAAAGGCCATTTCTTGCTACTCAATGGACGTCTACTTGTGGTATTGATGTGCATATTCCAGCCTTCATCGCCAGTGAACAGCACTCAGTGAGTGCGTAAACCAGATGCCCATACACAGCAACATTTGCTGAATAGTCACTCAGGAGACGTTGTTGATAGCCTCTTGGTTCATTTGGGTGGTGAACTGTTCAACAGCTGCACATATATTCAGCCTCATCTCCAGTCTTTAACTTGTTTGCCTTTTGGTGCTGGCTCCGTTCTAGCGCAAAGGTGTAATGGGGGGCATGTCCATATTTCTGCAGCTGTCATCACCACTGCCATCTATGGCTTATGGTGCACCGTAGATGCCTCAGTGCCATCTTTCAGATAGCACTGTTTTGCCTTGGCATTTTCTGGGCCCATTTATCCTGAGGAGCGGGAGTATTAGACTCCTTCCTTGCAATGTTTTTCTCTTTCTTAGAGGTAGAAGGCATCCAATTACTCCTTCCACTCTGAGACAGTCATTTTTGCAGGTTTTAGGCTCAAAAACTATTAGTTCCCTTCATTTATATGTAGGAAGCCATTTTTTACCTGTCTTTCCTTTATGTTCTTTGAGAAGTTTCCCTCCTCTCAGCCCTAGACAAGGATTTAATCTTGAGCTGGTCCAACTTCTCAGTGACTTTTTCCACTTCTTTGGCTGGTTTATTGCTTGATCCAGTTGTGGGAACAGCTTCCATTGTTTACAGCCTTAGTGGGTGTTTGAGGTCTCATCAAGTCCCTCTGTTTTTGTTTTTGCTCCAATTTCGGCCTCACAAGAACAGTGGAGTTATTGAGTTAATACCATGGAACATCATATGGTTTAAGGGTAATTACTCAGGGAAGTCGCCCAATATCCCTGAGGCTCCATTAGTCACACACCTTCCCATGTGCCATGGCACAGGTTTACTGCACTTTGGACTGGGTGTTTTGGGAATTGGGGAAAAACTATGTGGGTGGACACAGGAGAGATGGGGGTGTTGTGAGACACTCTTGATATGGTTCATCTGCCATCTGCTGAGGCCTGTCTGGCATGGGAGATACTGTCATTAGCTGTGTTACAGTTGGCATGGCCCTCAGCTTCACACGAACATGCAAGACTCTCTGCCTGCATTGTCACTGCTTTGTTAGGGCAGTGTCCCCCAGAGAGGTTTGTCTGTCAGTACGATTGAAGTCAATGTCTGAGTTCAAGGGGTAAGAACCTACAGAAGTTAGCAGTCACTAGCAGTATATTAAAATGCGAACATATGAGTGCAGCACTACAAACGAGAAAGCCTCAGCTCAGAGCTTGCCTGGGGTTGGCATTGAGTGACACATAGTTGGCATCTAAACATTCTAGCAAAATACTACTTGGAATGTTATACTACAAGATGTTTGAATAGTTATGGCACATAATCTTCTCCCTCTCTGTAGTTGGCCCACCAACCCTGTCAATACTTCACAATCTTGACATGAGACTTTCCACGTCTCTGGTGTCTCCAGCCAACTACATTGGCATCCTTCCCCTTCTCCTACTTTGAAGGTGAGGTGTTGCTGGCCATTTTTCTAATAACATCCTTGTTTGACAGTAACAGCATTAATCTGATAGCCATGCAATGCTGGCATTTTTTGGATGGCTAGCAACAACGATGTCTTACATCATTTTGATCTGCCCTGAGGGTGGGGGTTTCTACATTAGAAGTGGAGACCTCACATATGATGTGCCTCTTGTAGTCTGTTGGGGCACCTTAGAGCAGCATGTAGATGGTGTATGGAGTTACCAGCTAATTCTTTGAACTGAAACTTCTACTCTTGGACAGCTATCCAGCATCTGCAATCCACAAGCTTGTTATATTACTGTTTTATTCATGTAAACTAAATGCTACCAACTGGGCCTGTCATCTGAAGGGTCTGGTTTCTTGCCTTGCAGCACTCTAACTGGTTTCCGAGAGCCTCAGACTTAACATTGAATAAGTCAAGAATTGTCAGTATACGACAGATGAAATATACCAGTAACAGACCTAGCAGTTGCCTCTGAATTGATTCAGTGTCCTCATTTTGTGTGTTCTGGTGGCGAACCCAGACACTAAAACAGTAATCAAGAATAGGTTGAAAAAGTGTTCTGTATTTGGTCTCCTTTATAGATGAGATACAGTTTACTAGAATTCTGTCAATAAACTGAAGTTGACTGTATAACTTCCCAAAAACTGACCGTCCATGCTTCATCTATTTCATGTCGGTCATCCATGTTACACCTAGAGCATATTCTGAGTTCAAAACTTGTGACCTACCTGGAACAAAAGTACCCATTCTTTGGAAATAATCGTAGGTTCTGAAAATATCGACTATATGAAACTCAACCCCATTATTCACATGTTATTCCTAGGGTCATCGGTAGAGGAAATGAGGTTGACGCAGTGTTAGTGCACTTCTGCAATGCTTGTGAATTGGTATCACATTGATTGTCTTCTAAATAAAATGCATTTGTAAGGGATATGTTGCATGGCTGGGAAGTAGATTGTAAAATTTGCTGACAGACAGCGCACATCAAGTAATTTCTGATGGAGAGAGTAATGTACAGACACTAAAGTGATATCTAGTGTGCCACTGATGACTGTAATATTGCTATTGGTGTTCAGCTTGTATGTTAATGACTTAGAAAATAGTATTTAGTTGCCATCTTGGACTCTTCATAACTGATGCAGTTATTTATGAAGACAGAGGGTTTGTTAAAAATTGCAGTGATATCCAGTTAGATTTTTACAAAATATCATCCTGATATGAAGACTGGCAGCTACATTGTTTTATCAAGAACTGGGAACTCATGTACCTCATGAAAATTGGCTTATGAGTCACAATTTGGGTAAGTCATGTACAGTACAATTTGTACAGGCATGAACTGGATAAACCACAGTGTCAGTTGTAGGTAATGCACATGGTTGGCTGCAGGCCATGATAGGATTCTGGGGAACTGGATTTTGTCTACAAAGGCAATTCCATAAATATTACTTATATATCCCATGCTTGAGGACTGCTCAAATATATGGGATGCATATTAAAGTTGAATAAATCGGGAAACTGAGTGTGTACAGAGAAAGGCAGACTAATTTAACTGTTGAGAGAGTATAATATAACATTTTAATGGTCTTAACTCGTGGACACACTAAGAAAGACACCATACACCTTCCCAGAACCAACTTCGGTAACTTTAACGACGGTTTTTGAGAGCAGAACCTATGAATATTCTTCAGCCCCATATGCATATATCCAACAGAACTCATGGAAATAAAATTTTGTAAATAGCGGCTGTGGCAAATGCAGGCAAGCAGTCATTCTACCCAGAATCTAGCCATAAATGCAACAGGAAGAAAAAGTAATTTGTGGTATTATAAAAATATTCTCTCCAACCCTTTCATTATGCTAAATTCAGCAAAGCTTAGGACCCAATGAAATCTCTGTGGTGTTCTCTATGGAATTTGTGGCCGAGTTAGCCCTGTATTATACCGTAGATCACTCAGACAAAAAGCTATGCCCATAATTAGGAGATAATGCAGCTGGCAGACACCTGTTTAGAAGAACGGTAACAAAAATAGTCCACAAAACTGCTGTCCATTATCTTTGAAATCATCTCTTTCATGCCATACAGCATGGATTCCACCAATATTGGTGAACCCAACTTGATTTACTCAACATTTCATCCTGAAAGCCATGGATCAAGGCAGTCAAGTAGCTGCAGTACATCTTGACTTCCAAAACGTATAAACGTATTTGATTTAGTATCACACCAGTGTTAATTAATGAAAGTACAATAATATGTTGTACATTAATGTGTCAAAGATAACTATAAAAGTAACCTCAGACTTTTTGCAGATGATACAGGTATCTATAATGAAGGACTGTCTGAACAAAGCTACAAAAATGTTCTAGCAGATCTTGATAAAAGTTGAAACAAGTGTAAATTTTGTGAACATGTGTAAATGTTTAGAAATACAAAACTGTGAGTTTCACAACATGAATAAACATACTATCCTATGACTACAATATTACTGAGTCACTGTTCGAATCAGTCAACTCACACAAATACTTGTTTGTAACAGTGTAGCAGTTTTTATGGATGTGAAATAGAATGATTTCATAAGCTCAGTTGTAGATAGAACAGATTGCTGGGTTCAGTTCATTGGTAGTATACTAGGGAAATGCAATCAGGCTATAGAGAAGATTACTTATAAAACAATCATCTGAACCTTCCAGGAATATTGATCAAGTGTGTGACACATACCAGATAGGATCGAGAAGAGATATTCAATGAATCAAAGAAAATGTGAATAGTCACATGTGTGTTTGACTCTTGGGAGAACAACACATAGATGTTAGGAATCCTGAACTGGTAGATAGTGTCTCACAAAAGTTTACTTACAAAGTTTCTAGCGCTATCTTTAAGGGGATATTGTATGTCCTATGCTGCCAATGTTAAATTATTGAATTTTGTGACCCATTATCTTTTTAAGACACCAATTTACAATTTTCCATAATTATTGAATGCACCTTTTTAGAAACACTGAACTAGAATTATTACTGAAATTGTATTGTGGGGCATGTTATCTTCTTTTTTTCCAAACACTCAGTTTTTTGGCAGAATTTTGTAAATAAATGAACACAAAAACAAAACAACTCAGGATATTTTAATTATTCTTGTTCCATATGTGTTGAACCTCACACTTGGCATTCTGTGAAAATTTCATGTCTCTACCATCAGTACTTTTTTAGAAATCGGGTCATTTATTGCAAAACATGTAGTTCAGAAGTATCGAGGTTTAAATCTTTTTTATTACAAATTCTTATACAGACCTACATTTCTGTGTCTTTTATGCACTAGAATCTCCCTGTCCCATAGTCTGTGTCTTCTTCAGTGTCACAACAGCCCAGTGCTTGCCTTCTCCCCCCCCCCTTTTTTTCCTGAGCAGCTAACTCTGCTTCATGTACATGAAGCTCATCCAGTTTCAGCAGTTCTTTAGCTGTATTCTGTCCAAATCTTACCCCTAACTTCTCCAGAACCTTAAGTCTTTCATAGTTTCCACCATTAAAAGTTATTACAGCATCAGACACTGCTAACTTTTGAGTCATAAGGCCAACAAATATATTTTTAGGCACACAGCATCACACAACATTATTGAAGGACTCATTCACATTCTGGGTCTTCCCATGTAAACACTTCTTTAGTAGCTCAGGATTTGCCAAATCTCTGTAAATAGGTTTGATTGCCTCCATTACTGCCAAAGGAAGATAATGTTTATGTGTAAATTCATTCATTTATGCCAAGTGTTTGGTGGAGGTGGACACAATGCATGACATGGCTTTTCATTGGTGTTTTCTAGTACTTCACAAGAAAATGAAGGTCTCACATATCTGTTAACCACAAATTTACATTTCTTGAAGTTACTTTTATGCTTAGTCATTTTATTTACGTATAAAAAGCAGTAGAAGTTAGTTTACTACAAAAATAGCTGATAATCGCACTACTTTCAACGAAAACTGTTATCAGAAACAAAGGACTGATTTCTTTATTCGTAATGCCAACTTCCGAGATGTAGCAGTAGGCACAAAACAAAGTAATTCACGACCTTCTAGACTGTGTAGTTCCCAAGATATGACTGCTCAATTGTGGCAGTAAATTCGTAGCCACGAAATTTGACAGTCACACATGAACATTAAAAATATTATTTGAAGGGATCACAATTGTCTGATTTTAATGTATTATATACCAAAATGTTCAGGAAAGTCCAGAGTACATTATGGAGTAGAAAACAGAAAATGTCAAATTTCAATGAATTTCGCATACAATGTTCCCTTAAATGATGAAATATATTATACTACAATCCTCTACATACTGCTCCTCTAATGACTGTGAAGAGTTGATAGCTATGTCTGCACCTATACTTTGTACACCGCCTTATTTGGTGTGCCAGTGGATACTTTGCAGACTACTGGCACTTTCCTCCTCTCCTGTTCCAGTTACAAATTGCCCATGAGAAGAAATTTTGTGGTAAGCCTCTTTGTGATCAAGAATCTCTCTGTAATTTCGCCTTCATTGTCATTTCACAAGATATATGTATGAGAAAGCAATACATTGGTTGACACTTGTAACAATATACCCATTTGGAATTTTAGTAGTAAACCAGACGATGCTAAATGCCTTTGTTGTATCCTCTACTGCTGGAGTTGATTGAGCATCTCTGTGATGCTTTTGTGATTTCTAAATGAACCTGTAACAAAATGTGCTGCTCTTCATTGGATTCTATTTCCTTCATATGTGATATGGATACCAGACTAATGACCAACATTCAAGTATTGATCGAATGAGGTTTACGTGTGACTGGTTTTATGTTATCATTCCACTTTGTCACTCTGTACACATACTCCCAGTTATTGTGTCAGTGTGAGAACCTCTTATTGTGTAGTGCTTGTGGCAAGTGGATCTATGGATATCAAATTTTAAATAATTGTTATTAACGGCAGGCTATAATGTAATCAAAAACCCTAAACTTCCAGGCATATTGGAACTATGTGGTGGGCTGGTACTTGGACCTGGAACCTTACATTTCATGGTCTAGAACAAAGTTTAATGTGTCAGACTGCTTCAAGCCACTGCACATGACACTGGAAACCATAAGATGACCTGTTAGCTTTCATTTATTGTATTGGCTAATATGTGATGCTTTAACCCATTGGAATATACTGCTGAGTTTAATGAAATTCAGCTTCAGGTATAGCTGAAGGCATATATTTTTCATATGCAGTGGGAGAATTTCTCTCTGTAGTGCCACTGAGATATGTACTATTTGCCATAAATAGATTTTGTATTTAATGAAGTAAGTTTATAAATGTTCTATATGACTGTTACAGACTGTTCAGTAACATTGTGTGTGTGTGTGTGTGTGTGTTTTTCATGAAAAGGAAAATTCCAGATTTATAAAATGTCTATGAATAGTAGCAGTCTTGGTAATATCTCTTATTTGTTGTTTTATTTTTTAATTCATTCCTTAATAGTATTATGAAATATTTCAGGAGGTAGCCCCAAGAAGATGTGCACCAGACAGTACATGGTAAGGTTTTCATTATTCACTGGGTGATTATCTTTGAAAAGTAAGATGTTTATCTTTTCATAGAACAGCACATGTAACAGGTTGAGGATTTGTGTTCTTTTTTGTAGTATCAGTTGACAGTCACATTACAACATAATATGATCTATAACACATTTGTGTGTATAAGTAGTCCATTATATGTAAATGTGAGGTTGTCATGGATTTACACAATTAACTTTTTCACTAATCAGCAGTAAAATAAAATTAATGAGATGGCATTTAAAAGTTGCAGCCTTATGGTTTTGAAGCATGAAATACTGATGATATCAAAAGTGTGAGTTTTTAATTGCTGTAGTTTTTCTTCTCTTCACACAATGAGTTGTGTTTTTGTAGAACAGAATGGCCAAAATTTCTAATGCAACTGATGTATGGAACTTTCAATCAAACAATATTAAATGTGGTGAAATAGGTATAATGATTTGTACATTGACAAACCTAGCAGAAATTTCAAAGTAAAATCTAAACAATAATTTTCACTTCCTTCATTCACAGATATGAAATACTTTCTTAGTAGATGCAAATTTGAAACTTGAGTTTCTCCTGGTGTATAAACCTTCAAATAACTTACTGCCAGGTAACATCTTTGTCAACTGCCAATATTTCAATAGGTACACTTTGTGACTTTTTGAGGCTAAAATGCTTTTTATAATTTAATCTTAAGTACTTCTGTAACAACACTATGCCAATAACTGGAAGAATCTCCATATTGTATATTGTTATACTTCATTGGATGGTTGTGCCAAAGCATTGATCTCAAGAACATATTTGCTGAGCTGTTGTAAGCACATGACACTTAAGACACCAGTTCCCCATGGTACTGCCAAATATGTGACATTATAAAGAATGTGACAGTTGTCCACGATATGCAAACCGAGATCATGCTTCATGTACCCAAAATGGCCCCCAATCTTAAATGGTGTTCAAAAAACACCTTTCAAGTTATATTTCCACAACCTTGTTGAAAATGTTTCCTATGTAAGGCACTCTGCTGATACCTTATTGGTATCATAACCCATTCAATTAAAGGTTGGTTAATAATGACATCCCCCCCATTAACCATGGACCTTGCCGTTGGTGGGGAGGCTTGCGTGCCTCAGCGATACAGATAGCTGTACCATAGGTACAACCACAACGGAGGGGTATCTGTTGAGAGGCCAGACAAACGTGTGGTTCCTGAAGAGGGGCAGCAGCCTTTTCAGTAGTTGCAGGGGCAACAGTCTGGATGATTGACTGATCTGGCCTTGTAACAATAACCAAAACGGCCTTGCTGTGCTGGTACTGCGAACGGCTGAAAGCAAGGGGAAACTACAGCCGTAATTTTTCCCGAGGGCATGCAGCTTTACTGTATGATTGCATGATGATGGCGTCCTCTTGGGTAAAATATTCCGGAGGTAAAATAGTCCCCCATTCGGATTTCCGGGCGGGGACTACTCAAGAGGATGTCATTATCAGGAAAAAGAAAACTGGCGTTCTACGGATCGGAGCGTGGAATGTCAGATCCCTTAATCGGGCAGGTAGGTTAGAAAATTTAAAAAGGGAAATGGATAGGTTAAAGTTAGATATAGTGGGAATTAGTGAAGTTCGGTGGCAGGAGGAACAAGACTTCTGGTCAGGTGACTACAGGGTTATAAACACAAAGTCAAATAGGGGTAATGCAGGAGTAGGTTTAATAATGAATAGGAAAATAGGAATGCGGGTAAGCTACTACAAACAGCATAGTGAACGCATTATTGTGGCCAAGATAGACACGAAGCCCATGCCTACTACAGTAGTACAAGTTTATATGCCAACTAGCTCTGCAGATGACGAAGAAATTGAAGAAATGTATGATGTAATAAGAGAATTTATTCAGATAGTGAAGGGAGACGAAAATTTAATAGTCATGGGTGACTGGAATTCGAATGTAGGAAAAGGGAGAGAAGGAAACGTAGTAGGTGAATATGGATTGGGGCTAAGAAATGAAAGAGGAAGCCACCTGGTAGAATTTTGCACAGAGCACAACTTAATCATAGCTAACACTTGGTTTAAGAATCATGACAGAAGGTTGTATACATGGAAGAACCCTGGAGATACTAAAAGGTATCAGATTATATAATGGTAAGACAGAGATTTAGGAACCAGGTTTTAAATTGTAAGACATTTCCAGGGGCAGATGTGGACTCTGACCACAATCTATTGTAGATTAAAACTGAAGAAACTGCTAAAAGATGGGAATTTAAGGAGATGGGACCTGGATAAACTGAAAGAACGAGAGGTTGTACAGAGTTTCAGGGAGAGCATAAGGGAACAATTGACAGGAATGAGGGAAAGAAATACAGTAGAAGAAGAATGGGTAGCTTTGAGGGATGAAGTAGCGATGGCAGCAGAGGATCAAGTAGGTAAAAAGACGAGGGCTAGTAGAAATCCTTGGGTAACAGAAGAAATATTGAATTTAATTGATGAAAGGAGAAAATATAAAAATGCAGTAAATGAAGCAGGCAAAAAGGAGTACAAACGTCTCAAAAATGAGATCAACAGGAAGTGCAAAATGGCTAAGCAGCGATGGCTAGAGGACAAATGTAAGGATGTAGAGGCTTATCTCACTAGGGGTAAGATAGATACTGCCTACAGGAAAATTAAAGAGACCTTTGGAGATAAGAGAACCACTTGTATGAACATCAAGAGCTCAGATGGAAACCCAGTTCTAAGCAAAGAAGGGAAAGCAGAAAGGTGGAAGGAGTATATAGAGGGTCTACACAAGGGCGATGCACTTGAGGACAATATTATGGAAATGGAAGAGGATGTAGATGAAGATGAAATGGGAGATACGATACTGCGTGAAGAGTTTGACAGAGCACTGAAAGACCTGAGTCGAAACAAGGCCCCTGGAGTAGACAACATTCCATTGGAACTACTGACGGCCTTGGGAGAGCCAGTCCTGACAAAACTCTACCATCTGGTGAGCAAGATGTATGAAACAGGCGAAATACCTTCAGACTTCAAGAAGAATATAATAATTCCAATCCCAAAGAAAGCAGGTGTTGACAGATGTGAAAATTACCGAACAATCAGTTTAATAAGTCACAGCTGCAAAATACTAACGCGAATTCTTTACAGACGAATGGAAAAACTAGTAGAAGCCGACCTTGGGGAAGATCAGTTTGGATTCCGTAGAAATACAGGAACACGTGAGGCAATACTGACCTTACGACTTATCTTAGAAGAAAGATTAAGGAAAGGCAAACCTACGTTTCTAGCATTTGTAGACTTAGAGAAAGATTTTGACAATGTTGATTGGAATACTCTCTTTCAAATTCTAAAGGTGGCAGGGGTAAAATACAGGGAGCGAAAGGCTATTTACAATTTGTACAGAAACCAGATGGCAGTTATAAGAGTCGAGGGACAAGAAAGGGAAACAGTGGTTGGGAAGGGAGTAAGACAGGGTTGTAGCCTCTCCCCGATGTTATTCAATCTGTATATTGAGCAAGCAATAAAGGAAACAAAAGTTCGGAGTAGGTATTAAAATCCATGGAGAAGAAATAAAAATGTTGAGGTTCGCCGATGACATTGTAATTCTGTCAGAGACAGCAAAGGACTTGGAAGAGCAGTTGAACAGAATGGATGGTGTCTTGAAGGGAGGATATAAGATGAACATCAACAAAAGCAAAACGAGGATAATGGAATGTAGTCGAATTAAGTCGGGTGATGTTGAGGGTATTAGATTAGGAAATGAGACACTTAAAGTAGTAAAGGAGTTTTGCTATTTGGGGAGCAAAATAACTGATGATGGTCGAAGTAGAGAGGATATCAAATGTAGGCTGGCAATGGCAAGGAAAGCGTTTCTGAAGAAGAAAAATTTGTTAACATCGAGTATAGATTTAAGTGTCAGGAAGTCATTTCTGAAAGTATTTGTATGGAGTGTAGCCATGTATGGAAGTGAAACATGGACGGTAAATAGTTTGGACAAGAAGAGAATAGAAGCTTTCGAAATGTGGTGCTACAGAAGAATGCTGAAGATTAGATGGGTAGATGACATAACTAATGAGGAAGTATTGAATAGGATTGGGGAGAAGAGAAGTTTGTGGCACAACTTGACCAGAAGAAGGGATCGGTTGGTAGGACATGTTCTGAGACATCAAGGGATCACCAATTTAGTATTGGAGGGCAGCGTGGAGGGTAAAAATCGTAGGGGGAGACCAAGAGATGAATACACTAAGCAGATTAAGAAGGATGTAGGTTGCAGTAGGTACTGGGAGATGAAGAAGCTTGCACAGGATAGAGTAGCACGGAGAGCTGCATCAAACCAGTCTCAGGACTGAAGACCACAACAACAACAACAATAATGACATATGTATCTTGCTTGTCTTTCACTAAAATTATTATGATGGAGTGGGACTTTTAAGTGGGGTATCTCAGCTCACAGATTTTCACGTTTTGTTAATCCAGCACCTAATCTAACCTCAATAATCATAAGGATTCAGCTAGAAAAATGCGAGTAGAGAGAGAGAGAGAGAGAGAGAGAGAGAGAGAATATCATATCTTACTAAATGTTACTGATAATAGTCATAAAAGAAAACCCCTTCTTTGGAAGGCATAATTTTGGGAGACATTGGAGGGAAATTTTGATAAGAATTAAGACTCTTAATAGTCACTTGCATCAAGGAACTTTTCATCAGGCAATTGATAGTCTGCCTCTCAACACTTTTTGTCAGCTCAGCACCAAACCTGTGGTAACACTGGATCAGACTGCAAACACTTCATCTTTTGAATGTAATCCTGTTTGTTCAAGACAACTGTGGCATTTCTCTTGTCCACAGATATGGTAACAGTATCAGGAACCATCCTCTGTGAACACAAAGCAGCCATCTTAGCTGCTCTTCTATTACTCTTTGTGGAAGGTGCGCCAGTCAACAAGACATTCTTCTCTCATTACTTCCTGGGCAGCATCTAAAAACAGCTTGTTTGACAGAACTTATAAATTAACAACCAGTGAGCTCTTGGGCATCAGTGTAAAATGAACATTTCCCTAGCACAGATAAAGCTGTGGCCTCCAAAGCCTTGACTGTGAAATTGATTATAAAACACCTAGCCACAGAAACATTCGTTGAATGCTATGCACTTACAGAATTAAATTCCCAGTCAAACAGCGACCAGGAAACAATGTCCAGCCAATACCAAGAAGGTATCAAAATTTTTGAAACAGTTGTTAAATGTAGCTGAAATAATTCCTTGGAAACAAAACAAAATTGTTGGCGAGTACAATCAATTCTTTCCTGAAGAAAATCGAAACCAGTGCCATTGCTTGATCCAACTGACGGCAGGTGGATTAATATAATGCATAGTTTTTGTAAACATTGGAAAAACATTATGGTCTCAGAGTTTAACAAAAACGACACTCCCCATTGTGGTCCCAGTCTACTACCATTAAGTTTATCCAATGTTCACAAGCTACAACAAATTTCCACCATGTAGAAGGAAACAGTGTGAAACCTTGAATGTCTCTTGTCATTTAAAATGTTCAAATAACTTACAGAAATACAACCATACGACGTCTTCAACAACTACTAATATTTCGACAGCTTCACACTGTCATTTTCAAGGCATAAATGCAGTGACAGAGCCGCAGCTCACGTGGCCATCTCAAGATCCACAGGGAAGGGGCTTCTCTTTGACCTGTTGTCAGTAGTATTGTTGCTCCAACATACCATTTAGCAAAGCATCTTCCTACTGTGTTCAGCCCACTAGGGGTCAGTATGTGTGTCATATTAAGAACACAGCAGATTTCTTACATTTATTAGGACTGCATTTGAATGATTCTGATATTTGAGTAAGTTTCAATGCAGTCTCTCTCTACACTTGCACTCTCCATGTCCGATTCATTACTGTTAATTGTGATTAGGCTTGGTGTTGAATTAACAAATCTGTTTCGACATATGTTGACTTATACTTTTTATTCAATGCCCCACTACAATGATCAAAATAATGAAGTTGCAATGGAGACCCTTTTGTCACCTGTTATCGCCAATGTGTTTATGGACAATATCGGTGAATGTACCCAGGAGTTAGTGATGTTGAAACCTGCATGCTTTTTTTTATATTTGTAGGCTATACTTTTGTGTTTTGTCTCATGGAAGTCCAAAACTTTTCAGAACATCTGATCTCAATCCAAAAAGACATTTGTTTCACTATGGAGTCAGAAAACGATGGATGTCTTCACCTTCTTGGTGTGTTGTTCAGAAGGAATTTGGATGATACGCTAGGATATGCCATTTATAGGAAGCCAATTCACACTGATTAGCATCTGAAGGCTGATAGTTGCTACCACCCAGATCAGTGTGAATTTGTACTTTGTATCTTGGTTCATAGGTTCTACATCTCAGGACATGAAAGTTTGTCAGTTGAATTACCCTACCTCAGTCACTTGTCATCAAAATGTGTTTGTGTGTATATATATATATATATATATATATATATATATATATATATATATATATATATATATATATATATATATGACAAACCACTAATTGGGCAAGTGATGCTAACGATTAGGTGGCAGCATTGTCTACGCCATTTTGCCTTATGCAATAAGCCTTTCTGACAGGATTGGTTGCATTCTCTGGTAATAAGATATGAAAGGTTTTCTGACCACCTTATAAGATTAGGGCCCATTTAGGGTTCATAAAATATGATCTTGGTTTGCATAAGCCATGTGTCTATTGTATTTCTTGTTGTTCTATCATGTAATGTATTGGTCAGACCATCAGGATTGTGGAGAGCTATTGCACTGAGCATAAGCATCAGACATGTTTCAGCAACTGAAGAAACCTAATGCAGAAAATTGTCTCGACATGGATCATCTTAGAGGTGTGGTTACTGCTGCCTCCTACTCGCCCAGTTGGCCGTGTGGTGTAATGCACAGCTTTCTGGGTGGGAAGGAGCACCTGGTCCCTGGAACCCATCTGCATCGGTGAATGCGGGCTGGTTCCCCTTATTCCGCTACACTATGTCGGTGATTGCTACGCAAACAAATTCTTCACGTATGCGTACACCACCATTACTCTACCACACAAACATAGGGGTTACACTTGTCTGGTGTGAGACGTTCCCTGGGGGGTCCACTGGGGGCTGAACCACACCATAACCCTGGGTTCGGTGTGGGGCGGCGGAGGGGTGAAGTGGACTGTAGTAGTCGTCGTGGGGTTGTGGACCACTGTGGCTGCAGCGGGTACGGAGCCTCTCCACCGTTTCTAGTTCCCCAGTTAACATACAATACTGCTATCTCACAGATTGATCAATTGGTTATTAATATTCACTGTTAATAACTTACGACATTGGTTCACTTTGACTGTAAGGTGGCACTAGTATTTACAGAGAGAGGTATTTTGAGACAGAGAGAGAGCATGCTTGTGTAAGCACATCTCCATAAATTCGTTGAAAAATTGCATTTTTATTTGAAACTGAATGCACTATCAACAGTTAAAACAACCCTCATACTATACAGAGGTTGCAAACAGACCTTTCTTGGAAACCTCCAATTTTTATACACTGAAGAGCCAAAAAAACTGTTACAAGCATGCGTATTCAAATACAGAGATATGTAAACAGGCAGAATATGGCACTGAGGTCGGCAGCACCTATATAAGGCAGCAAGTGTCTGGCACAATTGTAAGATCAGTTATTGCTTGTACAATGGCAGGTTATCAAGATTTACATGAGTTTGAGCATTTGTTATAGTCAGTGCACAAGCAATGGAACACAGCATCTCTGAGGTAGTGGTGAACTGGGTATTTTCCCATAAGACCATTTCACGAGTGTATCATGAATATCAGGAATCTGGTAAAACATATAATCTCCAACATCGCTGCAGCTGGAAAAAGATCCTGCAAGAACGGGACCAACAATGACTGAAGAGAATTGTTCAAGTGAGAAAAGTGCAATACTTCTGCAAATTGCTGCAGATATCAATACTGGGCTATCAACAAGTGTCAGTGTGCAACATCATCGATATGGGCTTTCAGAGCCGAAGTTTCACTTGTGTACCCTTGATGACTGCACAACACCTGGGCCTGCCAATGCCAGCATTGGACTGTTGATGACTGGAAACATGTTGTCTGGTTGGATGAGTCTCATTTCAAACTGTATCAAGTAGATGGACATGTATGGGTATGGAGACATTGTCATGAATCCATGGATCCTGCATGTCAGCAGGGGACTGTTCAAGCTGGCGGAAGCTGTGTAACGGTGTGTGGTGTAGTTGGAGTGATATGAGACCCCTGAAATATCTAGATTTTTCTCTGGTGGGTGACACATGTGTAAGCATCGTGTCTGATCACCTGCATCCACCCATGTCCATTGTGCATTCTGATGTACTTGGGCAATTCCAGCAGGACAATGTGACACCCCACACATTCAGAATTGCTACAGAGTGGCTCCAGGAACACCCTTCTGAGTTTAAACACTTCCACTGGCCTCCAAACCTCCCAGACATGAACATTATTGAGCATATCTGGGATGCCTTGCAATGTGCTGTTCGTAAGAGTTCTCCATCCCCTCCTACTCTTACAGATTTATTGACAGCCCTGTGGGGTTCGTGGTGTCAATTCCCTCCAGTACTACTTCAGACATTATTTGAGCCATGGCACGTCATGTTGTGGCACTTCTGTGTGCTCTTGCGGGGGTCCTGCACAACATTAGGCAGGTGTACCAGTTTCTTTGGCTCTTTCGTGTAAAAATTTATCAAGATTATATCATACAGCAGTAGATATATTATTAATTCAAGATGTAATACATGTACATGACTTAATATGTATAACAAATTAACTGTACTGGAAACCCAACTGAACCTGAACTTATGCATGTCATCTGTAATTTTGTATGTTTTCATGTATTCCATCAAAAATGAAGAGTAAAAGACTATGTTTTTTATTTTTGATACTGTTATAAAAGAAAAGCAAACTGCACTTAGACTAGAAGAATTGTTCCAATGAGGTTTAAGTTTTGTGAGAGTAGGAACGGAGAAGATGATAATGGCTGACTCAAACAGGCTGAAATAAGGAAGTGCACTGTCTTCATTACTTTCATAATGGTGATGGAAATAGTGACACTATGACACAAATGCAAGCAATGTAGGATACTGCAGTGTTGTTTGAAGATGATTTTAAACAGTTAACACCTTTGAGAAGAAGTTGTGTAAAAGTATGGCCTAAAATGCAGAGACATGTGAGCCATTAGACACAACAATAAAAATATATACATCTATATAAACATGTCTTTTAGCATAGGAGGCATGGAGCGGGGGGGGGGGGGGGGGGAGGCAGTTGAATGAGGTGGAAAACCAAGCAGCCGCTACAGAAGTAGGAAACTGTAAGGGATGATATTAGCAGTACTTCTGCTGAACAGAAGTACTTTGTATAAATGTTTTGGTCCTTTTTTATGTTCAAATTCTATATATTCACTTTCGGATTCATAGTCATTTCTGCGTGTTTATGTTGTTGTACACATTAAAACCCCGCTTTTCTTCTGTGCTTGTTCAATCGAAGAGCATACCTGAAATCTGTTAACAGCTATGCTCTTCTTCTCTTGACTGTGTAATTACATGCTCCTTGCCATCATTCCCTGAAAAGCTGTTAGCATGTAATCAGTTAGTAAGTCCTTGTGATAAACCAGTATTACTATTAAAATTACAAAGTATGAACGAATTTCCCTTGCATCTTTGAAATTTTATTTCACACCATTGAAGTATGCTCCAGTTCTGTAATATATATGTGTCAGTTTTCAATAAGTAATTGCAGTTCAAGACTAACTTAGGCACACTTTACCCCCCCCCCCCCCCCCTGTGGCCTGGTGTCACATGGGATGCCCATTCCCATGCACAGTATTGAGATTTTGCATTACTATACAGAACCACTCTAGAAATTATTTCTGGATGCATTCTAAAATATTCAGATAAAAGTGGGCAGTGCTGGAATGTTGCCGTCTGCTTTCTTTCGTACACAACATTCATCAGTTTTTCGTCAGCAAGCTTTTGAATATAAAAGTCTGCCTTTGACTGTAACTTTTCTGTGGACTGTGTGACACCCTCTTCTGTTTTTGTTTTGACCTTAACTTGGCTTACATCCACTATTTGAGTGAAATGATTTGATTTATGCAGGGAGACAGAAATAACGGCGATCTTAGTCTACTGTTGCCCACACTGAAACTGATTTTATTGTGTAGTTTCACTTTTGTGATTCTAGTAAAGCCAACTAGCACCCTTAAATAGTAGTGTGACTCTCTTTAATAGTTAATTATAGAAATGATTTCTTCAGGACTTAACAACACAATTATTCCATGTCTTTTGCCCACCAGAGTTTTGCATTGGGTGGTTTCATCCTCCTCACAACATTTCTTTGTCTATACACATTATGTGCAGGTGTTTCTTAAGTTTACCATGATCAGTCATGAGTCTGACTGAGATAAATCTGTTTTCTGCTCAAGTTCATGATTACAGAACTTCTCACGTAACATGGTTTCAGCAACATTAGCTTGCGCGTTTTAGTTTTTGGACCAAAATAAAATATTCTTATGTGCTGCTTTCTGATCCAGCTATGTAGTTTTGAATTTACCGTTGCCTTATTGATGGTTAGGATAGGTTCTGGTTCAATAAATAGAGTCACTGTGCCTGTCCTGGTTAGTCTGTCAGCTTGTTCATTGCCACTAATTCCTGAGTGACCATTCTCTATCATTACTGATTTTGAGTCTTGCCGACTCATTGCTTATAGGGTTCCTAAGGGGCACGTCATTCTCAATTCAAGCAAATACCATTAGTAGCTTTATTTCTATAAAGCAGAATTGACAATACTTAACTTTGGAGTTACATCGGTGTCGCAGGTGACATGCGAACAGTAATAGTCTTCGCTATGGACAAAGTCCAAGTAAGCACTTGATACGGATCACTACAATCTGTTCTGTGAGCGCTGGTCTACAACTGTCCACTGATGTCCATATACTGAGCCGTTCTGAGCGGCCGAGGCTGGCAGGAGTAGTGCTTATAATCACTTTTTGCAGGGCTTGCTTCTGCCATGGCACAGTCTTTATCAGCAGCCTAATGGCTGACATTTCCCCACTGCCTTCTCTGGTTTTGCAAACATCGTGATTTCGGCACTTGTGGTTATGTGAGCACAATTAAATGCTTAAGGACGAATTTTCATCCATATTAGGTAGTCAATGGACGTCTGATTCCAATTATAGCGTGTCTGGATAATGATGTTCCATACAAACACTTGCAGAGAGCAATAGTTTGATGGACAACATGAGGTACAAGTTGGATAATGGAGTATTGTGTGTGTGTGTGTGTATATGTGTGTGTGTGTGTGTGTGTGTGTGTGTGTGTGTGTGTGTGTTAAAAAAAACAGACATGCTAATATCCTTCCCATAGATCCAAAGTGAAACGGACCTCATGCATGTGGCAGAAGTCAAAAAATCGTAAACATACTTGCATTTAAAAAGTAATAACAAACTTGTCACAAAACATGTAAGTGTACAGTAGGCTGAGGTGTGTAATTCTTTTAATACTGACCACATCATGAAACAGAGAGCATTTTGTCACATAATTTGCGTTGATCACATTACTGTGCTCATAGTGTGCAGAATTCAGATTATGCATGACACAAACATTATGTAGCGTTTCAGTAGTACTCATGGTTCATCTTATGAATGATGAACAAAATGTTCTGTTTACTTACAAGTTTATTTTATTATTTTCTTATCTCTTTACAGTTAGCCAGTGTAGTATTTCCGTTTCTCAGTGAGCACATTGAAATATTTGGGGAAATTTTACATCTCCATTTAACACACCATCTTTGTTCAACTGATGGATGGATACTCCTTCATAGTTGAATATGGCACCTTTGCATATGTTCTTCATTACTGGAAATAATTTAGAGACTGATGAGCTCATGTCAGGACTGTAGGGTCTTTGAGGTATCACTCCCCAATTCAACACAGCAGTTCAGTTATTATATTTGCGGTATGTGGGCGAGAATTGTTGTGAGTGCCAAATGGCCCAGCACGGAGCTACTGTTTTGTTGTTTAATGAATTTATTATTATCCACTCTAGTGACATTCTGTGCAGTTCTTCTCTGATAGTAATAATAAGCAGCAATCATCATTTGTTTGACATTTGATTTAGCTCCACGAGATTATTTTTCTGTGTGAAAGATGACCTCTCCATCTGTACGACTGTTATTTCAACACAGGCTGTCTCTAACATTCATTTTGTAAATAATGAATGTTTGGTGCAAGGAAACTTGACCAGCATCAAATCTTTGTTTCAAGTAGGTTGCAATGTCTGCACATTGGCACATGTGCATTCAAGCAATAAAATTTGTCTTTGGTTGACTTATTTGTTGGAATACAGAATACATAGACGGAATTCTTTTATGTTCAGATATTTTCTCAAATGTTGCAGGGCGATCATGTAGAAGTGCATCTGCCACAAACTTCACGTCTCATTCATCTGTTGCTTTCACGTTCGTTTATACTGACATGACGTTCAGGCAAATGAGTAACTCAGACTATAAACTGTACCACAGTCGACTATTAACTCAGTACAAACTTCACTTGAAGCACTGTGGATTTCAGTCAGATTTTTGCCATGTAGTGTTTCAGACTAAATGTTCAGTATTGATCCTGAACAATGCGAGTGCACAAGATCTGTGTGATAGCCATTTCCAACTTCCATAATAACAGCTGAGGAAAACAAAATGCAGGCTTTTTTCGGAAGCTTTGCACTGTGGCTTATACAACCAAAAATACTGATATGTCATCCAATCCGTGTAACACATCTTTGGACTCATAAAAATCGACATCGTGTGCTTTGTGAGTAAGGATTTGTACAGGCACTTCTGTGGTTCTGTGGTATGGTCTTAATTGTCTTGAATGTATAGAACAGTTTGTATGACTTGGCCAGGAAACTTCATTTGAATGTCTGTGGCTTGAGTTAAAAGTAATTCCACCACTTCTGTAATTGCCTTGTGAGTTCAGGATTAAACTGGTATAGCCATGTCTTGTCATCCAGAACATTAAATTTTAGAGAACTGGCCATTTTATTTGCATGCTGTCAAAGCTGTGTTATGTTTCTACCATATGTTGTTATTTGTGGTCTGCTGGGAGAATTCATAGGTCTCATTGTGCATACATCTTGCAGTATCCCTACTTTTTAATCAGTATGCTAAGAAAAGTAGTTCAAGAAACCTGAGATTATCAGGGCATTCCTCTGGCCTTTATGTTTGATTTTGTTGCCCTTTGAGATTGACTCATCAATAACTAATGATCTCTCACATCTTCTTCTGTCATTAATTTTGGTGTGATCAGCAACAAACTCTTCGTACAATTCTGGTGGTGATAACAAAGTGCAAGCGCCATTAAAAACAGCAACTGATACAAGTAGCATGAGCAGCAGTCATATTGGTAGTTTCCTTTGTGGCCTTCCTTATCATATTACTCATACACATGATTATAATGCTCTACTTCGTACCCACTATGCAGAAAATACTGTTTTGCAATCAACTTCATGATATCAATTTTGTACTGGCTAGATCTCTGGTGTTCAACTATTCTGATAGTTCCAAATTTTTATAGGGCTCATGTAATGGTTCACTTGAACATGATCTACTTTTGTCTGTTGTGGTTTTTACACATTAGATGTTTATAAGTTACCTGTAAGAAAGCATGTGTCAGCTTGTATATCCAGTTTATTGCCTGTGTACACCTTTCTAGGTCATGAAACCAGATAGTCACAGTTGTCAAATCAGTATCATGATTGTTAATTGTTAATGTGTCTATGTGAACATCCTCAAAGACATCAGATCTCTTAGTGGCCAATAAATGTATATATCATTCTGTCGTGAGTGATCCTCCAGATGTGTTAATTATTTAAGAGAAAGCTTTTGGATTCTGTTTTTCAGGGACTTGCAAATTGTTTGTCACTTAGTAACTTAATATTCATTTACTGCAGTTTGATTAAATTCCTTCACTGTTTTCCACACACACACACACACACACACACACACACACACACACACACACACACACACACACGAGCAACTGCTATAGGTGTGCATATTCAAATACAGAGAAACGTAAACAGGCAGAATATGGCACTCCAGTCAGCAACACCTATATATGACACTATGTGTTTGTTGCAAATGTTAGATCAGATACTGGTGCTACAACAGCAGGTTATTAAGATTTAAGTAAGTTTGAACATAGTGTAATAGTCGGCACAAGAGCGATGGGACACAGCATCTCTGTGGTAGCAATGAACTGGGGATTTTCCCATATGACCATTTCAAAAGTGCACCATGAATATCAGGAATCCAATAAAATATCAAATCTCTGATATCGCTGCAGCTGGAAAAAGGTCTTGCAAGAGCAGGACCAGCGGCAACTCAAGAGAATCGTTCAATGTTCAGAAGTGCAACCATTGTGCAAATTGCTGCAGATTTCAACGCTGAGTCATCAACAAGTGTCATCAACAAGTGTCAGCATGCAAACTATTCAACAAATCATCATCAGTATGGACTTTCAGAGCCAAAGGTTCACTCATGTATCCTTGATGAGTGCACTACACATAGCTTTATGCCTCGCCTGGACCTGTGAACACCAACATTTGACTGTTGATGACAGGAAATGTCTTGCATGGTTGTACAAGTCTCATTTCAAACTCTATTGAGGGAATGTATGTATACGGGTGTAGAGACAACCTCATGATTCCATGGACCCTGCATCTCAGCAGGGGGCTGTTGAAGCTGGTGGAGGCTATGTAACGATGTGGGGCATGTGCGGTTGGAGTGATATGGGGCCCCTGAAATGTCTAGATACCACTCAGACAGATGCCACATATGTAAGCATCCTGTCTGATCACCTGTATCCATTCAAGTCCACGTTCATATGCATTCCGTCAGACTTGGGAAATTCCAGGAGGACAATGCGATACCCTACATGTCCACAATTGCCACAGAGAGGCTCCGGGAACACGCTTCTGAGTGTAAGCACTTCCGCTGGCCTCCAAATCTCCCAGACATGATCATTATTGAGCATATCTGGGATGCTTTGCAACGTGCTGTTGATAAGACATCTTTACCCCCATGCTCTTGCAGATATATGGACAGTCCTTCAGGATTCATGGTGTCAGTCCCCTCCAGCACTACGTCAGACATTAGTTGAGACTGTGCCACGTCATGTTGTGGCACTTCTGCGTACTCACAGGGCCCCTACTCAATATTAGGCAAGTGTACCATTTTCTTTTTGTCCTCTGTGTATAAGCATTTAATAGAGTTAGAAATTACTTAAAAGTTAGGTGTGGGGGGGGGAGAGGGGGAGGGGTGTCATGGATGCACGCATTTGAGTATGTGTGCATAGGTATGTGTCAATTTTATTATAAACTGTTTTAGAAAGTAGGTTGGTACATATCGTCTGTTTAAATACTTGGTGTATAGTATGTTTAAATACATTGGTGCATTGTATCAAGCTACATTTAGATGATTTTTTATTTGAACATCTAATAATAAATAGGGCATGCGAAACAATGATTACATAGTCCACACTACTGTTGTGCATTATGAACTGTAAAATCTTCATAAGTGTTTCTCAGTTGGGATATACTGTTAAATTCAGATGAGAACGTGTATGCACTGGTTTTAGTTAAATTATGAACGATTATGTGTTGCCTCTTTTTTGTGATTACACTGAATTTGTACAAGTTACAAGAAGAAATAATTCATATAAAGTTTGGCTCATGTTAAGAGTTTATTGAATATTAGACAATTATGATGTCTTGGACATGTTGGTCAGAATGTAGCAAAAGCTGAAAATGTTTGAATTACCTAGTGCCATAACATAACGTCTTTGGGTACATGTAACCATTCACAGGCACTGCGGCTGTTCCAAGCTTCCTGGCAGTTTACAGTGGAAGACAGAAGTACATGATAAGTAATATTGTGAGTTACACCAAAATGGAGCATACAAAATTTTTTTATTCATTGTTGAAGTTTTGAAGTTTAGAGTGAAATATATCTTTCATAAGTGTACTCTTTGTAGAAATTTCTCTTTCCGATTACAGTTAATAATTTGTGGACTACTGAAATTCTGTGTCTCTATGAATGGATACTTAGTACTCTCTTATTCTTGCTTCAGGTCGATTAACCCCATCGGTGACCCTGGAGCCATGTTACTGAAAGAAACAAGTCTGCAAGGAGTGACTACTGATAAACTGGAAATTGCTGCAGTGAAATTGCCACATTTTGTCAGAATTGGTACTCAAACAGAAATACAGGCACCTGTGCAGGTATCTACACGGTGTGATGTGATATTTTTCATTCATAATAGCTTCATACAGCCAGTAATTAGTCGAGAGGAATATCAATGTAGTAAAGTCTCAAATTACTCTTGTAGCCTCCCACCCTGTGAAGTAATGCGTGCTGAAGAACACCCACACATATTCGATATTTCTAAGAAATCTCTTACTACATGTGATAATTCCCAAAATTCTGAGATTAGGAATAAATCACTTGCTCAGCCAGGTTATCTGTATAAACGTTCTACAACACATACAAGCGAGACATCACTCACTTCTGTTATTTGTGGGAGACACTTTGCTAAGCCTGCTCATCTGAAAAGGCAGTCATTAATACGTACTCATGAATGTGATGTTTGTGGGAAATCTTTTGCAGACTCTAGTCATCTAAAGAGACACATGTTACATCATAGTGGCAAGAAACCACACAAATGTGAAGTTTGTCAGAAAACCTTTAGTATGTACAGTAGTCTCAAGAGGCATGTTTTATTACATACGGGCGAACGACCATATAAATGCAATATTTGTGGGAGATCATTTATTGACTCTGGTACTCTCTATAAGCATTCCATAATACATACAGGCGATGGGAAACACAAATGTGATGTTTGTGGTAAGAGCTATCTGTACGCCTGTTTCCTCAAGAAGCATATATTAACACACACCGGCGAAAAACCACACATGTGTAATATTTGCGGGAAATCTTTTATCGAATCTTGCAATCTCAAACCCCACAAATTAATTCATTCTGCCGAGAGGCCACACACATGTGATGTTTGTGGGAAATCCTTTAAGGTGTTTAGGCGTCTGAAGATGCATAAATTTATACATACTGGGGTGAGGCCGTACAGATGTGAAGATTGTGGTAGTTCGTTTACTCACCGTAGTTGTCTTAAAACGCATATCTTAATTCATACTGGGGAGAAACCACACAAATGTCTGATTTGTGGAAAATCGTTTACCACGTCTGGTATTCTCAAAACACATTCATTAATTCATAGTGGCGAAAGACCACATAAATGTAATGTTTGTGAGAAAGCTTTTACTACTGCTGGTAATCTCAGAAAGCATTCATTGATTCATAGTGGTGAGCGACCTCACAAATGTGATAGTTGTGGGAAATCCTTCACAGAAGCTGGTCATCTGAAGAGACACGTTGCAACACATACTGACTAAAAATAATGTTCATGTGCTGTTGGTTGGTAAGTTCAACTTTAATCTGCCAATTTCATGTAGAATACAATAACACCTCTTAGTGAGAGACCAGACAGTAGCTAAGCATGGTGAAAAGGAGTCTCAGAAACAATAGTTGTTTTAATGGCAGATTGCATACTGATATCAGATAGTCTAGAGATCAGTACTCATTTTAAGAACTGAAACATAGTATTCAATGCAGGGCCTGTATTGAGGCCTGTAATTTATGTGATAATGCAGTTGAAAATTAGGCCAGGAGTTTTTTGAAATACGTTTTGTTAATAGTTTTCTGAATTGTAATTTCTAAATGATGATTGCATTAATGTATATAATGTTAAACAGAGAGATCTAGGTGCTGTTTGTAATTAGTCATAAATCTTATTGTATCCAAACTTTTAGGAATATGAATTAAAGTTTTTATTTGCCTGTATGAACTTCTTTATTGCCAAAATATGAACATAGGTTCCTAGTGTTGTATAATTTAATCATAGTCTGAAGTTTAGGTGTGTGTGCAGTATTTACAATTTGTTATCAGTAGGTTTGTTAAATATTCTATGCCACAGAAAAGTTTGGTATGTGAATTTTTAAACATGGTCAGTAGAGGACAGTCCAGCAGAGATGCTGTTCAACTAAGCCACTGGATCATATTGTTCACATTATGACAAAATATTCTGGGCAGATCAGAGCTTGCGACATCATTCAGTGGCTGAGTGCATGGAACAGTTAACACAGTGTGACCAAGACTGAAGAAAATATTCGGGCACTTGCATGCTACTGAGGAACTTAACCAGGACTAGCTATGTGTGCTCAGGACAGAATGATCTAGGAAAACCTGACGTGGTAAGAGTAAACAAACTTGCTTGTCCCCCTCTAGTGGGACAATGTTAGGCTGATAGTGCTCTTACAAGCTTAGAAACTCAAATATTCAGCTGTGCCATCTTTCTTTCTGCATTTTGAACTTAGGAGAATGATGGTCTTTTGAGTTCCAGAAAAGCGGCAACTCACTTTTTGCGCTGAAGATCAGCTGACCACATGCCAGTTGATTCATTGAATCCTAGCTTGGTGCACCTAACTGTGATGTAGTGGCCATGGGGTTTGGGAGATTTCACTGATGTGGGAAGCTAATATGTAACTAGCATCTACTCTCTGGGGGGACTTTGGCTACTGGACTGCAAGCTGTCTGTGAAATGGCTGGGGAGGTGCGCCCTTGGAGCCTCATGTCCACCAAGCCACCATTTGCCTGGTCAGTGATAGGAGGTGGCATGACCAGGACATAGCTGCTGAGCAACGGTCATCTCATGTTGGCTACTGAACCCAAATGCATGACAGGGCCCATGAGTAAGCATGCCAGAGGACCACTCTCAGTCTTCACTGCTAGTGGTACATATGGTGTTGCCTGCTGGTAGGCTGCGTAGATATCCTCATCCTGGTCAGTCCCTGGTGGGGTGGGTAACTGGGAAATTGCTACAAAGCAACATATATATGGTATCAGATCCTGCAACCAAACACAACATGGGCACCAAAAGTAAGCATTGGGCTTTGTAGTTAGTAAGGTTCTGAAGGACCTGGGTGTGCCATGCTTATTCTTGAGGATGGCTGCATAAGACTTCTTGAATAAACATCTGTCAATACTATCACTGTCTGACTGTAAGCCCCGCTGTACCTCTGCCCTCTCCCTTGCCATTTCTCTCAACCATCCTGACATATAGTGGCCTGGACTAGACCATGTCACTACAGTTGCTGTCAGTAAATGAGCTTTAGCATTCACAACATATAGTGTGTCAGGAGATTTTCGTTACCATTAACAACACAGGTTGTGTCAGGAAGTGTTCGTTCAGTCTCCAAATGCTACAGTTTGCTGAGAGAAGTGATTGTTGCGTAACTCTTGACACCCAAACACTGTGTTTCAGTGTTGAACAGTAAGATTGGGTCCTTCAGTAAATTACGCATGAGCAGTGGTATGTGACATATCTCCAGTTCAGTAGTATTGGTTGATGCAATGTGTCACTTTGTTTTTGTTTAATTCTGTGTTTGATCTCAGTTACTAGACATAATTTACATAGTACTGACTAGAGTAGGTTTAAGGTTACATTTTCAAAGCCATACATACCTGTTTGCTTATCATTGTGCAAGGGTAATGGTAGACCAATAATGTATGTGTCTGTGTTGCAACCTAGCAAAGTACAAATTGCCATGCACTAAGGCTGTAGCCACCACATGTTAAACACACATGAATTGGTCATTTAGCTCGCTATTGTTCTGAATTTAGATGGGTGATGATAAGCAGGAAGAATTAATTAGTCAGTGGACTATTTGTCTTTCTGGTTTTAATTTCAGTGGAGAGAAAGTATCCAAAATGGTAGTAACACATGCTGCTATTGTGGCTGCTGCTACTACCACTACTACTAGTAGTAGTAGTAGTAGTAGTAGTACAATCTGATGTTGCTCTAATGAGAAACTATGGGCGCTGACAGTGAAAAATTTTCGCTAGAAGCAGGAGCATGAGGATCTCCTTCATAGATTTGAGGCTTTGGGAGCTGTTCAGGTTTAATCACAGCTGAGTCAGCCAAACAGGCCAAGTTGAGGGTAGCACCTTCTTCTTTTGATCCAGCTGTAGCTGCACTTGTCAGTCAATTATGGGGTTAAACAACACAAGAAGTGTCAGTTTTCATTAATGATGATCAATCAACTGCTGCAATAAGTAGTTAGTTAGATAAAGTAACCACTTGTGTGGCTAACTTGTGTTTCACAGGGGAAGCCAAGACGTGGTACATCATGAAACTCTTAGAAATCACACTTGTTTCAGCAGTTGGTTGCTACACTATACTAGTGTTACCAAAAACAAAATGGTATGTGGGTTTTTTGCAAGAAGTGCAGTATTTTGACTTTGAAGTATAATGAATCAGTGGAAGTATTTCAGACAGGGTAAAAGTAGTGCCTTGTTTGTCATAAGTACCTTTCTATTGGAATTGTGGAAAGATCCCTCAACAAATAAATTTAGTGAATAGGCATTGGTTATTTAATTCAAACCCTTTATCACCTATTCAGGATAAGGCAACCAACTTTCCCCACATCAAGTGCAATTTTGTTCATGACTCACAGTGAGTCATGACTTTTCCTGTACGTGGAAGGGAAGAATTTGATACAGTTCTCAGCAGTTCCATGGAGACCAACTATCCAAAGCATTTATTGTTTAGTTCATTTGGTGATCATAAGGATTAATGGGGCTTTCAAGCTCCTCTTGTATGGGAGGGGAGTTTCATTGAATTGATGAATGCAGATAGACATTAGTATGACATCGTTATTACAGAAAAGACACAAACGAGGACTTGCATAAATACAAAGAAAATAATTTCGTTAATTCTGCTCATACAAATACTATTTAACATAATTTTGAAGGAGGAAGGAAAGACTGATTCAGCCAACTGCCCTCCACAGTGGCGGAGAAAAAGGAGTGTTGGGAAGAGGAATAATGGTTTTGATCATTGTGACTAGAAGAATACGCTACCCTTTTTACAAGAGAGTGAAATTACCATCATGCACTTGCCACTGTTATAGACAAAACAAAGTAAGGGATAAATACCAGAATAAGGAAGTGCCAAAGTGACCTCCCCACCGAAAACCAGGTAACTCATGTGAATATCTGTCAAGCAACACTCGTTTATGTGAAGAAAATAAAATCACTGTAATGCTAAGAAGTCGTTATGGATTTAGATGTATGCAAGACCAACAGTTTTCCATGTGGTTGTGTGTTGTAACACAAAGGATCATGAACTTAAAATCTAGAAACTTAAATCCACACGTGTATCAGAAGAAAAAGATTAAAGAAGTGATACTGAAGGTGATACTGTACCTTTGAAGACGAGGTTCCTTACCCTAATGCAGCCCATTGCTGACCTCATGCTTGTGACAAAGGTTAGATGCCAAGTTCACCATTACTCACGAATTATCAAATTTATGAAACAAAATTTATGAGAAATGAAAGGAAAATAGTGCACTCTTGCTAATGAATCCCAAATGCTCTAAGTGTATTATTACCAACTAAGTTGGCTTCACAGAGTACACCAATGCTTACTGATATCAGTATCATGACCTTAGGCCTACATCAGTGAGCAGGACCAGGGCAGAACTGACCAAGATTTCACATCTCCAAAGGATAGTTGGGCATTGGGTCAGGAGAATTGGCTGGCCAATCAAAGGCAACGCGATTGCTGCGAAACACGATGCCATTGTGGCTAGGTGCCTGAACTCCAGAAAAAAGCTCATGGGTTGTCAGAAGATGTTCAGAGATTCGTCAGGGATGCTACTTTGCAGCATTAAAAGATAGTAATAAGTTAAGTTTCGTGGTTGGTACACAACATGTGAGACTTGGAAGGGGGAAACTTTGGCCACTACACGATATCCAAACTGGTCCCACGTGCTCCCTACAGCAACAATCAACAAGAGAAGAGCGAAGCCATCATTTCTACTCCAGGAAGACTACTGAATTGGGTTCACAAATAACGAAAAATATCCTCCCCCCATCCTGTCTCACTAACCAGTGTAATATTGCCATAGAAAATTGTCTAGCCATATAGGCATCTCACTGCAATTGTAAAATGATGAAAAAATTTCAAAAACACTAAAATATGACAGGCATGCATAATGAATGAGGAATAAATGCAAGTTTTTTGCTCACACTGATCTATGAGAGAAGATGCTTGCTAGAACTCGCATCTTAGAAAAAAAATGATGACTTAGAGAATCTTCATATCAATTGCAGGCAGGGGGTTTACATGGATGAAGTTGTGTATGATCCAACATGTTACTGGTTCTGTGGAGTGATTTACCCCTTATTGTTTTTTTTTGTGCATAAACATAGGACAATTTACAATGAAACAATGAACAGGAATATTATCTAGTACACTGACAGATAAGTAATATTTTATGTAAGTACTCAAGAACAAGAGATCACACACAACAATCTAAAATAATCTGAGAGCAAGAAAGGAAGAAAAAATCACTCTTGGTCTTCTGACCCTCTAGATGTTAAAGGTGCATATTGTCATGTGGAAGAAGGTGTAATTAGATGAATGACGAAAACTAACTTTACTTAACAAAGGTTTATTCAGCACTTGCACACACAAGAGCGTGTAGTGAACTGCCTCCAGCCAGAACACATACAGTATATATAGAGCTACAGAACATTCCAGTACAATGATTCTTGACATTTGTGGATACTTCTAGAATGGACTTGAACTGAATATAGAAATTGAAATTGTGCAGTCCAGGTGAGTTTTGAACCCACGACCTTCCGTGCAACAATTTAGAGTCATAACCACTACATCACGGTGCTACTCAGCTTCTTCTGCGACATTGCTCCCTCCTGAAGAGAACAGCTTCTCGGTGTTATGTCCTCCTAGTCTGGGAAGGAGTCATTGGTCCTGCACTCTCTGACTCCCGATGACTGATGCTTGCCCTGGCGATGATCTTCTTAGAACTCCTTTTGCTTCTATGTCCTTCATCATCTTTCTGCTTGTTGCCTGTCGTTGGAGCTGCGAATTTACCCTGGATGGCAGGATCCTTTAGGGCTTCATTCGATGGACATGGACTGTATCTCTGATCTTTCGTCGTCTTGCGTCGGGGTCGAAATCTTCAACTTCATAAGTAACAAGAGACAACTGTCTTACAACCTTATAAGGTCCAAAGTAGCTCCTGAGCAGCTTCTCAGAGAGACCAACCTTCCGAACATGAGTTAAGATCCAGACGAGGTCACCAGGCTGGTAAACAGGACAGTGGCTTGCGTCATACCTTTGGCGATCGTTTTCTTAAGCCTGCAGCGTGTGGAGTTAAGCTAACTGCCGAGCTTCCTCAGCACTGGTTAACACCTGGCCGATGTAGTCGTCGCCCACGTCATCAGGATGGCCTTCCATAGAAATACTGTCGAAATTTGCACATGGCCCAGATCACAGCGAGACATTCTCTTTCTGTAGTTGAGTACTTTCTCTCGGCTTTTGTAAGTGTCTTAGAAGCATAGACTATAACCCTCTTTTTCTATCCGAAATTTGCACCAGAACAGCACCAATCCCATACCCACTGGCATCTGTGTGTAGTTCTGTAGATGTTCTCATCATACAGACCAAGTATAGGGTCAGTCGTCAGAGCTTTTCACAGTACATCGAAAGAATCTTGTTGAGCACCACCCCAGATAAATTTAGCATCAGCTTTTAACAAATCTTGGAGTGGCCTGGCTTTGATGCAAAAGTCTTTGATAAAACTACTGTAATAAGAACATAATCTGAGGGAGCTTCTCACATCTCTAATACTTTTAGGAATAGGAAATTCCGTTATAGATCTCACCTTTCCTGGGTCTGGCCGCACACCTTCGTTTGACACAAGGTGTCCAAGTATTCTGATTTCTTTTGCTCCAAAGAGACACCTTCTTGGATTAATTTTCAGTCCGCCTTGTTGGGAGACACTTAAGAACGGCCCTCAGTCTTTTTGTGTGTTCATAAAATGTCTCTTAGAACACTATAATGTCAACTAAATAACAAAGACACATCGTCCACTTCAGGTGACTTGTTCATTATCAGTTAAAAAGTTGGTTGTGCATTACGCAAACCAACGGGCATTACCTTAAACTCATACAGGACCTCAAGGGTGATGAATGCAGTTTTCTGACAATCAGCCTCATCTACTTCGATTTGCCAGTATGCCAAGTACATGACACTCAGCTGTTCCTCAATTAACGGCTCAGAGTTTGCTATGCACATGCATCTTGGAAGGATCTGCGGTTCTTGACGACTGTTAATTATCCTCAATTCACCGAATCCGTTCTTAAACGAGACGACAGAGGCTGGAATGACCAAGTTATGCTCCAGTGGTATGCTTCTCTTACATTCCACTACAAGGTCCGTGGGTTGATGCAGGGCATGACATATGCCAATTACCTTTCTAGTGCTGATTGCAGGAATGATCACATCTTCCAGCACACATGGTCTCCACACACTCAGATGTGCATCTTCCTGTCCACAGAATCTCATCTCGTCTAGCATAATCTTCGAGCGATTACAATCTATAATTGCCTGAGAAACTTTCAAAAAGTCCCATCCGAGAATTATGTCATGATTACACTCTTGTAAGATGATGAATTCTAAGGGCTGTGTATGGCCACTTATACCCTCACAAATGATACATCTTCCTGTAGGTTTTACATATTTCCCATTAGCCACCTTTAGCACAGGTGTTTTGTTGTCAACGAATACGGTTTCCTGCAACTGGCGACGGTACTTCTCCGAAATGACTTAAAATGATTCTCCAGAGTCCACAAGAGCTTGGGCTGGTTGGCCATCCATGAGGATATCGACGTAGTTTGCACCCTTTAGTTTTCCAGGCTGCAGCGGCTAGGTGATCGGCTGGAGCTTCTAAATGGCGATGGAGACCTTGATCAGCGTGTTGGGGAGTGTCCTCTCCAGCGGCTAGCTTGCGACAATGGTGACCTACGTCGTCCTGCACCCAATCTTCTTGTTCATCTTCGTCGTCTCGGCGATGGCGTCGGCTAAGATCAGTCTGATGTCTTCTATCGCGGGTATCATCAAATATCCGCCGCCTTTCTTGACAATAGCACACCACATGTCCCAGTCATCCGCAGTGGAAACATACAGGTTGGTTATCCTGGGTCCTCCAGACGTCAGTCTTGCTTGGTGCCCAGACAGGTTCCTCATGTGGCATTGTAGAAACGTAACTCCACCTGTGGTATATACACTGACATGAACTCAGCTAACAGCTAAGATGAGTGTGCCCACTGCTCCCTATGAGCAGGGGGCGCAGGAATGTGCGCCCTACTTCCTGGCTGTGACAGAGTTGTGTCGTCAGTGCCCAGCTGGGGATGGCAAAGTAGACGCAGCTCAATCCACAACTGGCGACTCCAGTCCACAGTACCTTGCTCCGACGACCTGTAACAATGTTTCAGAACAACATAGTAACCCATACCATACCATACAATCAATCTACATGTGATACACTGATCTATGAGTAGAGCTTAACTGTAATGGAGAAGAAAAAAAGGAGGAAGGCTTCTATGATTTAGAACAGGGAGAGTTGAAACAATTAAGTTACATGGAGCACGGGGCTACCTAACTTTACGTATGATGCACCGTAGCTCAGTTAATAGTTTACAGTTGTTGAATGTACTAAAAGTGAACACTTAACTGTTAACCTATCCTATGGGCAATAAACTTCACGAAGTGTCCTGGCCCAACAGGATTCTGGAATTATAAAATTACTGAATACTTTACATATTTTATAGAAAATTGAGGGAACACTTCTGCAGATTATTGAGTACTAAAAGGTGCAAAGGTGAGAGGTGACGTCACATGGAAAGAGTAGAAGGTGGTTCCATTGCGTTAGTACCATCACCAAGAGATTCCTCCACCGTCTAGTTGCACCACACTTGACAGCAACTAATCTGCCTTCCCTATTGTCATGGCAGCATTGTGCTTTGTAGCATATTAGAGGGTTATACGCACTGTTTATTTCCTAGCCTGTCATCTCATTTCTGTTCTCATATTATTTTTCATTCCTGTAGGGCTGTCTCTTCAGGTTACCCTAAGGATTGCTACTGGAATTGGCTTTTGGAGGACACGTGTTGTCTCTCCAATCACAACTTTTCATTTTAGGGTCACTGCAGCTGTGACAGATTTTTCAGCATCCCATGTTTTTAACTTAGTTTAGGCTTCTGAAACGTACATGGAAGATCACTTCAGGTAAAAGGAAACAATATGCACTCTCTCTCTCTCCATTGATAAAGCTTACACACAAAACTGCGTGTAAGTAATGAACTCGTCTAACTCCCTGTTGGCGTGCTTACCCATAGTGATTTTTTTCATTGTTGCACAAACCTGAATATTTCGATAGTTTATATCCCTTTTAACTTTCGACAGATCGACATTTCACTGCGCACTTGGGCTTTCTTTTATCAGTCGATCAGTACTGTACTTCCTCTGCTCTCCTGAAACGTCCTCCTGGATGAGTTCTCATTCATCACTCCTCTTCTGAAAAGACTAATCCATACATTAGTCATTGACACAGCATGCCCAACCCCGCGCATGGCCACAAAATAAATCGTGCACATTACGCTCATTCCCGCGTCTGGTAAACAAAATTAACAGCAGAAGGCACGTTTGCACCTGGCTGTACAACCCTAGTTCGAAAGAGCGACCCACAGCAGAAACAAACTCTGTACAGCTAGTAAGAGCCTGAAGGTCAACGAAAACGTAAATATTTGTAAAACTTTAAACACAAAGATTGAGAGGGTAACGTGAGGACAATCTGTACCATTAACCAGCCTAGTTACTACTGGTATTTTAAGCATGCTAGTGAGCATTCGTCGATGGTGTACGTCATCACCTAATTTACAGTTCTTTGAATTCCTTTAAATTTGTTATATGATGCATACCATGCGATCGTTTAGTTCTCAACGTTTCGCTTTCCACCACATTTGGGTGGACAATCTTACAGCTCCTAAACAGGCCACAAAATACATTAAAAACCTTGCAGAGATGTTTATTCTTCTGTGATAGTCGATGGATTTTAACCAGGATCTTTTGCTCTACTGACAGGTTTTCTCTTTCATACATGTATCGAAAACGTTCTCATTCATTACTGAGACGTAACTCTCTGTGTCGAGAACACACTGAACACTAGTATACCTAATCTTTATACTTAAAACAGTAAATCTTTCCTAATATCATAAGTGTCTGTGTACAATAGCAAGGGCCTCCCTAATTGCAAACTAGAAGTACCCACGCTGGCTTCTTCCAGTCAGCTGCAGTTCTGGTCACCGCCTTATTCGCATGTCACGTTATGCCAAAGGTCACAACCCCTAATCTCGACGCTACTGTCTACCAGTCTGCTATTACGTGCTACTCCTTTTTGTTCCCTTCCACGTCGCTGATTGATACCGTTGTTGGATGCTCAATGATTGCCGGGCGCTCCTCGGTTCCGCCGCGAGCCATTTGACCTTGGCAGCTGTTGTGCTTGCCAGTTCTGATTTCGATAAGGGTGCGGGCGTGTAGGTGTGCTCATAATTGTCCGAGACGACCCGCTATCTCCACTGCTCCTCTCGTATGCGACCTCTTGCAGTAATAACTGAAAGGATTTAATGTCGTTCCTGCCTCTAACGGCAATATCAATATCACGCTGTAGTCGTTGTGGGAGTTTTGTCAGGCAGATGTGTATCAACTCTGATGCGTCATACTGCACCTCCAGAAACTGATTACGGTGTATAAAGTCTTTAAAATAAGAAACAGGGCTTTGATGGCTCGTTTCCACAAACGGCTTGGTCATCATGACGCCCAATTTAACAGGATTTTAATCACACTTTGGCCAAAACTCCTGAAGAAAGACTTTCGAAAGTTACTATATGATCGGCTGATCCGCATGCGTGCCACTGCCTCATTCCTGAGAAGCCTGCAGTGGAAATTAATCTTGAGGGCAGGGCTCCACGATTATGGGCAGACGCCCTGAAATTGGTCAGTAAAGGTACGCAGTTGTACCCCAACAGCCGCGTCAGGAAAGGTATAGTTTTTCTGCACTGAGAACAAGTGCCTCCAGGTTTCATCTTCCTCAGCGTTGCCGAAAAATTCATCGCATGTCTGATCGTCTGGCGGACTGCATTCTCACAGTCGATGTAGTCTCTCCTAAAAGTCCTTAAATTCAGTTACGTGTACATCTCTAGGCCATTCCTGTCTTCTAGATTAGCCTTCTTAATCCTTTCTGGCGTCACGTTTTCACGCCTAGCGAATTTATACAGCTCATGCAGTCTTTCTTGGTTTGCCCAGTTAATTTCCACCTGCTTCTCCTTACAGCGTAATAGGGACTGGACCTCCTCACTTTCATGGTTTATCATCAGTTGAGTTCTGTCCGAGGCTTCACTACTCCTTGCTGACAGCTGTTCGACTGCTGTCGTCAAAGCCTTTAACTGTTTGGTTATGATAGACCTTTTGACATACTTCCTCAACTATCGCAACTTGTTGCTTGTTGACGTCTGCTAAAACATCGCGAATCTTGTCCACATTTACTGAAGCGACGTCTGACCTACCAAGAACACTACTTTCGACAGCGCTAATCCGTTATTGCAGTCGCTGATTGATGCTTAATTGGCCTTCTATTACGTCACCTATATGACCACAGATATCCTGCTACCAAGATTCAACTGATTCAAGTCCCCTTTTTATTTCGTCTGCTTCCTTCCTAAGTTCAGCTACTGTATTGTGGGTCTCGACTATAAAAGAGTCTAGCTAGTATGCTGCGTATCTGTCTTCATACTCACATCTTCGAGTCTCAAACGAGAAGCTTCTGTTCCTGTGTATTAGCCTTTATTTCATCCAAAAGAACCTTACATTCGTCTCTGGAAGACTTCTGTTCCTCTCTGCTAGCCTTAATTTCTTCTCTACTAGCCTTAATTTCTTCTCTACTAGGCTTAATTTCTTCTCTACTAGGCTTTATTTTATCAAAAGAAGCTTATGTTCCTTCCTAAGGAGTGCCATCAATACTGACAGGTCGAGGGCAATTGTCGCCATGTGGTCGGCAGTATACTCCTCACTGGAGGCCGTGGAGTCATGGGGCACTGCTTCTGTGTGCCGGAGCTGGGAGCACGTGCCGGCAAAAAACTGCGTCGTCTTGTGGCAGTGGAGGGGGAGAGACCTGATCTGCCCAGATCCCTCACCCACAGTCGGCTCGCTGGGCGCCTGATCCATTGTATTGGCTAATGGAACCGCCTGTTTTACCGTCCTTGAACTGGCTCTGCTGCCGTCATTCATTCCTCCGAGAGATACGTCCGCCTCTTGTAATTTTCTCGCGCCTGATCGGGTGTTAATGCTTATTCTAATGATGGTGGCCCACAACACTATTTAGTAAGTCACTGACATCGAGTCTTTCGCCTTGTTACTTCCGCGTGAGTAATTTACCAAACCGAAAATACACTGAGCATTGCAAAGATAAAAAAAAATTATTAATATGCCTCAAAAGACACACAAAAAACACAGAAGAGATCGAGCAACGCTCTATTAACAATGCAGATACACCAGATGGAAACAGAATTACAACACAATCTGTAGAAACGATAAAGAACCAGTTGGAAGGAAAGTTTTATGCTGATTGAAAACAATCTTGTGACTGCATATGGTTTGAGGATTCCTATCAGTAAGATCGTGGAAGGAAGTCGACATATAAAAGCGGTACCTTGTTTGTCTTAAATACCTTTCTATGTGCATTGTGGAAAGATCCTCAAAAAATAAATTTAGTGAATAGCAGCTGATAGTTATTCAATTCAAACTCTGTCACCTATTCAGGATAAGGCAACCAACTTTCACCACATCAAGTGGAATTTTGTTCATGACTCGCAGTAAGCCATGGCTTTTCCCTTATATGGAAGGGAAGAATTTGAGATAGTTATTAGCGGTACCATAAGTGCAATGGTCGCAAAGGGTCTGCGAGAACAAACTCGGCGCCAACAAGGAAAAAGGCGAGACCCGCAGGAGAACATGCACAAATACAAAGAAAATGATGTCGTTATTTCCACACATACAGATATTATTGAAAATAATTTTGTGGGAGGAAGGAAAGATTGATTCAGCAGTCTACCCTCTTCACAATGTCGAACAAAGAGAAGTCGCGGGAAGGAGGAATAAGGTGTTTAATCGTTGAGACTAAAGGAATACGCTATCATTTTTACAAGAGAGTGGAATTTCCATCATGCACTCGCCACTACTGTAGACTAAACAGAGAATGGATAAATACCAGAATAAGAAAGTGCCAAAGTGGCATCCCACCGAAAATATCCATTAGTGCAACACTACATGTAAGTGAAGGATATAAAATCACCGCAAGACTAAAAAGTTGCTATGGAATTAGCAGTACGCAAAACCAACCACTCGCCACGTAGTCACAGGTGCTAGCACAAAGGGCCATGAGCCCATTTCACAAATATACAATCTAGAAACATAAATCCATATGTGTATCACAAAAAAAGACTAAAGACGTGATTCTTAAACCGATACTGCAACTTTGATGACCAGATTCTTTATCCTGATATGGCCCATAACTGACCTTTCTCACTAACGAATTTGTAGGCTCAAAGTGCATTACAACTAACTAAGTTGGCATTCACTGAGTATACCCATGCCTACTGATATCAGCATAACGACCTCAAGCCGCCTCCAGTGAGCATGAGCAGGACAGAACTGACCAAGGTTCCACATCTTCAGAGGATAACTGGGAGCACTGCATCATGAAAATTGGCACACTCCTAACCCAGCCAGTCACAGGCCATCCACAATGCCATTATGGATAGCCACCCGAACAGCAGAAAATGGCTCGTGATTCATCGGAAGACAGTCAGAGTTTCGTCAGGAAGGCTAATTTGCAGTGTTAAAAGGGAGTGAAGTTAAGCTTCAAGGTTGGTAGCACAACTTGTGAGACTGGGAAAGGGGACAACTTTGGTCACTACATAGTATTCAAACTGGTCCAACATGCTTCCCATAGCAATGATCAATGACGGAAAAGTGAAGCCACCATGACCACTCCAGGGATACTGCTAAACTGGGTTCAAAATAATGAAAAGTGCCCTGCGACTATCCTCTCTCACTGACCAGCATAATATTACCATAGAAAATTTTCTAGACATATAGGTATCCCACTGCAATTGTAAAATGACGAAAGAATTGCAAAAAGAATAAAATATGAAAGCCATGTATAATGAATGAGATTGAAATGCACGTATTTCAAGGGTTTGCAAAGTCTGTGCTCAGATCTAAATGCCTACCCAGAATGCTGAGGCCTATAAGACGTTACTGTAGGAGACAGAAAACAAGGTGCTAGACGTTTCCTTGCGTGGAATTGCCACAAAAAGTCATGAAACGCTCGCATTGAGAATCTGAGTGATTTAACAGCAGCTCTTAGAATTGTGACACAATTCAAAGAAATAGATTTTGCGATGAAGCACCAGGGAGTGCACTGTGTATTCACGTCTGAGGTCAAATGCTAGAAGTGTGGACATAGGGTCCATATGTAGAAACAGTGTAAGTAACCAGTTTGTTACCAGTGTGGGGATTTGGCCACTGAGCGTCTGACTTTTAGAAGAGGAAGAGTGGGAAGTACCGTTGGGGGCTGGGAGAAGCAGCGATTAAACTCGAACAGGAATACTTCAATGGTTGGAAAGTAGTCTCTATAGGCCATAACACTGCACAAGTTAGTGCTCAAACAAAATGCTGTTTAGTGGGCTTAGTGAGTGGTGTGGAACAGAGGCTTCTTGTAGACATGGGGGCATACATGTTCATTACTAATCTGGACCCAGAAAGCAGGATACTGGGATCACCATGATACAAATTATTAGTAGTATTGAGTTGTTGTGTATGATGGTACTTGAGTTTAACATTAGCAAAACAGTGATTACAGATCATATGGAAGTTTTGCAACATGTGGGTGAAGGCTATTCAGTTATTCTCAGATTCACTTTTCTCGAAAAACATTAGGCGATGATCATTGGCAATGTAAGATTGAGCTCTGTGAAGCTTTGTTCCACTTGGGTGATAGAGTTGCAGACAAAGTCATGATGCAAGGTTCACCTCTCATGCAGACAAGTTTGTTAAAGAATGATCAGCAGGGCAAAATACCTGAATGAGTGGGAAAGGTAGTGTTGGTTTCAGTGGGTACCAGTTTGCCTTTTGGGACTTTATATGTGGTTGAGAAACTCTAAAATAATGAAGAGTTGAATGGTTCACATTGTTTTGTGCGTAAAAGTGTAGCATGTGCGAGTAATGTAAATGGGGAATATATGGTTACAGTTAGCTTAGATAACTTTGGCAGAGATGAAGTTAGTCTGTCAAAAGGTATAGTTATAGCCACTCTGAAAAATATTAGGGGAAGAAAAATTCAGTAGGTCTGATCTGTGTAGAAACCATAAGCAAACCATAATAAACTAGTTCACTTGAAGGCCAGTAAACACACAGCTGTGGAAGAAGTATTGTTGATGTTCGGTAACTTTTATATAGACTCAACTCAACTCAAAGGTTATTATGGGAACAGACATACCACCATTTGAGGGAGTGTACGGAATGAAGATGCCATCTGACTTTGACATTTTAAGCCTTAAATTAGGACCAAATTGCGTATCAGTGAAGAAGCTTGTAAGAAGTATGGAGAAAAGTACAAAAGGCGAACACAATAGCTCTGGAATGGCAGGAACAACCAGAACAGCAGGAAGTGGTCTAGTGACTAGTGTTGTCACCTCTAGACCACAGGGTCCCAACTAGTCTTGCCACCTCTAGACCACAGCGTCCCAGGTTCAATTCCCTACTGGGTCGAGGATTTTCTCTGCCTGGAGACTGGGTGTTTGTGTTGTCTTCGTCATCTCATCATCATTCGGAAAGTGACGAGATTGGAACTGGTATCAGTGGGAACTTGTATGGGCGCTGATGACCACACTGTTGAATGCTCCACAAAACATCATCATCATGAACAACAACAACAACAACAACCACCATCACCGCAACCAAATTGGCGCTTTGGGAGACTAACACAGTATTGTATAAGACAGTGTGTGTTGGCCCCTCACGCTTACGTCCCAAAGGTAGTGTCAAAGAATTACTTGATCAAGTATCATGGACCATATCAGTTTATGGAGATGGCTTGACCAATTAACATAAAGGTAAAGATTCCTACCAGAAGTCTATGAGGCTCATCAGTCAGGTGAAACCATTCAAGGTACTGTGGATGCACACAGAGGTGCAGTAGGCAGAAAGAAGGACCCTGTAGCAATTAGACAGTGCAAGACACAAGACATACTTTATACTTCAGGTCACATACACTGAGAAAACAGAAAAACTGATACACGTGCCTAATATCATGTAGGGCCCCCGTGAGCACGTAGAAGCACAGAAGCACCAAAACATGACATGACATGGACTCAACTAATGTCCGAAGTAGTACTGGAAGAAATTGACACCATTAATCCTTCGGGGCTGTCAATAAATCCGTAAGTGTATGAGGGGATGGAGATCTCTTCTGAACAGCACATTGGAAGGCATCCGAGATATGCTCGATAATGTTCATGTTATGAAGAGTTTGGTGGTCAGCAGACGTTTCTAAACTCAAAGGAGTGTTCCTGGAGCCACTCTTGTAGTAATTCTGGACATGTGAGGTGTCACATTGTCCTGCTGTAATTACCCAAGTCCGTCGGCATGCACAGTGGACATGAATGGATGCAGGTGATCAGAGAGAATCCTTACATATGTGTCACCTGCCAAGGTCGTATCTAAATGTATCAAGGGTGCCATATCACTCCAACTGCACACACCCCACACCATTACAAGAGCATCCATCAGCTTGAACAGTCCCCTGCTGAAATGCAGAGTCCATTGATTCATGAGGTAGTCTCCGTACCCATACATTTCCATCCGCCCAATACAATTTGAAACGAGTCTTGTCTGACCAAGCAACATATTTCCAGTCATCAACAGTCCAATGTCGGTGTTGACAGACCCGGGCAAGGCGTAAAGCTTACTGTCGTGAAGTCATCAAGGGTACACAACTGGGCTTATGGCTCTAAAAGCCAATATCGATGGTTTTTAGTTGAATGGTTCACATGCTGACACTTGTTGATGGCCCAGAATTGAAGTCTGCAGCAATTTGCAGAAGGGTTGCACTTCTGTCACATTGAACGATTCTCTTCAATCGTCATCGATCCTGTTCTTCCAGGATCTTTTCCAGCTGCAGCAGTGTCAGACATTTGATGTTTTACCCGATTCCTAATATTCACAGTGCCATCATGAAATCTCTACTTCATCGCGACCTGGGAGATGCTGTGTCACATTGCTTGTGCGCTGACTATAACACCAGGTTTAAACGTTTAAATCTTGATAACCTGCCACTGTAGCCCACTTCTTGTCTTATATGGGTGTTGCCAACTGCAGTACAGTCTTCTGCCTGTTTATATTTTTCTGTATTTGAATGTGCATGCCTATACCAGTTTCTTTGGCGCTTCAATGTAGTTAGTTATGTTGTTAGATTCTTTGCAATGTTATGTTGGTGTTAAATTTATTCTTCATATTTGGGTGTATGAATGTTTTACATTTTTGTTATGTTTGAGTGGATTTAGTTTTTTCATGTCATTGCTACATATATTTTTCTTTTATAGTTATATAATTATTGTCAAGTTTTTTTTGTTTCTTGTTTCTGCTTGTCGTTAGTTACTCACTTCTGAAAGAGGGAGTGAATGAGGGATGGTTCCTTTCCTGAGATGGTGACTTCTTGAGAACATCCCAATATGACTCGTCCTGGGTTGCCCATACATCATAGGGAATGGAGCAGAACGCTTGACTGTTGTACAACCATTGGAATTATGTCTGTGAAGTGCAAGGGCAGCATCAAGAGTTACAGTTTATCTATGGTTAATTAAAAGCACAGTTGTCACAGCTGGTGGGTATTGTACCTAGGATCGTAGTTTGGAGGAAAAGAGGTTGGTTAAATGCAGAAGTAAACCACTAAATATGTTGTTCAGGAAGATGGATGAGGAGGATGTTTGGAAATTAAATTATATACTTGGTCACATCCAGCACATGGCAAGTTCTACAAAGAGTGTCGTAGAATGCCACGCAACTTGATTTTCTAGTTTAGGGCAGTACAAGGTTAGTACTGGGACTAATCATGGAGCTAACTTGGTATGCAAATGGTAGAAAGAATGTGTTGAATAATGACAGCAACGATTAAGCTTGTTATATAACAAGTTGTGAAAAGGAAATCTTGCTCACGTGGTGTTTCTTCAAGAAAGCATGGCGTTATTGTCTGTACTTAGTCTTCTCGCCAGAAACTATGTTGGCAAATTGCTATGAAAAAGGGAAACCTGTGGGTTGAGAAAATTAAGAGTTATAGGGAAGCAGTATTACCATTAATAGTGTGGCTTGTGAGGTAGTCAGGAAGGATTTCTGCCTTCTGGCTACACTTACTGGTATGATTGTCTTGACACTGACATGGAATACGTTGTATTGGCTGAAGGGTCACTAAGGATATTACTAGCTCAGAATTTAAATTACCTTAATGCCATCCTCACCCCTCACCTTATGCATTCATTAGGTAGATTTATCAGATCACAGCAGGCGAAAATTTCAATGGAGTGGATGTTGCAACGTGATCAAAATTTTCAAGAACATTGTTGGCACATAGGTATGTCGATGAGCATTTAAGCTGTCAGTTGTGGCGTGCATCTGCTAGGTATTTGCATAGTTTTTTTTCTGTAATAAACGAACATATGCACAGTCTACAGATCCACCAACACATCTGTTTCCAGTCAAGTGGTTAGCTAGCCTAGGGAACAGTTGATGAAAGTAAAACGTTCACATTAAGTAGTTCTTTGATCAGCCAGACATTATGACCACTTACCTAATAATTGGTATGTCCACCTTTGGCACAGATATCAGTGGCGATGCTTATAGCATGGAGGCAGTCAGGCCTTGGTAGGTTGCTGGAGCGAGTTGGCACCACATCTGCGCACACAAGTTACCAAATACTGTTACATTCTGTGGAGGTTTGTCAATGAGCTCTGACACCACATCCAATCACATCCCAATCGGTTCAGCTCTGGCAAGTAGGGGGGGGGGGGGGCCAACAGTCAATTGGAACTCGCCACTGTGTTCCTCCAACCACTCCATCACACTCCTGGCTTTGTGACATGGTGCATTATCTTGTTGAAAAATGCACTGCTGTCAGGAAACATGATTGTCATTAAGTGGTGTATGTGGTCTGCAACAAGTGTACGATATGCCTTCTCCACCATGGTGCCTCGTACAAGTTCCACTGGAACAATAGGTGCCCACATGAATGGTCCCCAGATCACTAGCTTTTCTGTTTCACAGTGCAGGTGTCAGGGAGCTGTTTTCTTGGAAGACGACACATTCACACCCTACCATTGGCATGATGAAGAAGGTATCAGATGCAATGTTCTGCAACTGCCCCAACATCCAGTGCTGATAGTCACATGACCATTTCAGTTCTAGTGCCAATGTGGTGTTAACATTGGTACATCTACATCTACATCTATACTCCGCGAGCCACCTTACGGTGTGTGGCGGAGGGTACTTATTGTACCACTATCTGATCCCCCCTTCCCTGTTCCATTCACGAATTGTGCGTGGGAAGAACGACTGCTTGTAAGTCTCCGTATTTACATGCATTAATCGTTGCCTGTGGAGGCCCATTATTAGGAGTTTGCGGTGCCATGTGTGTTCACACATATTTGTACTCTACATAGCATTAAAGTTTGTTGTTAGATCCAGCACAGTTTTCTGCCTATGCTGTTTTACCAATCTGCCCAGGCTATGAGGTCCAACATCTGTAATTAGGGGTGGCTGCCCAACCCCATGTCGTTTGGATGTGGTTTCACTGTGAGTTTAGCATGTGTTGAATACACTCATCACAGCACTCCTTCAACACCCACCATATTATGCAGTTTCTGAAATGCTCATGTCAAGACTCCATGCCATCACAATCTACCCTCGGCCAAACTCAGATGGATCCCACGCCTTCACCATTCTACACATGGAAAGCACACTTACTGATACTATGTGCACCGTGTGTGTATCTGCCTAGCAGTCATTCCCTGTCAGGTGATGCTGCTGTCGCCTGGATGGGTTGATATCACTAGTAGGTCAGTGGTCATAATGTTCTGCCTGATCAGTGTATAAGCATTAGATCAAGAATAGTATTCTAATAACGTCCTGCAGACTGCACTTTGACAGTAAACTCATGTTAGTAGTGGATAAGGAAGAAATCCATATGGGACAGCTCACAGTCGGAGCTGGCTATTGCCATCAGTATGATGCATAGGTTTTTTTGTGTTAACAGTAATTTTAATTAATGATGTGTCTTGGAAGATTCAGGATGTGCTAATTAAGTCAGGCACTGGATGCTATTGTTGACATTATGACAAAACACTCCAAGGAGATAGGAGTTGGCGACAACAGTCAGTGGTCAAACGCATGGGACAGCTAACATGATGTGACCTAGAGTTAAGTAATATTCTGGAACACGGTCACTTGTATGCTACCTAGAAACTCATATATTTAACTGGCCCTAACAACCTGTGCTCAGGGTGGAGTGAGCTAGTGTAAGCGGACAGGATAAATAATAGGAAGCAAACTTACTTGTATCCCTCGAGTAGGACTACATCAGAATTGTAGCTATAATTGTATAAATAATCGAGCTTAGGGGCTCAATGCATTTAGTCATGCCGCCATTCTGGGTGTATTACCAGAGAGAAAGGTGGACTGTTGAGTTTCAGCGAAACCATGACCCATCCATATTGATTAAGATTTCTGTGACTGACTGCCACTAACTGACTCTTCGAGTTCCCTGGATGTGTGTCCACCTGTGGTGTAGTAGCCATGGGACTTGGTAAACTTCACCAATGCAGAAAGCAGGTGTGTGTCCAACATTCTCTCACTGAGGAACTTCGGTTGGCAGACAGCAAGCTGTTTATGAACTGACTCAGGAAGGCATGCCTTCACTGTCTTGTAGCCACCTAGATGTTGTTGTCATCACCCTGGTCGATTCTGGAAGGGGGAGGGGGGAGGTGAGCAGGACATTGCTGCTTGGCAAGAGACATCTGGTGTGTGCTTCTGGACCCAGGTGCATCATAGGTGAACCACGAGTAAGAAGGGGGGTGTGTAGCCAAGAAGACTGGAGTACTTTAGCGGGCCACACTCATTCTGCACCACTGGTGCCACATAGTGTTGCCTGCTGGTGGGCTGCTTGGTATCATGGTAGTTGCTTCCTTTGACCCAGCACAATGGACATCACCAGCAGATCAGAGCATCAGTGCATTCTACGATCAGTTGTGTCCGAAAGAACACAGTGTGGCCATGATTATGGCCAGAGTGCTGCATACGACTGCTTGAATAACTAACTGCCAACATTACCACTGCTTCACTGTATACCCTGTCATAAATGTACCATTACCTCATCAATTCTCTGATCCATCCTGAAGTGTGTTGGCCTGGAGTACGCTGGGTCATTACAGTGCTGTACCAAAGGACAAGAGTTGTTTGATATTGAGATACATAATCTCTTTTTACCAAAATTTCAGTGAAAATATCTGAAAAGGATCAACAGTATATCAAAACCAGATGTAATTCAGATTGTTATATTTCTTGTTCTGATACAGTATCACAACTTGTATACATTAGCAAGTTGTAGTTTTCTCACAATTTTGTCAGTCCTCTGTGTCACACATTGCGTATATTTAGAATTTTTCATCTTTTACAAATTCATTAAGTACATTTATAATCTTAGTTTCAACTGTTCATTCCAAAAAATTTCTTACACAGCTTACTACGTTGAATCTTACATGCAGTAACCTGTGATATCAGAAACTGCATTATCCAGTGGGACTCCAGTACTGTTATCATTTTTCATTAAGCAATTGTGGACCAGTTCTGTTAATCTTGGTGGTATCAAGTACAACTCTAAAAAGGAGGTTGACCTATTAAATTTCATATAATCTCCTAGTGGTAAAATAAACCTTTTTTTTAGTATCGATTGGAACTCTGTTAAATGCATTCTGCTGGATACTTTAGCATCTTTATAGGAAAAGGAAATGATGAGCTGCTCGTTAATTGTTTTCTTCATTACTTACAGATAATATGCTACTGTTTCTCCACCAACCTCATTTTTTTAAATCCTCACCAACAAGATCCTATAGAAGTGTTAACTATTCATAGTTGCCTGGTTCATTTTGCATGTATTATGCAATTAAAATGCTAAAGACATATATGGTAGCCATAAAAAACATTTCCTTAAAACAAGAGCTAATTACTAATAAAACTAGCTACTATTGTACTAATTAGCCCTGTCAGTATCCAATACTATATTGTTTACGTTCTGACTACTGTAGGTGTGTCAGTTGATATGTAGCAATAATGTGTTCTCTGTTTCACACATTAACTATGGTGGTATGTGCTGATCAGCACTACGTGCCTGTGCCTAGTCAGACCAAAACTAGCTACACATGTGTCGCTGTACAGATTTATTTCTCAGATCAATCTGACATTTGCTATGAAAATTAGTAATTTACATAACGTAAGTTTGTTGTATCATAATAGTTTCAACAAAAACATTCTAAAAGTACTATGTATCAGTCTGTCAAGCCAAGTTTGTTTTAAAAGTCTATAAAATTTTTTGTGCTATGGAGAATAATTGAACAAGCAAACATGAATTATTTTGTGCAAAATCATTTGATTTGAGTTGTTTCTGTTGTAGTTCCAGTGTCGTAATCGATAATTCATATATGAAGATAAGTTTCCTAGAACAGATGATGCTCAGATTTGTGTGAAATCTTATGGGACTCAACTGCTAAGGTCATCAGTCCCTAAGCTTACACACTACTTAACCTAAACTACCCTAAGGATAAATACACACACCCATGCCCAAGGGAGGACTCGAAACTCTCCCGGGGCCAGCCGCTCAGTCCATTCATGGAACACTTTGATCATTCAGAATACTAAACAGTTTACATTATAATATCAATGGTTCACACATTTGAAGAGAACCACATTATGATATTCAAGGTGACCTCTCATTTTTCAGTCCTTCCAATAATATTGTAATTTATAGTATGTTTGTTAACACCAGGTCCACTTTTTTAATTTTAATACACCACATTTCATTTCAAGATCATTATGTTTTCAATTAATTTGCTCAGTGAAGCTCCACTGTGGAACATTTCAATAAAATTTTTGAAGCATTCTTATTTATCTTCATGATACCATTTTGTTATCTATTTGTGTGAACACTGTGATTTACTTAAACAGGCCACAATATGTACATGTGTCTGTATGACTGGAGTGCCTAAACGTATGCACACTTATCAGATGACCTCATGTATTCACTCCATCATCCACAGATTCTAATTTAATTACACAGTCACAGATGCATAGATAAACATGTCACATCTTTGTAAATCTGTGTATTCATCCTAATATCATTTATTTGTTGGCTTCCATGAATGCACATATGACTTTTCTTAGTTTTCAGTTTATTTTAGATTTCTATTTATATCTAAACCTTACTGTTTTCTACAGTTCCTGTAAAGTCTGTAGTTTCTTCTATGGGATTTCATTACTAAAATAATATTTTCGTATTATTTACTTGTGAATACATACAAATTCAGATTTCTGTGTCAGTTCATCCCACAAATCCAAAATGTTGATAATAACAAAATCTGATGCCAGTGCTAGATTTACAGCAAGTGAAAAAATTAAGTTCAAAGAATTTAATACAACACACCTTAGATGAAACATAGAATTTTTTCTTGGTCTGGTCTTGTACATAATATCCATAATATTTGACTCAATCCAATCCAATGAAATATTATGAAGCCAGTAATGGAGAAAAATATGTTTACTGTTGTGTTGACTGACAGCTGTGCTCAGAATCCCCCAACAATGATTTTTCATTTCTGTACAGTTATGTTTCCCCAGCCATCCCACACAGAATGTTCTTACAAGAAACAGAAATTAAGTTGTTATATAGTGTACCAATTACATTGTGGTTTTAGTAGTGTGTCAAAATCACATGGAAAAAGATTGGTATTTTTGGCAGTGGATTGCTTTCTCTGTGACCAGTAGTTTTTTGACCCATAATGCAATTGTCAGTGCATTATGCACCTTGCTACACTCAAGTATTTCGTTCATTATTATTTCCTTCAATGCATTTAGCACTAAAATTGTTATATTGAGAATCACCATGTGACCTACTGACAAGTTCTTCATCTTTCAGACCACTTATTCCACTGTCAACGATACTGAGAATTTTTCTCATTGTCACTATTAACATGACGATTGCATTTAAACAAAAATGCCGTTCCTCTTCCTCATGTCCATTGAGAGCCTCTCTCCATTCATTGCAGAGTAGTAATGAAAATAATGACCTGTTGCAGGAATTTTTAACACACTGTGGTAAGATAATGGCTCGCAAGGTGCCATAAGAATAGTGTATTACTCACACCATGTAAAACAGATTTCAGCCCTGGAACTACTGTGAAACAAAATTATAGGTGTATGACTGGAACTGGCTAATAATAAAGTTCCATTCTATTGAGCACTGGGGTATTGTTGTATTTCCTCTAAAAGGTACCACCAACAAAAATAAAACAATGGTAATGATATTTATTAAAAATAAAGAAAGTGATACTCAGGGAGTTAGATTAGGAAATGAGACACTGCAGGTAGTAGGTAAATTTACCTATTTGTCTGTGTAAGTAACAGATATGTGTACTATTACCTTGTACAGAAATGAAACATGGATGATGCACCGTCCAGAGAAGATGAGAATAGAAACCTTAGAAATGTAGTGCTACAGAAGAATGTTGAAAGTTCAGTAAGTACCTATAATAACCAATAAGGAGGTATTGAATCGAGCTGTGGTGAGTAATTTTTGCCACTATCTGTCTAATGGAAGAGTCTACTGTTATGACACATCCTGGTGCATCAAGAAATAATCACTTTGGAAAAGGTAAAGAGGATTGTTGGTAAAATTACATATGGAGACCTAGGCTCGAATCGAGTTGGTAGGTTTACATGACTGTAAGTTACAGTGGTCAGTGGCACCTCCTGGACTTAAGCAAAATAACCTAGCATGGAGAGCAGCACCAAAACAGTCTTTGGACTGAAGACTGCAGCAATAACAAAGGGAACCTCCAAACTAGAGTCTCCAAATTACATTACAGTGTAGCTCATTGTTACAGTTTTGACATTATAAGTTCATATTTATGATTTCTGCAATCTTCATTAGCTGTGTCGAATATTCTGTTAAATGCACCACATAAAATTTGTGAGTGGATAGTACATTTTTTTCTGTTTATAAGATAAATTCCTAGTATGAACAGAGACACTGGTTTGTTTCCTGTTACAAACAAAGTACTTTTTAAAGCAGAATTTGGGGTGCCCATTCAATACAGTGTTCCCGGGTTAATATAGTGTCATATTTGTTTTACTTTATGTATTAACAAGAAGAGTAAAATGCAAAGAACACCTAGTACGCAGCAGCAACTCAGTTTTGCTGCCATTTGGCGTTATCAGATGGATTGGTGCAGTTGACACAATATAACTTTGTTTTTAACATGAACATAATGTGAAGACCATGCAGGGGTTAGGCCTTACGCATGTTCCAACTGGCCAACTGCTGCCTACAAGGCAGTATGAGGAGCAGTCTATGTTCTATGATGATGTGACATGTGATCAGTATGTCATCAATCCCTCCTGCAATTATTGCCAGCAGATAAATCATGATGCTGGTGCTGCTTGTTTATTCAAGCAGCTTCCTCATTTGGTCTCATGAGGCTCATTAGACCTTCTTCCAATCCTCCCTACCATGAAACATGTTTGTTCTAGATGCTGTAATTTGCATTTTTTTAATATGTAGTTTGTATTTTAAGTCTCCATTTCCTTTTATATGAAGAATTATTCGCTTGAAAAATTTGCCAATTTACAATTTTCTTGAAACTATGATGCTCTCCAATTTGCCTCCATATCATAATGTGTAAATTCTAGAACTACTTGACGTACTCAAATGGTTGATATTGGTTACTCATGCTTCTGACAGATAACGGCTGCTACTTGCGAGCATAAGCAAGTACACATTTCTGTGGAATTTTCATTGCATGATTCAGTGGCTGCCCTAGAAACTTGAATTGTCATATTCTCTGACGAAAATAGTGAAATAAAGAAAGTGATATTTGATGAAGATAAACAAATAAATTTTTGGCATCCAAGGGTACTTTGAAATGTGTACCAAAATATAATTGGACCCCATTGTTGGTTGTAGTGTTTACTGAAGTAGGTAAAGTAAAGAAAATAACCTGTACAAGAAGGCCATTTGCTGCCACTGATCAGTTCTAATTACCTGTACATAAGTGAGATAGTCTTTTGTCAGTGACATCAATTTAATTCTAAACCTTCTACACTTAAGAAAATGCAAATGCTGGTGAAAACCAAGTTGAACTCAAAGAGAGAAAAATGCACTAACAAGGTAGAGATTTTAGGATTGTAACTAATATGTAGTAAAAGTCTACATTGATTATTTCCTCAGACTGGGAAGCTACTACTCAAGTAATCATGGTAGGAGTTTTTAGTTAAATGAAGAGCTGATTGTGTGCAAGAAATGAATTCTTTTTCAGGAAAATTGCTGCGAATTAAATGTCAATGAAAGTGTGTTAGCACTTGTGAAAAATGTAACACTTGAAAGAATGACAGGAGAATACCAAATCACACACGATGTGTAGAAGAGTATGTGCCTAAAATGTTATTTAAACAGAACAGCTGAGCTATGATTATCACAAATCTGCAGTCACTTCGTTTCTTGTGTTGAAACCCCTCTGTCGGAAACCTAGCACTTAGGAAATGCATTTTCTGTCTTTTACATTGCCTTCTTCACCCAATAAATAGTAAACCCTTCCTGAAAATAATTTTAGCCATCCAAAACAAAAGGGGATACCACATTAACAAGCAACACAAGTTGCAGAATTGTGACGCAGGTTTAAAGGGTGAATACATTACATATTTCCCGAAACTGGAAAATCACTATTGCAGGTCCCAGGCTACGAAATTTCATCTAAATGAAGAATTGATTTAGGAGAATGTGCTCTCTCTTGCAGAAAATACACTTTCTTCTTGAAATGAAAGTATAACAGCATAAAAGAAAATAATAAAACTCAAGTGAATGACACAGAAAATATGTGAGAGATGACGTTTATTTGTGTGCAAGAGTGCCCTATATTATAACATCCATACACCACTATCAGTTAAGTGACATCATAAACCTAACAGTTGGAAAACAAGGCAGTCATTTCCTCACACGGACATATGTTCTAGAGCTGGTGGTGACTGGAAACACTAGGCAAGCAGTTAGTGAAATGTTCCTGTTTACGGTAGTCCTTTATGCATTTTTATACAGAGAGAGAATTGCAGCAGGCATGAGGCCGTTGTCCCTCAATGATGTTGGCGGTTGCTGACACACCGGATGCTGAAGTTAGGAACTGCTGGCTCACTCAGAAGACATGACAGGGCAGGCCAGGCCAGGACAGCACAACACAGCAAAGTACAAATTAGCAATGATGGTTGCTGGCATCAGCAAAGCTGTCACTGAAGTGTATCAGACATTCCTTCTGGTAGCCTCACTATCTTATAGTCACCCAGGTCACACTATGACAATCGAGGTCTTCAGAAACTCGTATCCAGCAGCAGATAGATCAGATAGCCTTAGCTCAGATCGAAGCACCAAGTTGTCAGCACAAAGTCCCAGGTCAGGTAGGGGATGCCTGCACATATTGGACACATTGCTTAGCCAGCTCCTGTGGGAGCCTAGCTAGAACTTTAATATTGCCCAGCTTCCCCCTTCAGAGGTTTTGGCTAGCTTCATCCACTTCATTGCCTCATTAGTTTCCTGAAGTGCTCTTTCAGTCCGCATACACTTTCTTCTGTGAAGGCAGAAGCTGAAGCTGACACTTGCTTCCTTCTGTATGATGTCATTTTACCGATAGATGCAGGAGCAGTTCACCACACATAACAAAATCGTGGTGCAACAACAGTGTCAAAAGCTTTCCCAAAGTCTACAAATGGTATAAATGTAGGTTTCAGTTTCTTAACTTGTCTTCAAAGAGAAGTCGCTGCGTCAGTATTGCATTGCATGTTCCTAATTTCTTCATAATCCAAGCAGATCTCCGCCAGGGACAGCTACTAGATTTCCCATTCTTCTGTAAACATTTTGTGTCAGTATTTTGCAACCACAACTTATTAAGATGATAGTTGGGCAATATTCACACTTCCCAGCACCTGCTTCTTTTTAATTTGAATTATTACATTCTTCGTGAAATCTGAGGGTATATTCCCCATATCATATATCTTGCGCACCAGGTGTAATAGTTTTGTCACTTCTGGCTCCTCCAAGAATATCAGTAGTTTAAGGGAAAGTCATCTATTCCAGGGGCCTGGTTTGGAAATAGGTCTTTCAGTGCTCTGACAAATTCTGCCTGCCCTCTCATACCTCCCGTCTCATCTTCATCTTTTTCCTCTTCCCTTTAAGTAATACTGCCTTAAAGCTAATTTGTTGTATACCTTCTCTAAACAATCCTTTCACCTTTCCATTCTTTGCTTAGCACGCGTTTCTTGTCTGATCTTCATACAATTGCTTCTGGTCTCTCCAAAGGCCTCATAATTTTCCTGTAGGCAGTATCTATCTCCCCTTGGTGATTTCTCCTCTAGCCATTCCTGCTTAGCTGTTCTTCACTTTCTGTCACTCTCATTTTTTAGGTGTCTGTAATTCTATTTGCCTGCTTCACTTACATTTTTATATTCTCCTTTCATCACATAAATTGAATATTTCCCGTGAAATCCAAGGATTTGATTCTCTGCTGCCTTCACGATTTCATGTCTTAAAGCCATCCATTCATTTGCTATTATATTTTTACTATTTCAGTCAGTCGCTGCCTAATTCTCCCTCTGAAATTATCAACAAGCTCTGATTCTTTGTACTTACCCATCTCCTATCTCCTTAATTTCTTACATTTCTGCAAGCTGATTCTTTGTACTTACCAATCTCCTATCTCCTTAATTTCTTACATTTCTGCAATTTTTGTTTCAGTCTACAATTCATAACAAATAAATTGAGATTATAGCCAACATCTGTCCCTCGAAATGTCTAGCCATTTAAAATCTGGTTCCAAAATCTTTCTTATAATTATGTAATCAGTCTGAAATATCCCAGTGTCTCTAGGTCTCTTCCACAAATAAGCCTTCCTTGATGATTCTTGAACATATGTTACTGATGATAAGTAATGTTCTGTGCCAAGTTTTCTTCCTTTTTCACTCCTTTTCCCCAGAACATATCCTCCTACTATTTTTCCTTCTTTTCCTCTAACCTGCTACTGAATACCAGTCCACCATCACAATTAAATTTCCCTCTTTCTTAATTGTCTGAATAATTTATCTCATACACATTCCCTTGATCTTTTCATCATCTGACGTGTTAATGCATTACTTCTATTTGGTTTTGTGTTTATAATCAAGTGGTAACATGACCGGAAGTCCTATTCTTCCTGTCACCAGACTTCACTAATTGTCATTATATCTAATTTATTGATTTCCCTTTCCAAATTTTCTAACCTACTTGTGTGATTAAGGGATTGCACAATCATTTAACCATAATTAGAGCTGCATCCGTTCGGAAAAGTGATGACTGTAGTTTCATCTTGCTTTCAACCACTTTCACTTCCAGCTAAGAAGGGCCATGTTGATTGGCATTACAAGACCATATCAGTCAACTTTCAGATGGTTACCCCTTGAAACTACTGAAAAGGCTGCTGCCCCTCTTCAGGAACCACACATTTTTCTAACTTCTCCACAGGTGTCCCTGTGTCCTTGCATTGTGGTTGCACCTTTGATTCCCCTATCTTTATCACTGAGATAACATTCCTTACAAATTATTGATGTCTTGATTATACTAGCATTCAGTGATAATTGTTGTCAGTGATTCAATGGTTTGGTCGATGTGAAAAAGTATAGTTCTGCCTGGAACTCTTGCAAGGCAACACTTGGCTGACTGCCATCTATAGAAATATATTATATCATGAATATTGACTGATTCACAACTAATCTAGACAGCAGTAGGTGCTGGTATCCAGAATGATCATGCAATTTTCCTTGACTTCCAGAAGTGGTTTGATACAGTCATTACCTAATAAACTAAATATGAGCAAACACAATATCAGATTAGCTGTGTAACTGAATTGAGAAGTTTCTAGTAATTAGAACACAACAAGTCATTCTGAATTAAGTGGAATTTTTAGATGTAGTAGTAACTTAGGACATACCTCAAAGGGTGTTATATGACTATTACTTTTCACAATGTACACTCTAAGACTAAAAGGAAACAATGCACAATGAAGAAATTATTCAAATGGGACAGATATCAGTACATGTGATATTAATATACAGGCAAACAAATTATTACCCTTTCAGAAAAATTGGATGATTTATTCAAGAGAAAGTGCTTCACAAATTGAGCAAGTCAATAATGCATTGGTCCACGTATGCCTCTTATGCAAGCAGTTATTGGGCTTACACCATATCTCCTGAGAGATATGGTGCAATATTCTGTTCCATTAGTGCTTTAGATTGTCAAAATCCTGAGCTTGTTAGAGGGCCCTATCCATAATCGTCCAAATGTTTTCAGCTGGGGAGAATCCAGCGACCTTGTTACCCAACGTAGGTTTTGGTAGTAGTAACTCTCGCCGTGTACGGGTGGGTATTATCTTGCTGAAATGTGAGTCTAGGATGGGTTACCATGAAGAACAACAAAATGACACATTGAATACCGACATACTGCTGTGCTGTAAGGGTGCTGCGGATAACAACTATAGGAGTGCTGCTACGAAATGTAATGGCAGCCCAGTCCATCACTGCTGCATTCAGCAGAGTAAAACCCCTAAAGAGGGTCGCAAGATAACTGTTGCACTCTGTTCCAGGAATAATAACTTTATAACACAGCTCTGTGAAATTGAGATATACAACTGCTTTGGAAACAGCAGACCAAGATGACCTCCCCATGCTGCTAACTGAAGCTGCAGTCAGCAGTTGCTCTTCCCCATGCCAAGTCACCATGCACACAGAGATAATGCACATGCCAAAATGCTGCATATGGGGAATTTAGTTGGCTCCTGCAAAAAACACACATAGTGTATTGACAGACTCCATGGAAAATCTTTTCGTGTTATGAGTTGTTGCTTGGAAAGTATCTGACCGCGAGATTTTGTGCTACCAGAGTCAGAACATAACGTTTTCAGAATTGGAAGTGCTTTGATATGCACTGCTTCTTCTATCAAAAAAATCAGCATGGATATGCAGTTTGTAGAAGGACACAGCTGCAACATTTTTTTTCTTTCCATGGTATTAAAGCAACTGGCCAGCAATGAACATATTTGCAGTTGTGAAGGACGCCATACTAGTTGCCAGGGTCAACATTATTGTGTGACATCAATACATACTCTACTTTTATCATCAGAAGGTGGTGTTTTTCTGTGAAGCACATAACCACTAATAATAATGGGCATGCTACACGGTTTTGATTTTGTGGCAGTATCTAACGATGAATCGATTTCCACTCCCTCCCACCGCTAATAAATGCTCCGTACATAAAGAAATATGTGAAATTCCTCACATGTTGACTTAGAAATCGCAAATAATCAGTGTCAGTACCACAGTTTGGTAGCCTGTATCAGTCCTCCTTAGTATGTGTACATCTAAAAGTCTCAATTATATTTCATAATTGCCCAGTGAAACAAGACCTAATCAATTTGCGTTTTTTTATGTCCTTAATCCACAATCAGAGATCTGTAAAATATGTATCGTATGTCTATTTGTAAGTACACTGCTATTCTGTGAAATTAAGCACCTATGTAGGGGTGCAATTTAGCTGTATCTTTGACCTCTGGTACTTACATCCTCTTGTATTTTAATCAGGCATACTGTCTTCCCCTGATTACTGGCTAGAACTTTTTTTTATTTGTTGGTTGCTATGATTGCTGCATGGTGGCATAAAACCATAGGGAAATCCTCATATTCATTAATTTAGATTTATAGTGTAGTTCCAAGAGACAACGTAGTATGTGAATCCCTCATGCAGTGTGTCCAAATTAAAGACGTTATAGGGATAGAAAAAGGGTTCATTACACACTAGGCTTCCTTGTTTCAGGTACTTTTGAATGTCATCTAAGTACCCACTTCCTCCATTCAATATACATGCATGTAGATCATTGCAAACAGTCAACTTCTGAGGCTTTTTTGACAGGTTAGTGCACAAGACAAGCAAATATTCTCGTACAAATTCTTTATTTATTTCTACATATTCATTTACACACCAAAAACAACCCATTCTTTATGTTTGTTTAGTGCAGTTTTAGTAACTGTAGCTTATTTTTTAAACTGTTATTTAAATCTACAATAGAATCTAATTCTTTTTCCCCTTTTGTAATTTGACAAATACAAGGGAGGTACATGCTTAGACTCTAATACAAATCTATTTTTTTTTTCTTGTAAAATATCTGCTTTATGGCTTTAATGATTAGTTCTGACACTTCCTCCAAATCTTCTTGAGCATTCAGTGAATTTAACTCCCTGCATAATAATATTGTTATAACAGTCGGTATCGTCCTGGTTGTATGCTACCACTTCCTCCACTGCACATTTTTGTGGAATTTCCATATTGAACCTAAAGTTTACAACTTTAGCAAATGAGTGCCCATTAAATGTAGTTATTCTATTGGTTTTACGGTCTGAAAACAGCTCCTCTGTTGCTAGCTGCACAGTGTCCAGTCCACCACATACAGCTACAGTCTACAGTGTAACCACTCTTTTTAAGCTGGTATGTATGGGTATGGACATTTATAAAATAATTTCGTGTATCCTTTAACGTAGTAAACATTCTCGGTTTCCCTGATTTCAGCCAGTACTTTGGCATGTCACCAATCTCCTGGCTGTTTTCTGTAAATTCATATATTTTATATTCTGAACTCATTGCCCAATACATCCCCACACGCTGTGTTTAAAGCAATGTGTAAACATGGATTGTGCATCTGTAATAACTTCTTCTATTTGTAGTAGAAGTTTATATTCTTCTGGCTTTTAGCCAGAGACAGCAGTTCTAGTTTTTTGAACTTGTCTTCTTCCAAATCCAGTTTTCTTTTGCTAGCACTTCAGACATTTACTGCACTTAAAGGTTTAATTTCCTTAATGGGGGATGGTTTGAGTATGTTTGATACATTTACTTTTTTCCTTAGGAATTCTGGAGTAGCATCGCTTGTGAATACTAGTCCTAATTTGGAGAAATCTATATTCGGTTGTATTGTGGAGAACAGTGCTCTAGACTGAGGAAACTAAGATTTTTCTACTTTATTTTAACATTTCTTTGTAATACTTGTATTATGTCTGGCGGAATCAGTGTCAAGAATCTCGTTGTGGTTTAGAGGCAGAAGTTCAAAATTGTGTGGAGACATAGCATAGTTTAGAAGCTTTTCTCAGTGGTAAGTGTCTGGAAGATTTTTGGGCACCCATCATATTCTTATTGCCCCATAGACAAACTGCAGAACACTCTTCATGATCACACAGCAGCTGTTTTGTACGTTATTTCTTAATTAACAGACAGTGAAGAAATTGGCACAGACCACATTGGAGTACTTTGTAAATACTGTTTGTGTGCATTTAAAATGCTTAAAAAGTATTCCCAGCTATAAGATTCTACTGTAAGCTATTAGGCATACATAGGAAAACAAGGAGAAAGAAAATGTGACATGTGCTATATTCACTTACCTCTAGTTGTTTTATTACTAATGTAGTGTAGATACGTCTTACTTGAATTCCGAGTACTGTGGTAGTCTATCCCAACACATATGACCTTCAAGTGAAGTTCTGGCTGCACTTAGCTCAACCTAGGAGTGCGATGTGGGAGGGAAACACTCAACAGCAAGAAAAGTGGGCCACTGTAGACAGAACAGCAGAAAAATCGGACCATTGGCAATAATTTCAGAAAAACTGGACACCCAACAAAAGCTATTTTTGCGGAGATACTCTTTAAAAAATGAAACTGAGCCTTTAAGAAATGAAACTGAGCCTTTAAAAAATGAAACTGAGCATGAAATCATTCCCATTTCAGCGAAAGAAATGTTAGAAATTCGTACAGCTACATCTAATATTTATTATCCCTAAAAGTGTTCAGAAGCGATGTTTACTTTTCCCAGTAAATCTACGATACATTACTTCAACAATGTCCAGTTAAGGATGTAAAGAGAACTGTGCGCCTGCAAACAGCCATTAAAGTGCTCTTGAAGGGATAGTATTATCAAATTAGTAACACAGCTTTACTGGATCATCTATTTGTCAGAAAATATTAACTGTAGTATACGAAGCTCATTACAGACCTCTACGAGATGTGATTGGAAAGTTTTAAGAATGTATCTGCGGGCAGGTACACGGAGGGTGGGGATTAACTCATTGCCTTGTCCTTGAATGCCTTCCGACACGAAACTGCGTTTCCTTTATTCAGTTCGTTGTGGCAGCTGGTTGAATGCTGGTCTGTTAGGGCTTGTTGCTGGATTGTGTGAAATTTTGTTTTAAAACCGGGAAATCAGCTTCTGAGACTTGCAAACTATTGAAAACAGCTTTTCGAGATAATTGTATGAGCCAGTCAAATGGTTTTGTCTGGTTCAACAGATTTAAAATTGGCCGTGAATCATTTGAAGGTGAACCACACTCTGGCCATCCTGCCACCTCAAACTTGAATGAAAATGTGAAAGTTCGCAAATTAGTGTAAGTAGTATAAGAGACAGAGCTGTGGAAGGAGTCTGGAGTATTTACTATCCACTAGCGCCACATACCTGGTGAATTTATAAGTATGTAAGCATCCTGTGCGCACATGACAGCGATTAAGTGACAGTGGTGTTAGACTCAAACTCTGGGCCCAGCTCTGGTATTCAGCACCAAACAACAACAGCCTGACAATACATTAGATACTGTATGTCAGCAATAGTACTTCCGGTAAGCATTATTTTTATTTCTGTTTGTTTAAGAATTCGACATTGGACATATACATGTTACAGTGAGTGGTTCATGTTCTAAAAATTGGCATTCAGAAATTACATTAAACAGAATTTCACTGTGACTTATCATCGTTATTATTGAAACTTCCTGGCAGATTAAAACTGTGTGCCCGACCGAGACTCGAACTCGGGACCTTTGCCTTTCGCGGGCAAGTGCTCTACCTGGAAACATCCCACAGGCTGTGACTAAGCCATGTCTCCGCAATATCCTTTCTTTCAGGAGTGCTAGTTCTGCATGGTTCGCAGGAGAGCTTCTGTAAAGTTTGGAAGGTAGGAGATGAGGTACTGGCAGAAGTAAAGCTGTGAGTACCGGGCGTGAGTCGTGCTTTGGTAGCTCAGTTGGTAGAGCACTTGCCCGCGAAAGGCAAAGGTCCCGAGTTCGAGTCTCGGTCGGGCACACAGTTTTAATCTGCCAGGAAGTTTCATATCAGCGCACACTCCGCTGCAGAGTGAAAATCTCATTCTGGAAACATCCCCCAGGCTGTGGCTAAGCCATGTCTCCGCAATATCCTTTCTTTCAGGAGTGCCAGTTCTGCATGGTTTGCAGGAGAGCTTCTGTAAAGTTTGGAAGGTAGGAGACGAGGTACTGGCAGAAGTAAAGCTGTGAGTACCGGGCGTGAGTCGTGCTTCGGTAGCTCAGTTGGTAGAGCACTTGCCCGCGAAAGGCAAAGGTCCCGAGTTCGAGTCTCGGTCGGGCACACAGTTTTAATCTGCCAGGAAGTTTCATATCAGCGCACACTCCGCTGCAGAGTGAAAATCACATTCTGGAATCGTTATTATTACTCACTGAGTGTGCAAGAGCAAAACACACACACTGCCTGAAAATCACCGTGCCATATTGAAACCTGCGATCTCCATCTTACTAACTTATTTTCATCTGCAATGGGAGGTGATCAAACAGAATTTTTCTCTTTATTGAGATACGTATGTTTTAATGCAGGTGGCCATGGACACAATGCCGCAGTAGCTCCTAGTCACCGCCATTTCACATCTTTACAGTAACGCTATTGATTATTTCTTCTGTTTCCTTGACATCATTCAATTGTGAAGGCAATCTAGATTAATGTAGATGTAAAATCTTCAGCAGTCGATATCGCTAATTATAATTTTATGTTGATGAACATATGACTTCCAAAACAGCTTCTTAATGTCTTGACCTACTCAGCTTCCACAGGTCAGACATACATTGCCTCATGAGCAGAATTAAAGTGGTAAGCACAAATCGCATTGTTGCAATGACTCACCGAGAGCATTCAGTTTGAGACAGGCTCTTCGAAGGGGGCAGGTTTTCAGTTAAAGATACTGGCAGGAGATGTGGCGAGGTACCTACTACTGCAAAGAGGTGATGCAGGAATTATGTTAAATAATGCACTACCAACAGAATTCCTCGCTCAAGGAGGAGGAGGCTGAACACAAACCAGAAGTAAAAGAGTCTGCTTGTAATGCTCTGCAACTTTCATTCGTACAAGTGAAGCTGTTTTTATGAGAGACCAACTTCTTCAGTAGTGCTGAAACACATGGTTGAAGGCTGACGAAAGATGGACTGCACACACGAATATTCGCTGTGAAACAGGAAATCAGCGAGGAAAATATTGTATATTGCCTGGCATTGACAGAGCTCCATTTGAATGTGCTGTGGGAAAATGCAGTTTTAACTAATGAGAAGGTGTTCCCACAAGGAAGGATGGTCCAGGAGTGGCTTATATATCACCAGGGACAAGAAACTGTGAAGAATATGTAGCAATGACAAGAAGCGGGTAGTTATCTGTTTTCCGCCCAGCTGTATTTCTGCAAGAGGAGCAGGAGAACTTCAGAGACTTGAGGGAAATCCCGATTGTGTGCAGTACCCCCATATAGTGGATAATGTGATGCTGCTTAGTGGGTACAGAAGGGGCATTCTTGGACAGAGTAGGTCACCGGTGTTGACATCAATGACATCATGTGCTTTATCTGCTCCCACCCAGTATGACAAGAGCCAATTGTCCTATCTATAAAATGGCAGGAAATTCACATTTTTGTGGGAAATTCAAAACAAGTAGCCCAACTGCGCCAGCGTATTTCCTCTCACTCTTGTAGCCGTGGCCTGTTGTCTTAAGTATAAATTAGTGGGAAATACAAAAGTTTCAGGTATAGCATTGTCATAATGGCTGAATTGGAATACTGGGTCAGGCTCCATGACGTCAGAATCCCAGACTTGTAATACTGTGACATTCTCTACATCAGATTTCCTGAGACAAAAGGTGTTTGTGCAGGTCCAGATTTGTCTGCCATCAGATGATGTCAGTCTGCTGACCGACTTGACATTTTTCTGCAAGCTAATATTCACTCAGAGATGTATACTGCTTCACAGCACACATCATACATTGTTAGCCTGCTTCTCCTCCACGTTTAGATCTTTCCACTTTATGTCTTTGACACGACAGCACGAGGGAGAAAGATATCTCCAGATAGCTGCCGCCCCTGGGAGCAGTCAGCATGCACCAACCACTTCAGGAATGCTGGATCTGGTACCGAACAGCAAATACCACCATGGAAAAAGACCTGCAGTGTAGGCAAAACGCTGCATTATGACCTGCAGCCCAGCCGTTGTGTACTGCAAGCTACAGGCATTAGACATGGACACAAAAAATGGAGTATAAAAGCTCTGATTCCCAATGCTCGTATGCTGTTGTGACAGCAGTGCAGCCACAGCCAGCATTACTCGAGTTAAAGTGATGAGAAACACGAAAAATGCAGGAAGCACACTTGTACTTTAATTAAACTGACATGGGGTCAAAATTCATGTATGGTGAAAGTAACAAGTAATCCACATGTACATTCTGCTTGGAAATTGAAAAAAAAAGTATGCTCATTCATCGTCCTTGTAGTGGACACTTGGGTGGTGACTCTGGAGCAAAAAATAAATAAATAAATAAATAAAAAGGGTTCAGGTACTATACCTGTAAAATTCATCACAAAATGTTGTGTGCGAAATGGACAGTGGCTACTTTTTTCATAATCAACCATGAGAGAGCCATCAAACACATGAAGTTATATATAGTAGACATTTAGCAACAACATTTGAAATGAAACACACTTATACTTGTTTGCTAGTCAAATCGTAACCATCAAAACATGGGAAATACATACAACAGCTGAGAATGATATTTCTTACTAAAGTACTTGTAAACCACATTTTAAGACAAAAAACAGAACTACCATCATCAGCAGAGACCTTCGCCATCTAGTGGACGTAATATGCAGTACACTGTCTCAGTATGAGGGAAAGCGTTGCACTTTCATAAATATACTGTTAAATGAATCATGGAGCCTGATGCAGTTGTGCCTGGAGCACTCACAGCTTGTGGCTGCTGACAGTGGGATCTTAGGTGAGTCTGTCAGTCAGCAGCGGTACATGATACATCATACATTCCATATACGCTGCATAAAACTTTGCAGAATATAAATAGTCGCTTTTGTAAGGCTTGTAGCTTAGCAGAAATAGCGTGAAAATCTGTAGCCTGGAACAACATGATAATTTCACATCACTTAAAAATACATTGAAACAATTTTGAAAGCATCAAATATATGTCAACGAAAATGTGTACCTATAGAAGTATAAAGGTGTCCTGCCCCCCTCCAGACGAACTTTGTACTGACAACGTTGAAACTTGCTTTGCAGTCGGCGAATATACTACATTATAATTAATTTTCCACTTAAATCGGAGAATTTTCACAACACAGATTCCCCCCCCCCCCCTTTCACCACTTAGGTTTGGACATATACAGTGAGGAGTCAAATGTCGTTCCCGAGCTACCAAACGACATATGACACCAACCTTGTAGCTGAACTTCGCGTCTAAGGCTCCCACCTCACTATTTGTTTTACAGTGCATAAGTGTCATTGGTCATCTCCACAGGATATCTAAAGGGCGACAGCTGACATACATACAGCAAGTCATTGAATTTTAACGTCAATTTTATGATGAAATCAGCAGTTAAGTATCAAAATCAATTAAATTTCCACTTAAATCAGTGTTAACCCTCTTTCCAGGTGTAGTCCTACGCTTTTAAAACGACAACACTGAATTTTGCTTTGATAACAATGGATATCCATTGCATTATCCGCGACCGCTACGGTCGCAGGTTCGAATCCTGCCTCGGGCATGGATGTGTGTGATGTCCTTGGGTTAGTTAGGTGTAAGTAGTTCTAAGTTCTAGGGGACTGATGACCACAGCAGTTAAGTCTCATAGTGCTCAGAGCCATTTGAACCTTTGAATTATCACGTTAATGTGTACACAGATTTTTGAGTCATTCATACAGGATGCATAATAGCACCGAAAAGTTCGAGTAAAGTTAGGGGAATGGCATCTACTGCATTTTGGGTCTCGTGGACGAACAGAGTGACCTGCGTTCTACACACTATCAACGTTTATGAAATCCATATTTTTATTCTATCTCTAGAAAGGACATGTTCCGAAACATGGCAGCCAACTAGCACAAGCGATATAGACCTTTAATTATGTGCATGAACTCGATGACAGTTCTTGAAAATATGGCAATGCCTACATACTAGCATGTTTGGTCACATCTTTTCCTACCCAATACAATGTCTGGATTCTGTGTTACATGTAATAGACAACGTCTTGATAGACTGAAAGGGCCTGAAATGTGCAATTTATGGTCCAGTAGACAATTTAGTAGTGCTGTACCCGTGGTCTACGGGTAGTATCTTCGATTAGGCATCTTTGATTAGTAATCAAAAGACCTCGGTTCGAATCCCGCCACTGCGTAAATTTTGGTTAATAATCAGCATTGGCGGCCGAAGCCTTCTGTCATAAGAAGTCACCCTCGTTCTGCCAAAGGCCTTGTGAAAGAGGGTGGAGGAGTGGACAGAGGTTCGGGGCACTCTCTTGTCCTAGGGGTGGGAAAATGCCCCTAAAGGTGGAAGAATCAGTAGTGATCAATGGCATGAGGATGCAGAAAGCAATGGAAACCACTGCATTAAAGACATGTGCGTGTATCCACAGGACATGTGACCTGTAATTGAAAATTGTCATGATGATCTCTCCAATGGCAAAAGATTCCTGAATAGACCCCCATTTGGATCTCTGGGAGGGGACTCCCAAGGGGGAAGTGACCATCAGAAATGGATTCAATAATCAACGAAAGGATAACGTTCTACGAATCGGGGTATGGAATGTCAAAAGCTTGAATGTGATAGGGAAACTAGAAAATCTGGAAAGGGAAATGCAAAGACTCTATGTAGATATAGTAGGGGCCAGTGAAGTGAAATGGAAAGAAGACGAGAATTTCTGGTCAGACGAGTATAGGGCAATATCAACAGCAGCAGAAAATGGTATAACAGGAGTTATGAATAGGAAGGTATGGCAGGGACTGTGTTACCATCAACAGTTCAGTGATAGGGTAGTTCTTATCAGAATCGACAGCAAACCAACACTGACAATGATAGTTCAGATGTATATACCGATGTCGCAAGCTGAAGATGATGTGATAGAGAAAGTATATGAGGATATTGAGAGGGGCATACAGTATGTAAAGGGAGACGAAAATCTAATAGTCGTGGTGGACTGGAATGCAGTTTTAGGGGAAGGAGTAGAAAAAAAGATTACAGGAAAATGTGGACTTGGGACAAAGAATAAGAGAGGAGAAAGACTAATTGAGTTCTGTAACGAGTTTCAGCCAGTAATAGTGAATACTCTGTTCAAGAAACACAAGAGGAGGAGGCATCCTTGGAAAAGGCCAGATGATACGGGAATATTTCAGTTCGATTAAATCATGGTCAGACAGGGATTCCGAAATCAGGTACTGGATGTGAGGCTTACCCATGAGCAGATATAGACTCAGATCACAATATAGAAGTAAGGAAGAGTAGGCTGAAGTTTAAGATATTAGTCAGGAAGAATCAATAGGCAAAGAAGTGGGATACTAAGGAATGACGAGATATGCTTGAAGTTCTCTATAGATACAGTAATAAGGAATAGCTCAGTAGGCAGTACAGAAGAAAATAAATGGACATTTCTAAAACAGGCCATCACAGAAGCTGGAAAAGAAAACATAGGTACAAAGAATTTAACTGTGAAGAAACATGGATAACAGAAGAAATACTTCATTTGATTGGTGAAAGGAGGAAGTACAAAAGTGTTCCAGGAAACTCAGGAATACAAGTCGCTGAGGAATGAAATAAATAGGAAGTGCAAGGAAGGTAAGACAAAATGGCTGCATGAAAAATGTGAAGAAATTGGAAAAGAAATTATTGTCAGAAGGACAGACTTAGCATACCAGAAAGTCAAACAACCTTCCCTGACGTTAAAAGCAAGGGTGGTAACATTAAGAGTGCAACGGGAATTCCACTGCTAAATGCAAAAGAGAGTATGGATAGCTGGCAAGAATACATTGAAAGCCTCTATGAGGTGGACAATTTGTATGATGTGATAGAAGAGGATACAGGAGTCGATTTAGAAGAGATAGAGGATCAGGTATTAGCATCAGAATTTAAAAGAGCTTTGGAGGACTTAAGATCAAATAAGGCAGAAAGTATAGATAACATTCCATCAGAATTTCTAAAAACTTTGGGGAAAATGGCAACAAAACGACTATTTACGTTGGTGTGTAGAATATACGAGTCTGGCGACATACCATCTGACTTTCGAAAAAATATCATCCACACAATTTCGAAGACTGCAAGAGCTGACAAGTGCGAAAATTATCGCACAATCAGCTTCACAGCTCATGCATCCAAGTTCATGGAACTAATATACAGAAGAATTGAAAAGAAAATTGAGGGTGTGTAGATGACAGCCGGCCGGAGTGGCCGAGCGGTTCTAGGCGCTTCAGTCTGGAACCCCGCGACCGCTATGGTCGCAGGTTCGAATCCTCCCTTGGGCATGGATGGTGTGCTGTCCTTAAGTTAGTTAGGTTTAAGTAGTTCTAAGTTATAGGGGACTGATGACCTCAGATGTTAAGTCCCATAGTGCTCAGAGCCATTTGAACCATTTCTTTTTTTTGCTAGATGACAGTTTGGCTTTAGAATAAGTAGAGGCATGAGAGAGGCGATTCTAACGTTGCAGTTGATAATGGAAGTTAGAATAAATAAAAATCAAGACACATTCATTGGATTTGTCGACCTGGAAAAAGCATTCGCCATTGCAAGATGGTGCAAGATGTTCGAAATTCTGAGAAAAATAGGGATAAGTTATAGGGAGAGAAGGATAATATACAATATGTACAAGAGTCAAGAGGGAATAATAAGAGTGGATGACCAAGAACAAAGTGCTCGGATTAAAAAGGTTTGAAGACAAGGATGTAGTCTTTCCCCACTACTGTTCAAACTGTACATCAAAGAAGCAATGATGGAAATAAAAGAAAGGTTCAGAAGTGGAATAAAAACTCAAGGCGAAAGAATATCAATGATACAATTTGCTGCTGACATTGCTATCTTGAGTGAAAGTGAAGAAGAATTCCATGGTCTGCTGAGTGGAATGAACAATCTAATGAGTACAGAATATGGACTGAAAGTAAATCGAAGAAAGACAAAAGTAATCAGAAGTAGCAGAAATGAGAACAGTGAGAAACTTAACATCAGGATTGATGGTCACAAAGTAGATGAAGTTAAAGAATTCAGCTACCTAGGCAGTAAAATAACCATCGGCAGACAGAGCAAGGAGGACATCAAAAGTAGACTAGCAATGGCAAAAAAGGCATTCCTGGCCAAGAGAAGTCGACTAGTATCAAACATAGGCCTTAGTTTGAGGAAGAAATTTGTGAGAACGTACATCTGGAGCATAGCATTGTATGGTAGTGAAACATGGACTGTTGGCAAACTGGAACAGAAGAGAATCGAAGCATTTGAGATGTGGTGCTACACATGAATGTTGGAAATTAGATGGACTGATAAGGTAAGGAATGGGGATGTTTTATACAGAATCGGAGAGGATAGAAATATGTGGAAGACACTGATAAGGAGAAGGGACAGGATGATAGAACATCTGTTAAGACATGATGGAATGACTTCCATGGTACTAGAGGGAGGCACAGGAGAGGAATTCGTGGTAGGCCGCATCAAACCAATGAAAAGACTGATGACCCAAAAAAAAAAAAAAAATTAAAATCGTTCTTGAGAAAAACTCAGATGAAAACGCTTCCTACTGAATGGACGTTAAGATGCAACACGTACTTGTGGCGATTTAACGCCATCCAGCAGCGCCCATATGTTAAAGTAAAAACAATATAGCATTACTGCACTGGTGTATCTACCCTTCCACGTAAATCAGAGAATTTCCAAGTCCAATCAAACCACTCTGTCGTTCGACATTTATATAGAAGAATCAAAAGTAGTGGTCCACTCTGCAAACGACACATGATAACAACCATGTAACTGAATTTCACATCCGATGTTCCCACCTCACAGTCCATGCTGCACACATGACATCAGATGTCTTCATAGGATTTGTAAATGAAGCTAGCTGATATGCATATGGAAAATCGTTCAATTTACGTCGAATAAAGTGTAGTGGTACTATCCACTAAATTATCACGTTTTCAGCTACAGGTTCAACATCACATCGACTAACAGACTGGGAGATCCATATATATTTTCGATGAATACTGGTGCTAGTGTTATAACGTCTTATTAATATTTCCAAGAAATCCATTTCTCCCATCGACTTCTCTTGTACTTTACAAAGCCAAAAGAAACTATGCAGCCTTAACTGTGATGTCATAATCGTAACATTTTGATATGTTTCGCACAATTTCACATGTTTAACGGTAGCTAATCTATCAAGTACATGATATTTATGTATGTAACAGTTGATAGACCTTTCAGTTTTATGGAACTTAGAACAGTATGCTGCACTAACGTTGTGACGTTGTGAACAACAACAGAACACTAGATCATCTCTCTCTCTCTCTCTCTCTCATATACAAGCAATAACGCAATACTGCATTGGTCTTTAGGACACACAAAACTCCAGTCTGAACTGGAAAATGTGCTGTAATAGTTCGCATAGACATTGTAGTGGTGGTAGTAGTAGTAGTAGTGATAGTAGTAGATTCAAGCAGTGGGTCTTATGGCTAATTTAGGATTCAATAGCTTCCCAGCTAGTTGTAGTGATCTCGACCAGCTGTACTTAAGTGGTCCACACACTCATATGATGGACGCCAGTATTATTTTTTAACTAACACCTATTCTCGCTGTAGGTATGCTTTGGTGTTTTGGAAATTTGATATTGACGTAGATGAAACTTTACACAGTTATTTCGAAGATATTGCAGACTCATGAATAAGCTTGATCTACTCTCCACAGTTCACAAAGTACAACATTTATATTAACAATGTGTAAAAGTCATATCAAATATCAGTATCAGTGTACATATATATTGTTTTTTACAAGTTGTAATAGATTTTATTCCATCATACACACATAGCATGAGACTCAAGAGTTGAGATATTGGAGACAGAGCCTATGTAGTTTATACAATTGCATTATCACAGGGACTGGACAGTTTGGTTAGTTTTTGTATCAAAGAGATTTACCACATTTATGGCCTCCACAGTCACTGTTCAGATGAAAATACACTTGATCCTTTAGGACTAGCAGCCATTACAGATTCCTGAAGTTTAATATGAGATACATCTCTTGCTGTAATTAATACATCTTTGTTCTGACATATGGTACCCATAAAAAATCTTATTCGTTAAATTAACTCCAAATATGAATTGTATGGCACTCATCCAATACAGGTGACAAAATTTTGGATAGCTCTTCGATATGTCAATGGAAGCGGCTACAATCATGTGATGCATGTTCCTGTGGACCAATACATGCAGCACAATAGGCAAAATCCCAAGCCATTATTGTGTAAACCGTCTCACATTCTTCTTTTTTCTACAAACTTCTACTTATCATTATTAGAGAAAGTAAAATGTGTATTTGTCGTTTAAAGTTTCTTACATATACTCCAAAAGCCAAGGTGATAACATCTCGTGTAGTAGATGGTTGATCCTATATACAGGGTAAACATTAACAAAACCGACAAACTGCAGTGCCGTGTTCCTGACAGGAAATCGAGGAAGAAAGGTCATATGAACATATGTTTGGAAATGCATCATGGTCGTAGTAGATGGAACTGACTTACGAAAGTTGCTCTAGCCACATGGTATGTGTTTTCGTTGTGTGTTTGAGGCTTTGTGACTGACGCAGCATACTGCAAACAGCAGAATGGTCCAGTACTCACGTGGGAAACAAGTCAAGATGGAGTATATGTATGGCCAATCAGACGGAAACGGTTGTGAGGCAGCACAGTTATACCAAAACAAGTATCCTCATAGACACCAACCACATCACACAACATTTCAAGTCCTTTTTGGGCGTTTGTGTGATCATGGATACTTTCAGGCACACAAACATGCAGGGAGGTCGCAGACTGTGTGTACATTAGATTTGTAGGAATATATATACATATATGATGTACGCCCTATACCATGCAATATGATGAATCACAATCATGTATAACTAGAATTAAAGTATGAATAGGTGAACCACACAAGGTGTTTGTGGCAGGGAGGAAGACTGCCCTTGGTGAGCGTCACACAACTCTGGGCGACATAGTCTCTCAACCACCTTTCAATACAGTGCAACACTACAGTCGTCTATCTAATGCACTGTACATCCCATTCGAAACCATGTTCAAGTACAGCACTACACTCTACCATGGGGATATTGTACTGTACTACCTTATCCGAAATCCCATCGGAGTACAGTGCCATCCTTTACCATTCAGGTAACTCACTGTACTACTGCATCGAGCCTGAGCAGTGCTGTACTCTATTCTGCAAATATTATGCTGGACTATTACATTTGAAACACATTCTGGTATGGCATCACACTTTACCATCAGGCTATTATTCTGTATTACCTGCATGTAACATTGACACTTACAAGGAATAGTCTACCTCCCTGCCACAAACACCCTGAGTGGTTCACCTGTTCATACTTTATATCCAGTTATACATGACTGTGATTCATCTTATCACATGGTTCGTTTTCTGTTATTAAGACCAGATAAGCCATTGTTAGTACTCACTTAGACAATGAGTTTTGATCACTTACTATCATTATGATGGAAGTAGGGGAATTAAGGGCAAAGTTTGAACAGTTTGTAATTTACGGTCTGGAGAAGTATGAAACTAGTAGGTGGATTAAAGATGGAGAAGACTCACTACAGACTAAAAACAAAATTCAGAAAAGACTGAGGAAGCAAAGGCTGTTGAACTCTTTGTTCAAATGCCAACAGTCAAAGGTCAGTAGAGATTCCTGCTTCTATGAAAAAATTTATGTGCGAAGCATACAAGGACTGCCATTGTCATACCTTGGAAAACGATGTGACTGAGAAAATTCTGGTCCCATGTAAAATCGCCAAGCGGGTATAAGGCTTCCATACATTTACTCTTTGACCAGTCTGTTGTGGCAGTTGAAGACAGCAAAACAAAAGGCGAAGTTTTAAATTTCAAGTTTAAGAAATCGTTCCTGCAGGAGAATCCAAAAGCATACCACCGTTTCACCACTGAACAGATTCCCGTATGGACAACATAATAATCAATGTTTGAACAACTGAAAGAGATGAGAACAAATAAAACGCCAGGTCCACAGGGAATCTCAGTTTGGTTTTATAAAGAGAATTCTACAGCACTGGCTCCTTATGTAGGTTGCATTTATCTTGAATCTCCCACCAAGTGCAAAGTCCTAAGTGACTGGAAAAAAGCGCAGGTGTCTCCTGTACATAAATGTGGTAAAAGAACACACCAGCTAAATTAAAGACCAATATCCTTAACATCGGTTTTTTTGCAGAATTCTTAAAAATTTTCTTAGTTTGAATATAATAAATTTCCTTGATGCCGAGAAGTGTATGTCCACGAATCAGCGTGATTTTAGAAAGCATCACTTACGTGAATCTCAGCTTGCCCTTTTCTCATGTAATATACTGCAAACTATGGATGAAGGGAAACAGGCAGATTCCATATTTCTAGATTTCCGAAAAACAGATTGCTCACAAAACTACAAGCATTTGTAATAGGTTCCGAAATATGTGAGTGGCTCGAAGACTTCTTAATTAATAGAACCCAGTATGTTGCTCTCAATGGTGAGTGTGGTGAGTGTTCATCAGAGACAAGGATAGCGTCAGAAGAGCCCCAAAGAAATGTGATAGGAACGCTATTGTATCCTTTATACATAAATGATCTGCCAGACAGGGCAGCAGTCTGTTCTGGTGTATGGTGTATGGGAAGGTGTCGAAGCTGAGTGACTGTAGGAGGATGCAAGGTGATATAGGCATAATTTCTGGTTGCTGTGATGCAGCTCACTGTAAATGTAGAAAAATGTAAGCCATTGCGGATGTGTAGGAGAAACAAACCGTCATGTCTGGATACAGCATTGGTAGGGTCTTGCTTGAGAAAGTCACATTGTTTAAATATCTGGACCCAACATTTTAAAGTGGTATTAAATAGAATGGGCTTATTAGGATTGTCATAGGTAAGAAGAATGGTTTACTTCAGTTTATTGGGAGAATTTTGGGAAAGTGTGGTTCATCTGTAAATGAGATCGCGTATAGAACTCGGGCACGAGATGTTCTTGAGTACTGTTTAGGATCCACATCAAGTTCGATTAAAGGAAGATATCAGATCAGTTCAGAGACTGGCTACTAGGTTTGTTACAGTTAGGTACGAACAACATGCAAGTATTTCGCAAATGGCTTGGGAACGCAAATGGGAACTCCCAGAGAGAAAGCAACGTTCTTTTCGAGGAATACTTGTGAGAAAATTTAGAGAAACGGACTTTGAAGCTGATTGCTGAATGACTCTACTGCTATCAACATACATTTTGCGTGAAGACCACGGATATAAGATACGAGAAATTAGGGGTCTTTCTATTCGTGGGTAGAACACTAGCACACTTTGTTGTTAATGTCCACAAGCACCTGAACAACATGTACCTCCATTTGTGGATTGGAAGGGGAGGTCCTGTCCCATGACCAGTGCAATCGCTTGATATCATACCTCTGGACTTTTTCCTCTGGGGTAATGTTAAGATGTTGAAGTAGAGAACGCCCATATAAGTGGATAAACACCTGCTTGCTGGGCTACAAGCAGCCTTTCTTGTACAACAGACTCCAGGGATCTTTGAGAGAGCGCAGCACAACTTCGTTCATCATTGCCATGCATGCACTGAGAATGGCTGTCATCACTTTAAACATTTCCGACCAGCCACATTGTTGTTATGTGGCGTACAGTATGTATGTCTCTAACGTTATTTATATGCATTTCCGACCATTGGATACATGTTTCAATATAATTGGTTGTGGAACCAATATCACCTGTATCAATTTGACCCAAAAGGTTTCATACAACTTGTATATATGTACATATGTATGTATATACATGGTGATTCCGTGATGATGGTGGAGAAGGATAAATGTATCATCTTGAGGTAAGAGACTCTGGTCCATAAACGAAAGAGTCGAAACTTACAAGCGGAACTTTTCCGGATACCGCTGGGAGTGAAATATATGTACCTGTACTGTTGTAGCTAAGATTGTAGGTAGGCATCTTTGAGAGATAGCAGTAGGGGCCACAACTAGAAAAATATATCTGGTGAACATGGGCTCTAAATTGCATGCCTTAAGAGCTAGGAGCACTTGGCCAATAGAGGAGGTGTGTTTCACGGTAGAGAAGATGAACAAATGCTCATAGTTCCTCAGGTGTGCATTTTAAAGCCCATTCTTGATAAACATTTCTTTCTTGTTTTAATCGATACTACCACCTCTGAAAGGTATGTACCCTACTGTCTTAACAAAAACAATACTGTTACATGTATTCGACTGTCGGAGGCACCAAACGATCTTCACTTCTAACTTTCGTCTCATACGTTTGCAGACCAGGGTCCCTTAACACAAATTAATGTATTTGTCCTTCTTCATCATCCTAAAAACGTTTGTAACATCATCGTAAAGTCACTCTGTATGTACAAATACGTGCCCCAGCGCCTATAACTTCAATGTTCTATGGCATTGGCAGATGACATTTTCAGATACATGTTCTTATCCTCATTTTTGTTCCTCAAGACACCTTCTACATCCCCCTAAAGTTTTTCATGTAATTTTGAAACCACACAGGAGGTGTTGTTATCTTGGATTGTGGAGTAAATGCTAACAACCTTAAATCATGAAAACACATTTTGCTTTGTCTAATAATAATAGGAAGAAGTAAGTGGAGTTTGCAGGAGAAAAATGGTATGAAACACTTTACACATTAACTTATTGTGATTGTGCCTATTGTGCTGCACATATTTGTCCACAGGAACAGGAGTCTTGCGACCATAGTCATGTTCATAGACATATCAAAGACCTATCCACAATTTTTTACTGGATGAGGACATAGACTCAACACGCAATAAATTTCAGAAGAAATTTTTTGTAGGTACTAGAGGGTGATTTTTCCCACCACGTATAAACTGTAGAGATTGATCGATGAGAGGACACAGAACAAAGAAGATCTAATGAACTTATGTCTGGAAGTGCATGGCTTTCATGCTAGAGGCCATTTATTCAGTAATACTTTTGTTACAGAGGCTGGAGTCGAAATTGCGCTGTACCATGCAGCCATAGTTACAGTATGCATGGTTTCCTCCTAGAGGGTGGTATGGTTTCTCATACCTCATGCCCTAGTGCCCTTTCCTGTCATAGTAATTGACAATGTGCTGATTCACTTTCATTGCTGACTCACCTTGTAGAGGATGTGATGAAGCGTTGCACACAATGGTTCCACACTCTAATCGAGAGCTTCCTGGTGTGGTTTTTACTTACTGAAAGGCAAATAGAAGTGGGCAGCAGGCAGCAAGGTTATATCAAAAGACCTACCCCACAGGCAACAACCACAGCATTCAATGTTTGCAACAGTATTTCACCATTTGTTTGAGAAAGAGTCGTTTCAGGAAGCAGTAAATCATGAAGAACATACCCAAAATGTTCAGACACCAGACTTAGAGGACAATGTGATTAACACTGCAGAAGGCGACTACCATGTCAGTAACAGCCAGTTGGCCTGCCAGTACAGGGTAAGCCAGACGACTGTATGCAAAATTCTCCATGACAAATATTACTATGCTTATCACTTATAGTGTGTGCAGAGCTTACTAGCGACAGACTTTCCACACTGGGAGCAGTTTTGTCACTGGTTTCAGGAAACCACAATTCCAAGATTTATATCATCCATCCTATTCACAGATGTGGCCACTTTTATGTGGAATGATATCTTCAACTTTCATAGCAGTCATCTGTGGGATAGTATGCAGAACCCTCATGGTATGGTGACAGCGAATCATCAGCATCAGTGCAGCCAGAATGTGTGGGCTGGGTTCATTAGTGATGATATGGGACCAGTCTTCCTTCCACATCGCCTAACAGGGCAGAACTATCGGTGTTGTTTATGGGTGACTTTGCCTCCCCTGCTGGTAACGTCCGTATGCATCTTAATCATGTCTTCCTTGGTTGATGGATCAGATGATGGGACTGAGTTGCATGGCCTGCTCATTCGTCGGATCTCAACCTGTGCGATTTCTGGCTATGGGACCATCTCTAGAATACCATGTATGTAGAGCCCATTCTAGATGTGGAGACACTGGATCAGCGTATTCATGCTGCCTTTTACACTGTTCGGATGCAGCCTTGGCTGATGTGAACATGTGAGACAGAACATGCTACATACGTGTGTTGCACATGGAAACCATCTTCAACACATACTGTAACTGTGGCTACATGTTGCAGCATGTCTCTGAAACAATGTATGATTGAATAAACGGTCTCTAGCATGGAAAACACGCATTTCTGAACAAAAGTTCATTAGACCTTTTCTGTTCCATATCCTCTCATCAATCAGTCTCTAGAGTTTGAACTCGGTGGAAAAACTCATGCTGTATGAGTCAGAACAAAGACATATTAATTACAGTAAGGGATGTAGCTAATATTAGTCTTCAGCAATCTGTAATGGTTGCTAGTTCTAAAGTGTCAAGTGCATTCTCATTTGAACAGTATGTGACTATGAAGGATAAATGAGGTAAGTCTCTATGATAAACCACCAACTGAACGGTTAAGTCTCTCCGACACTGAAAATGTGTTAACTACTAAGGCTCTCTCTCCAACATTGGATCTCTTAAGTCTCATGTTATACACTGACCATGCAGAATATTATGAGAACCTACCTAATAGCTGGTATGTCCACCTTTGACGTGGATAACAGTGGCGACAAGACATGGCATGGAAACAATGAGATCTTGTAGCTTGCTGGAGGCAGTTAGCACTATATGTGCATGCACAAGTAACCTAATTTGCGTAAATCCCAGAGAGGGGGTGTGTTCGATCATGTTCACATCTGGCGAGTTGAGCGTCCAGCACATCAATTGGAACCCACCACTGTGTTTCTCAAACCACTCCATCACACTCCCAGCCATTCAACATGTCATATTATCTTGTTGAAAAATGTCACTGCCTTTCGGAAACATGGTCGTTATGACGTGGTTTATGTGGTCTGCAAGCAGTGTATGATATTTCTTGAGTATCAAGATTCTTGTATGAGCCCTGCAGGACTCATACATGCCCACGTGAATGTTTCCCAGAGGATAATGGAGCCTCCACCAGCTTGTCTCCACCCCACAGTATAGGTATCAAGGAGCTGTTCCCCTGGAGGACAACGGAATTGTGCCTTCCCATCAGCAAGATGAAGAAGGTTTCGCGATTCATCAGCCCGTCCAACAATATCACTGTGTCAATGTCCAGCGCTGATGGTCATGTGCCTGTTTCACTCATGGTTGCCAATTGTATTGTGTTAACATTGGCACATCCATGGCTTGTTGGTTGCAGACGGCCATCGTTAGGTGTATTCAGTGCACTGTGTTTTCAGACACACTTGTACTCTGCCCAGCATTAAAACCTGATGTTGGTTTCACCACAGTTCACCATGTGTCCTGTTTTACCAGTTTGCCCAGTCTATGATGTCTGACATCTGTAATGCGGGGTGGCTACTCGACTCCATGACATCTAGATGTCATTTCACCTTGATGTTGCCACTTTTTGAAGACACTCACCACAACACTCCTTGAACGCCCAACAAGTCATGCAGTTTCTGAAATGCCCAAGACAGCCCTTCATACCATATCAATCTGCCGTTGTTCAAACTTAGACTGCACGCCTTCCATATTCTACACACAGACACCGCACACTCTCTGATACTACAAGCACTGTGCATGTGTCTGACTAACACTCATTCCATGCCAGATGATGCAGCTATCACCTGGATGGATTTATACTGATAGTAGGTCGGTCATAATGTTCTGGCTGATCAGTGTATGTGTATGACGGAATAAAACACATTAAAACTTGTGAAAAATTATTATTTACCATTATATATTTTTGGTAAAGTTTTACGCATTGTTAATATACGTTTTGTTTCTTATGAACTTTGTGAAATAAATCACCATCTTTAAAAAGCGTTGTCATTCCCTTTTTTCTACATCAAGGCTAATCATCACTCTGCAATACTTCCTAATAATTGTTTTTTATATGCTTTAAATTCAGCTTGTATTTCACGCAATCCAACTGGAACACTAACAGGCTTAGGAATGCACTCTGTAAACTTCATTTGTGTGGTATTTCTGCATATAGGAGTAATACTAGCAGACTTAAGTGTAGTACACATACAAACACATGCACTTATACACACATTTAACTCCTCGTTGTCATAATGAATTTCGTGGTGCAATAGATGCTCAACAGTGTCATTGCAGAGCAGTTGCACATACCTTCACCGTAGACTGTGTCTCTCAGTAGTGATCCATACCAGACCGTACAGGCTATAAAGGTTTGTGACATTGGGACACTTTAAATATAAACTGAATTGGATCTTGAGATGTTAACCTTATCATGTCTCCCCCAAACATGTTGACAATGGATGGGGTATTGCTGCTGAAGTTATTGATATCTCAAGGAAATAGTGTGTACTCTATGTCTGTTCAATCCTCGAAGCACTTCATCTTGCTGCACAGTTGATCTCACTCCATATCACTGATCTGCACCTTTGTATCGTGCCATACATTGTATATTTCGACTGTAACTTCAAGGTATATGTTAGGTGCTATACCAACATTAGCATGCTTTGATCTGGTGGCAGTCAATTGGAAAATGGTGCAGAATTACAGCACTCTTTAATGACTGAGCTGTGGCTTGATGACTGGTGCAGCTGTTGAACATAGTGGGAGCAAAAGGTCTGGAAACAGTTCTGTGTTCCGCTCCACTATAGTGATGGAGGCGATGGATATAGTGGAAACTCGAAGTCTTGAAACTGTTCCCAATGTTGGTTTGACTTCTAGTCAAGTGGATTGTGGTCTGCATCAGTGAGATTGTCTGCATGCTGTCTTGATTTCTGCTGCTGATCAAATGCACTTTATTTCCACTTCAACGCATTAGGAGCTGCATCAGAGAGTACGTCTGCATGCCAGCTGATGCCTGCTCCTACTGATGCTGCTGCTCAAAGGTATCACTCACTGAGGAAGAAATAAGAGGAAATCATGAACAAGAATACATACACATACACGCATAACAAACAATAAACACTGAGAGATGGGAACGGTTTAATACTGCAGTTGTATGACCTTCCTCGTTAGGATAACTACATTGTGAGATCGGTAGTATGGATATATGTAGCATGACCACATATTATTCATCAATGTAAACAGATTCTTGTTGCTTTGCTGTCATCTCTGATAGGACTAAAAAAACCAATACGTTTTCTGCACCGATTTTGGACACAAATTTAACAGTTTACTACTGGAAATAGCCTACATTACATTTAGCTACTTACACTATCATGAAACAACTTGCAAATTATGCTAATAAACAATTTCTACGTGCAGTGTGCCATGCTATTTCTGAACCATACTTACAGCACGGAACTACTGCTTGGATCAACTCCAGCAGCAATAACAATAAAAGGATTTATTGCAAAAAAGACCATTAGGATCATCTTGAATTAAAAAAAAAAGAAACTGACTCATCAGGGCTGCCTACAATAATCTAAAACTATTGATCATCCATATATATATATATATATATATATATATATATATATATATATATATATATGTGTGTGTGTGTGTGTGTGTGCGTGTGTGTGTATGTATGTATGTATATATATAACAATTTCATAAAACAAAGTTAATACTGGTACATTACAAGAAGAAAATGCAGATGTTCATTAGTATCACAAAAAATAAAGGCGTTCTGAGAAACGTGCCACAAAAACTGAGAGCTGGTGAGAATGGTCCTTGATACTCGGCTGCATAAGCAGTAAAGCAGCTTCCTGAGAGTCTCCAGGGCGGTATGAGTGAAAAGACATTCCAGAAACATGTAAAGTATACTTTAATAGGAAAAAATTTTTATAGTGTAGACAATGGGGGATATTATTACCTGTATGCATCACTTTAGTATAATTTATACATCTGATGTTTTTGGCTGTATGATCTTAGTTAAAGAATATATAAATAACTTTATGGCCTAAATACTAAACGAGAGCAAAATGTATGCAAATACTATCATTATCACCAATTCGATGTTTTATGATGTGATACGTAGGATAAGTATTTTATGATATTAGATTAAGGTGACTTGTACTACATTACAAGCACACACAATGTACATAATATATTGACATGGGACCAAACAAAAATAGATAAGTCAAACATTTTGAACTTAGTATCCCATTAATGCTCTGAAGAACAAATCTTACTCAGCAGGACTAGTCTAATATTTATACAAACCAAACCAATCTTACATTAAACGTAGTTTCAGATGAAATGTAATTACATGTTTAAGTTAGTTAAATTACTGCTTAACAACATTCTTTACAGTCATTTCAATAAAAGTATAAATAAAATGCATCTTACACATCATTTTCGAAGTAGATGACGCTTCTGGCACATTTATCTACATTGGTGGTTTCGTCTTTATTCCTTTAGGCGCTTATTACGGAGAAAAATCGAAAATTGATGGTACAGCATGTGACTTCAGTTTCCTTCCAATACCAAAGGCCTCAAAATTAAAACATTCTAGAGAAAAATGTTTGCTACATAGCATAGCGTCAAAATTCTCCCCTTTCAAAGTGAGGGTCCAAACATTTCTCCTTCATCATGTTCAGGAAAACTGTGTTTATTACTAAATTGGTTCCAGGAAACCAGTCTGTAATGTGGGTAGTACACTTTTTGATCTCATGCAGTAATAATTCTCTGGTCCTCCCTTTTATTATGACACTTGTGTCATATGTCAATTTTATGTAATTATGCTGTGGACTGGTCGGTTTCAAGTCATTTGCAAAGAGTAGAAACAGAATTTGTCCTAGAATGGAGCCTTGTTGTACACTATACCTAGTGCTCTGCTTTTCTGAGCAGTAGGACTTTATCTTGTTCCGTTCTTAGATAGCAAGTTCAACTACTTGCTCTCTGTTTTGGAGATATGATTTGATACATTCGTAGGTTTGGCCCCTAATACTTACAGATTCAAGTTTCTTAAGCAAGATGATGTGATTGATGACATTGAACGCTTTAGAGAGGTCTATAAATATGGTTGAGATATACTCTTTGCTGTCTATAGCATTTAAGTCTTCATTTAGGAATGCGAAAATAGCAGTCTCAGTAGCTTTAGACTTTCAGGATCTGTGTTGTGTATTTGAGAAGTAATTTTATTCTATGAAATTGATTAGTCTTTTATAATAAGAGTTTTGCAGTTATTTTGGTAAAACCAGATAATAGAGAAATAGGCCTGTAGTTTGATGCTTCTGTTTTTATCTAGTTCTTGAACAGAGGTTTTACTTTTGCTGTCTTCAATTTTTCTGGGAACACTCCCTTTTCATAGAGAACTGTTGCAGATGTCGACAAGGGGCCTGGCTATGAGGTGAGCATATTTTTTCAATGTGTAGTCAGGGATATTGTCAGTATCAACTGAGAATTTTGCTTCAGTTCTTTGATTATAGCAAGTTCTTTCTTTTCACTGGTTTGGTACCGATAAATAGATTTATTATTTATAGCACATCTGGATTGATTTCTGGGAGTACACTGTAAATTTTGATTTATAAGATGTTCAGGTATCTATGTAAAGCAGGAATTAAATTTATTTACAATTTTTGTAGGTTCAGTTATCACAGCTGACTTCTCCATTAGGCAGTTAATATTATGAAAATCTGTTGTTCTGCTGCTGTTTCCTTCCTTACAATATTCCATATGGCTTTCATGTTATTGGTGGAATTTTTTATGTATGTGTCATTTGCCATTATTTTTGTTGTTTGACAACATTTTTGAAGATCTTTTTATAGGTTTGGTGATAAGCATCAAATTCTGGTGACGTGAGCTGTTTGGACAGTCTGGGTAGTAATCTTTTTTTGTTTGAGGATACCAGAATACGAGAAGTGATCGACTTATTTTTTGTTTTCCTCTGTATGTTTTCCTCTGTGTCGGACAGAAGCTGAATTGAAAATAGTAGGAAACATTACTAATAAAGTTATTATATTTTCCATCTGTGAGCATGTAGTTATAAAAATCTTTAAAGTTTTCTTTGCACAAGAAGTGGAGAAAGTAATTTATATTTGCATTACTGTATTCTCTACTGGTTGTAGTTAGGCAGTGTTTAAATTGCAGCTCAGTTTCTGTAATAAGAAAGAGTTTTTTATCTGTGTGATCCCAAAGCCTGTGCTTAGTGTTTTTATTTTATAGTTCATTTCTACATTTACAAATATCTGATTAATGTTGGTAGACAAAGTCTTTGTAATACGAGTTGCTGTTTCTACAGGAGATTTCACGTTGAATATTTGCAAGAGATTTAGTTATTCATTCTTTTCTTTGGTGTCCTTTGCAAAGTCTACATTAAAATAACAACATACAATAACTCTTCTGTTTCTTTGTGTTAGTCTGTTGAGTGAATATTCCAGACTTCTTAGGAATGTATTTATGCCACCAGTTGGAGCTCTGTATAAAGAAATAATGGCTAGTTTAGTGTCCACTATCTCAACTCCTGATAGTTCTACATCTTTTTCCTACATTATCTTAAAAGGAAATTTTATATTTGCAAAGTTTATATTATTTCTTACGAATATACAACTGCCACCATGTTTAAGAATTTTTCTACAGAAATAACAACCTAGACACCGAAGCTGAATATTCTACACTTACGATAAACTGAACATATTCTAGAAGTCGCTTGCAAATACGTATACACTTCGGAAGCAATCGCAGAAGCTCGGTTTCCTCAACTTTCCTGCCCTGAGTCGCTTGACTCAGATGCTGGTCTCCATAGGGTAGTGTTAGACACACGATTTATTCTCGCAGGTTGCGTCAAAATGACCTATACAAGTTAAGGGATGCGACTTGCCGGCTGCTACCGAGTTTTATGCGCGAATCGTGTTTGATGCAATTTGGTCTACTAACATCTTCACTTTCATAAACTGAGTTCACAGACGCAACAAAACTGTAGCCACAATTGGTGGCGTAATACAGTTGTAATGCAATTGCATGTGTGAACGTTCAGTTATCAGTGGCGCAACTTAAGAGACGGAACTTCTGTAATGCCACAAAAAGTTCAACTTGGTTGTACTTTGTTGCGCCACTTTCCTTCCACCGCTAATCATAGCGGTATTTTCGAAACACGAGCATTCTGTTGCAGTTATCGTGGAGTAATCGCTGCTGTACTCCATTCGATTTCAGTGTTTTCTCATTTTATTACTGGTAGCGAGGAATACTTCCGCAGGCTCTGAAATTACAAGAACAGCAACATATGTTTGATTTTCTGCAGCAGTGTGAGTGTTTGGGGGGTAGGGACAATATTTTGAAACCAAACTACATCTTAAAAGATTTTTGGATGAATAAATAAACAAACTTAATGCATGTAACCAAAAAAGCGAGTCGTACCCTTCATGATTTGGGAGATCAAGCATTGTATAAACTGTGGATTACATACAGCAAATAGCTTCCGAGTGTGACGTGGCAGCCGTTAAATTAAAATTGCTTATTCGAAAAGCCTGTACCAACGAATGCAATAATTTTCTCAAATCGCGAAGGAGTTCAGTGTCTGCAGATGATAATTACATGCCATTTGTTCGTTACTTTGCCACTGCAAACAGCATGTTCGTCTGCAAGTGTTATTCCTTTTATAAATTTGTTTGTGGCCTCTGATTTATCTCTGTGCGAAATTAGTTTTCGGATTCAACATTTGGGTTTTGTCTTCCACGTATTTAACTCTTTTCACATCTCAAATACTATAACCTGCAGTATAACATTCATACCCGTCCATATGATTTCAATTGACGCTATACTGAAAGCTGTGCAACAATGTAGAATTTCTGGTGTCCTGTGTGAACTGTAGCTCACGACGCGACTACAGAAGGCAACAAGCTGTGGCGCCACGTCAGTTCCGTGTATGACCCCTGCTTTATTGTCCCAGCATTTTTTTAAATCTATGAATATATTCTGCCACCAACTACGATTAAGTTCATTTTTCGTGTATTGGTGATATTCATTCGTTATGTTTCCGATGTGAGATGCTGCGTTGCTCTGTTACCTTCACTCCATCGTATAAACATGGAATATTGTAATTAATGATCATTCTTTAGATGCTTAATGGCAAATCTGTTTCTAAATTCTCCATTTATATACACTGATGGGGAAAAAAACGCAACACAAAAAGTAATTAATATAGAGTAATAATATTTCGGCCCCTGTTTGTTTAGGTAACATATTTCAGTGATTAACATTGCAAGATCACAGGTTAATTAAGTGTGGGATAAGCCACTGCAAATGCAAAGGCTACTATGTTAACCAGTGTAACCGCCAGAATACTGGATGCAAGCATGCAAACGCACATGCATCGTGTTGTGCAAATGATGGATATCAGTTTATGGGATGGAGTTACATGTTTGTTCATTTGGTCGGTCAATACAGGGGCAGCTAACGCTCATTGTGGTTGATACTGGTGTCGTTGATGAGGTCTCATATGTCATCCTTGGATGGCGAGTATACCACGGAATGCTGTTCATGAATGGCAGCACAACATGTCAAATCATCAGACTGACATACAGTTTTGCAGCAAGGGTGCGTGAGATAACCACGAGAATGCTCCTGCTGTTATACAAAATCACACCGCAGACCATAACTCCAGGTGTAGGTCCAGTGGGTCTAGCATGGACACAGGTTTGGTGCAGGCTCTCAACTGGCCTCCTCCTAACCAACACACAGCCATCAATGGCACCTAGGCAGAATCAGCTTTAATCAGAGAACACAACAGACCCCCACCCTGCACTCCAATGATCTCTTGCTTTACACCATTGATGTAGCAAATGATGGCGATTTGGGGTCAGTGGAATGCATGCTACAGAGTGTCCGGCTCAGAGCCAGTAACCAGTTTGTAGCAGTTCGTTTTGTTAGCTTGGTGCCAACAGCTGCTCAGATTGCTGCTGCAGATTCAGAATGATGCAAAACAGCTCTACGCCAAACATGATGGTCTTCCCTCTTGGTAGTGACATGTGGCTATCCAGAGTGCCCTCTTCATGCACTGTAGATTCTCGAGGCCACCGCTGCCAGCAGTCATGTACAGTGGCTATCGCAGAAGGAACATCCAGCTTCTTGTAGCCTTGTTACCCGGCCTCGTTTGAACTCAATGAGGTGATGTGATGGCGTCTTTGCGGCCTTAAAGGCGTCCTTGATTGACATCAACTCACCACTTACAGTATCAAAGGTCACGACCGTTGCAGCATGTATTTAAAGCAAACCTGATTTGCATCCTCACAGTAGCGGTGGCGCCACTACCGCCTCTCTTCTGCGACTGGTACTAAATTTGAATAAACATCATTTTCTAGATGAAGGAACATGTCTACCAAATTTCGTTTATGTCATAGATCTCCTTCCTGGTGTTGCGATTTTTTTCCGTCAGTGTATTACAGTAAAAGCAACTGAACATCGCAGCAGTTCACACATAAACGCCATCTCGAATAAATGGCAAAATGCATGGAAGACATACATGAAAATGGGACTCAATCCCCAGAAAGCATCGTGCAAAAGATAGATAAAGAGCAAATAGTGCCTGGCAGCAGAAAGTTATTTTGCAAACGTATCCATTATTAAGTTTATGCAACATCAGATAATACAAATATTTTTCTGAAATCATTATTTTATGAACTTCTTATATGAAAGATTTCATTTGAAAACAGAAACATTGCAGAGTTGCAACTGAGACATTCACGATTATAAATTTTAAAAGTGAACGAGATGAGAATTGAAGGCAGTTATATTAAGTAATTCTACTGTAGATCTATATAGCCTGTATGAATTTTACTGTCGACTGGAAATCAATGTTCTTATTTCTAGCGGGCTTAAAATTTTGTAATGCAGAGAGATGTGACTGAATTTGACAATCTAATGTTGAGCCTCTGGTTTCTTTTATGTAGAACATTTATACAGGCTTATGAGATAAAACTCATCTTTGTTTCTAGTATTTTTGGGCAGGTCAAAGTTAATACTTTGAGTCTTGTACCCTCATTATCGATTTACAGACGTACATAATTATAATAGTTAGTATCTCAGACTTAAGGATACAAGTCACGTTTGAGTCTCTTGGTTTTGCACCAAAAATTATAGTAATAAACCTCGCACCTAGTGAGTACATGGGTGGCAACCACGGGGCCCCAAGCTGAGTCCTGGCATTGCTTCCACTTACTTATGCCAGGCTCCTCACTTTTATCTTTCCTGTCTGGCCATCCTCGGCCAACTATCGTTTTTTCTGACCGTGACGCTGTTAGGTTTCGAGGGCTAAGCGTCTTTCTTTTCCCAATCCTATACTTCATCTGTTACCAGGCAGCATCAGGCACCAGTATCGAAGTGATGCACAGAGCAAATGATGCTTCAGATGGGTCAAGATCGAAGACTCGTGGGCGAAACCAACCATAGTCTGGTTCTTCGGCCATGATACTGCAATGTGGAAAGGAAATGGAAGGACTGCCACATTATTATATTTCCTGAACGTTGGAAGATGGAGGATAATGATGGCGTTTCATGGAGTAAAATATTCCGGAGATAAACTACTCCCCCATTCGGATCTCTGTGTGGGGAGTATTTCAGGTGGTACCATCAAAATAGATGAACATTTTAATTTCCGGATTGGGACATGGAACGTGAGAACACTTCAAAGAGCAGGAAAACTGGAAAATCTCAAGTGAGAAATGGACAAACGTGAAGTGAGGTGGGCTGATAGTTGTGAAATAGTATCAGGTAATTACACGATGTTTTATTCTGGTGGTAAAAGTTTCGAACGTGGTGTAGCAATAGTGTTGGGAAATGAATTAGTGCAAAGTGTGAATAAAGTTGTGTGTCATAGTGAGCGTTTAATGTTTGTGAAAATAAGTGCAAAACCAGTAGACATTCTAATAGTCCAAATGTGCATGCCAACATCAGATCACGATGATGAAGAAGTGGAGAAAATGTATGATGAAATAGAAGACATCATTCAGTCTGAAGGAACAGGAAAAGTAAATACCATAATCATGGGTGACTGGAATAGTTTGGTTGGACAAGGCAATGCAGCAAACATTGTTGGACAATATGGATTAGGAAAAAGAAACAGCAGAGGAGGAATGCTAGTAGAATTCTGTCACTGAAATAATTTGGTGGTGATGAACACTTGGTTCAAGAAAAGGAAGAGTAAACTGTACACGTGGAAGAGCCCAGGAGATTTGAACATATATCAGATAGACTACATACTCGTCAAACAGAGGTTTAGGGACAGTGTGAAGGACGCCAAGATTATGCCGGCTGCCGACATCGACACAGATCACAACCTTTGTGTTGCAGATATCAGCACAAGGCTGAAAAAGATCCGACAGCATGCGAGGAGAAAACAGAGAGGGCACGTGGGAAAGCTATAAAAGAATAACGTGGCAGTAAGAGAATCGTTAGAGAAAAAATTTAACGAAGTGAGACACAAAAATACAAGTGCAAGTGCGGAAGATCAGTGGCAAAATGTTAAAATGGTATTGTTAAATACTCTGAAGAGTGAAGTTGGGAGGGAAACAAAGAGAGCGAGAAAACTCTGGATCACCAATGAGATGCTGGAGAAGATGGAGGAAAGGAGGAAGTGTAAAAATGTTAATGAAGAAGAATGCAGAAGACTTAACAACGTCCTCAGGAGGGAAACAAAGCGAAGGAAAAGTACTTAGAAGAAATGTGTGACGAAATAAAGGACTACAAAGAAGAGGAAGGTACGACCTCATGTACCAGAAAACGAAGAAATTGGGAGAAGGAGAGAACAAAAGTGTAAGGACGTTCTGAATAGAAGATTCTAGAGGACAAGTGGTTACTGAACAAGTGGAAGTGCTGAAAACATGGGAAGAATATATAAGGAAACTATATGATACAGAACATCGCCCAGATGACATCGACATTGACGAAGTTGAAAAAGGGCCCAGTATACTGACAAGGGAAGTAGAGAAGGCGATAAAGGACATGAAGAGTAGGAAAGCTACAGGGGATGACGACATACCAGTGGATTTGCTTAAAGAAATCGGAAATGAAAGTTGGAAAGTTCTGACACAACTCATAAACAAAATCTATGAAACTGGAGAATGACCTGAAGACTTTTTGGACGTCACAATGGTTACTCTTGAGAAGAAAAGGCAAACCAAGAAGTGTAGCGATTATAGAACAATTAGTCTGATATGGCATGTGGTAAACATCATTGCAAGAATACTAAATAGACGGTTGGAAAAAAAATTGAAGAAGTGGTGGGAGAAGACCAGTTCGGCTTCAGGAAAGGAAGAGGGACCAGAGACGCCATTCGCATGATGAGGATATTGTCAGAGAGAGTTTTGGCCGTTAATGAAGAAGTTTGCGCTTGTTTTATAGACTGGCAGAAGGCCTTCGACAGAGTCAATTGGAATATATTGATGAACATGTTTAAGGAAATAGGAATCAACTGAAGAGATCGGAAACTTGTAAGGAACTTGTACCTGGGACAAGGGGAAACGGTACGACTGAACTATGGAGAAACGAACAGTGTGGAAATAGGAAGGGGAGTGAGACAAGGCTGTTGTCTGTCGCCAAGTCTCTTCAACCTGTATGGAGAAATGCTGCTGAGAGAAGCGCTGAAAGGATGCGGAAACTTCAAAGTAGGAGGATGTCTCATCAGCACCATCAAGTATGCAGACAACCTGGTAGTGCTTGCCAAAAATCAGGTACAGCTGCAACACATGATGAACAATTTGGTGGAAACGGGAAGAAAATACGGCATGGAAATCAACATCAATTAATCTAAAGTGATGCACATATCAAAACGTGAGAAACGCTTGAAGATAACTGTTGACAATCGGGAACTGGAAAATGTGAATCATTTCAAGTACCTGGGAAGTTTTATCACGAAGGATGCCCACTGCAGCAACGAAATCCGAGCAAGAATCGCCATGTCCAAAGCTGCTTTCAGCAAGAAGAGGACTCTGCTGACCAGTAACTTGAGTTTGGCATTGAGGAAAAAACTGACAAAGTGCTACATTTGGAGCATGTATGGAGCAGAGCCTCCCCCCGTGAACCATGGACCTTGCCGTTGGTGGGGAGGCTTGCATGCCTTAGCGATACAGATAGCCATACCGTAGGTGCAACCACAACGGAGGGGTATCTGTTCAGAGGCCAGACAAACGTATGGTTCCTGAAGAGGGGCAGCAGCCTTTTCAGTAGTTGCAGGGGCAACAGTCTGGATGATTGACTGATCTGGCCTTGTAACAATAACCAAAACGGCCTTGCTGTGCTGGTACTGTGAACGGCTGAAAGCAAGGGGAAACTACGGCCGTAATTTTTCCTGAGGGCATGCAGCTTTACTGTATGATTAAATGATGATGGCATCCTCTTGGGTAAAATATTCTGGAGGTAAAATATTCTGGAGGTAAAATAGTCCCCCATTCGGATCTCCGGGCAGGGACTACTCAAGAGGATGTCGTTATCAGGAGAAAGAAAACTGGCGTTCTATGGATCGGAGTGTGGAACGTCAGATCCCTTGATTGGGCAGGTAGGTTAGAAAATTTAAAAAGGGAAATGGATAGGTTAAAGTTAGATATAGTTGGAATTAGTGAAGTTCGGTTGGCAGGAGGAACAAGACTTCTGGTCAGGTGACTACAGGGTTATAAACACAAAATCAAATAGGGGTAATGCATGATTAGGTTTAATAATGAATAAAACAATAGGAATGCGGGTAAGCTACTACAAACAGCATAGTGAACGCATTATTGTGGCCAAGATTGATACGAAGCCCTCACCTACTACAGTAGTACAAGTTTATATGCCAACTAGCTCTGCAGATGACGAAGAAATTGAAGAAATGTATGATGAAATAAAAGAAATTATTGAGATAGTGCAGGGTGACGAAAATTTAACAGTCATGGGTGACTGGAATTCGGTAGTAGGAAAAGGTAGTAGGTGAATATGGATTGGGGCTAAGAAATGAAAGAGGAAGCCGCCTGGTAGAATTTTGCACAGAGCACAACTTAATCACAGCTAACACTTGGTTCAAGAATCATAAAAGAAGGCTGTGTACATGGAAGAAGCCGGGAGATACTGACAGGTTTAAGATAGATTATATAATGGTAAGACAGAGATTTAGGAACCAGGTTTTAAATTGTGAGACATTTCCAGGGGCAGATATGGACACTGACCACAATCTATTGGTTATGACCTGTAGATTAAAACTGAAGAAACTGCAAAAAGGTGGAAATTTAAGGAGATGGGACCTGGATAAACTAAAAGAACCAGAGGTTGTACAGAGTTTCAGGGGAGCATAAGGGAGCAATTGACAAGAATGGGGGAAAGAAATACAGTAGAAGAAGAATGGGTAGCTCTGAGGGATGAAGCAGTGAAGGCAGCAGAGGATCAAGTAGGTAAAAAGACGAGGGCTAGTAGAAATCCTCAGGTAACAGAATAAATATTGAATTTAATTGATGATAGGAGAAAATATAAAAATGCAGTAAATGAAGCAGGCAAAAAGGAATACATACGTCTCAAAAATGAGATCGACAGGAAGTGCAAAATGGCTTAGCAGGAATTGATAGAGGACAAATGTAAGGATGTAGAGGCTTATCTCACTAGAGGTAAGATAGATACTGCCTACAGGAAAATTAAAGAGACCTTTGGAGATAAGAGAACCACATGTATGAACATCAAGAGCTCAGATGGAAACCCAGTTCTAAGCAAATAAGGGAAAGCAGAAAGGTGGAAGGAGTATATAGAGGGTCTATACAATGGCGATGTACTTGAGGACCATATTATGGAAATGGAAGAGGATGTAGATAAAGATGAAATGGGAGATAAGATACTGCGTGAAGAGTTTGACAGAGCACTGAAAGACCTGAGTCGAAACAAGGCCCCCGGAGTAGACAACATTCCATTGGAACTACTGACGGCCTTGGGAGAGCCAGTCCTGACAAAACTCTACTATCTGGTGAGCAAGATGTATGAAACAGGCGAAATACCCTCAGACTTCAAGAAAAATATAATAATTCCAATCCCAAAGAAAGGAGGTGTTGACAGATGTGAAAATTATCGAACTATCAGTTTAATAAGTCACAGCTGCAAAATACTAACGCGAATTCTTTACAGACGAATGGAAAAACTGGTAGAAGCCGACCTCGGGGAAGATCAGTTTGGATTCCATAGAAATGTTTGAAGGAGTTTTGCTATTTGGGGAGCAAAATAACTGATGATGGGCGAAATAGAGAGGATATAAAATGTAGACCGGCAATGGCAAGGAAAGCGTTTCTGAAGAAGACAAATTTGTTAACATCGAGTATAGATTTAAGTGTCAGGAAGTCATTTCTGAAAGTATTTGTATGGAGTGTAACCATGTATGGAAGTGAAACATGGACGATAAATAGTTTGGACAAGAAGAGAATTGAATCTTTCGAAATGTGGTGTTACAGAAGAATGCTGAAGATTAGATGGGTAGATCACATAACTAATGAGGAAGTATTGAATAGGATTGGGGAGAAGAGAAATTTGTGGCACAACTTGGCCAGTAGAAGGGATCAGTTGGTAGGACATGTTCTGAGGCATCAAGGGATCACCAATTTAGTATTGGAGGGCAGCGTGGAGGGTAATAATCGTAGAGGGAGACCAAGAGATGACTACACTAAGCAGATTCAGAAGGATGCAGGCTGCAGTAGGTACTGGGAGATGATGAAGCTTGCGCAGGATAGAGTAGCATGGAGAGCTGCATCAAACCAGTCTCAGGACTGAAGACCACAACAACAACAATGGAGCAGAGACATGGACCATGAGAAAGAAGGAGAAAAAATACTTAGAGAGCTTTCAAAAGTGGTGCTGGAGGAGAATGGAAAAGATCACGTGAACAGATCGCATAAAAAATGACGATGTACTGCGAAGAGTAGGAGAGAAGAGAAGCGAAGTATTCTGCGTACAATTCTTCAGAGGAACGCCAACTGGATTGGACATGTACTTAGACACGAGGGACTTTATACATGATGTCATCGAAGGGAAACTAAGAGGAAACGCAGGATGAGGAAGAAGAAGAATTCAACATCTGGATAACATGAAAGGTGGAAGGAGATACAACAGACTGAAGGAAGAAGCTGAAGACAGGGAACAGTGGAATCAGAAATTCTCTGTACGAAGACATCGACCTGCCACTATGCAGAATACTACATAATAATAATAATAATAATAATAATAATAATAATAAACCTTTCTACAACAGTAAAAGCTTGTAATGGTCTGCTTGTGTTGTGGCTCCCCATACTTCCGCATCATAGTTTATGCAAGATGACACATATGCATGATATACTGTATTACAACAGTATGACTGGAATATGTGAGACTGTAATTACTGCAAATATATTTTATGACAATGTGCTTCCCAGTGAGTGAGTATCCATATCCCACTTAAATGTCTCCTGTATTGTTAGTCCCAGGAATTTTACAAAGTGGTCTTTAACTGCAATATTAGTTTCTGTGCACCAATTCATTACTTGGTCCTATACTGAGATGACTTCCACTACAGTGACTCTTACTGAGACTGGAACATGGAGGTCTGTGTACTCTAATAACTATAATATCGTGCCTTCCTCATTTATAGTTCATTAAAGAAAGTCAATGAGACTTTCAACTATAAAGAACTCATACCCAGAGCATTGTAACTGTCGATAATGTTACAGGTCAGCTTATAAAGAAATGCAAGCAGATGCTGGGATCTTCATAGGCACAAATTAAGTCACAGACAAAACAAAGTAAAGAATGAGCCTATGCTCTAATAATAATATTAAATACAGTTTGACCTGTCACTAGCAGAAACATTGAAAATTTATCAGTTCACTAGTATGTCAACAGTTTACAGTGTAAGCTATTAAAATGGTTTCCATTTGTCATGAAGAAGTGCAAATGTAAACAAACTCCCTTCTTTGTTAATACATTATGATACCACCGTAGCATTGCAAGTAATTTGAGAAAATGTATAATGAGAAGTTACAAAAGAAACAGAAGATGCAGATTGGGGAAGTTATACATAATTTCTTTATGCATGTAAGGTTAAAACCTCTTAAAATGTCAAAAAGGCAGAGTGCGCCATGGGAACAAGAAGTATTGCATTCCTTACCAAAATATTAACAGTATCATCATATGTGTATAGCGAAATTGTATTTCTCAAAGCAAACAGTGGTTCTTTGTTATATCAGTGTGTGTATAACTGCAAAACATTATGTATGAACAGTTATCTAGATGAGGATGGCTTCAAATCAGTGAAAAAGGTCTGTTAATAAGCTGTGTTTGTCATATGCAAGAAACTAGTACTAAACAGAGTGTCCTATTCAGAAGTAGAGTGAAGCAGTAGGGTCTACTCTCTTTCCAGTTTCGAGTTACAGATGATCATGTTTAGGAATTAGGGGTGCCGCAATTCAAATAGGCTGAGCTGAGTAGGCTACAATGCAATGATAATTTTTAACAAATGACTGTGGCTGGTGCCACCTCAGAAATTGCAACACATTGGTAAACAAACTATTGTTTGTGACAAGGAAGAATATAAACGTTATTGGAGCTTGTTTCAGTCGCAGCCACTTATAACATTAATAATAACGTCCTACAATCGGTTACAAATGCAAAGATTTAAAAAAAGACTGTAATGAGATCTGAACCTATGTCATACTACCCTCCATTTCATACATTTATCACTCTAACAACAATACCACAGTGGCTTCACATGTAGCAGAACATAATTATTGTTCATATACATATACATTTATCACTCTAACAACAATACCACAGTGGCTTCACACATAGCAGAACATAATTATTGTTCATATTACTTCTCCTGAAGACTTTCATGGCTGTTGCATCATTAAGTGACATTTAATGTGCCAAGGTAACATGTTTGAGATAAATTTTCAATGCGCCATTGCCCTGCAACAGCACACAAGTTACCAGTAGATGTTCAGGCCTATAAAATGGATGCCAATATGGCGTTTCCAAAGTTATTGATGACATGAGAAGAGCAAAGATGTATACTGTTCATTTTTGGAACACAACCTACGACTAGCTTAGAGACAGAAATAATGACACTTTCTTCAGGACCTGACCATCATTTTGCAGGACAATGCTCAAGCACATACAAGCTGTTACTAATTTGTTTGACTGATGAGGCTGCTAAATGCTATACCACCTACTGCACTCCCCTGACTTATGCCCTCATGAGTTCAACTCTATTGCTAAACTGAAGGAAACACTTCACGTCATTTGCTTCAGAAGTGCTACAAACTCGTCAGGCAATAGACCGCACTGCTCGAACTGTCAACACAACTGGCACTGCTAAGAGCAACCTATGACTTCCACAACACTGGCAATGGGTTATACACAATGTGGTGACTACTTTGAAGGTCAGTAAAATTTTTTACGAGCTGTACATAAATAGTTCCGACTATTAAAGTTACAACCATCGTATTTAAGAATAGCTGCACTATTTAAGAATATTTAGCTGCAAATCAGTAGGCAGCTGAACAAACAGCACAAAATTAAGTGTCAATAACAAGATAAAATACACAATCCAAAGCCCTCAGCATGTTCCAATAATCATTGTATTTTCCCTTTCCAAAAAGACAATTACTTTGCTAAACGTTGTGATGCTTGCCCCCTTCCTCAAACAGTTTGCGTGTGCACAGGGATTCAGAAATCGCAACTAAATTGCAGTGATCGAGCCTACTTCATTTTGAATGAGGTTCCTGTCTATTATCCTTGTTCATCACGAAAAACTGAGAGAAAAAGGAGGAACTAAAACATATTTTAGGTTTTGCTTCACAGTAATCCATTCACTGGAAAATGTAGCTGACTTATTTGGAAACCATTTGTGAAATAGTGATTGGACGTACATATACATTGTGCTCTATCATATCTCATAGTTTAGAAGCTAATTTTTTCTTAGAGAACATTCTTTACTGAAGAATATCAGAAATGTAGTAGTTATGCCTTATCATATAGACAAGAAAAAATCCCCCTTCGGCAACTGGAAGTTTTATTTGTTTGTATCAAAAATGTTTTGCCTGTTCATACTAGGCTTCTTCAGTCATCTATAACACAGTGGAAATTATTTTGTAATACATAGCTTCATAGGAGATATGTAGTTACTTTTGGCAGCTTATTTAAAGCAGTCACTACACTAAAGTGTGTATAGGTATGCATATTCAACTACAGAAATATGTAAACAGGTGGAATACGGCCCTTCGGTCGGCAACGCCAATATAAAAGACAACAAGTGTCTATCACAGTTGTTAGCTTGGTTACTGCTGCTACAATGACAAGTTATGAAGATGTACGTGAGTTTGAACGTGGTGTTACAGTCGACACACGAGCAATGGACACAGCATCTCTGAAGTAAGAATAAAGTGAGGATTTTCCCATATGACCATTTCACGAGTGTACTGTGAATATCAAGAATCCGATAAAGCATCAAATCTCTGACACCGCTGTGGCCAGAAAAAGATCCTGTAAGAATAAGCATGGGACCAACAACGACTGAAGAGAATCGTTCAACCTGACAGAAGTGCAACCCATCCGAAAACTACTGCAGATTTCAATGCTGGGCCATCAACAAGTGTCAGCATATGAACCACTCCACAAAACATCATCGATATGGGCTTTCAGAGCTGGAGGCCGACTCATGTACCTTTGATGACTGCACGACACAAAGCTTTACACCTTGCCTGGACCAGTCAACACTGACACTGGACTACTGACGACTGAAAACATGCTGTCTGGTCAGAGGAGTCTCGTTTCAAATTGTATCAAGCAGATGGACGTGTATGGGTATGGAGACAAACTCATGAACCCATGGACCCTGCATGTCAGCAGGAGACTGTTCAAGTTCGTGGAGGCTCATTAATGACATGGGGCATGTGCAGTTGGAGTGATATGGGACCCCTGATATGTCTAGATATGACTCTGACAGGTGACATGTACGTAAGCACCCTGTCTGATCACCTGCATTCATTCATGTCCATTGTGCATTCTGATGGGCAATTCCAGCAGGACAATGCGACACTCCACACGTCCACAATTGCTACAGTGTGATTCCATGAACACTCTTCTGAATTTAAACAATGGCCACGAAATCTCCCCAGACATGAACATTATTGAGGATATCTGGGATGCCTTGCAATGTCCTGTTCAGAAGAGATCTCCACCACCTCATACTCTTATGGATTTAGGACAGCCCTGCAAGATTCATAATGCCAATTCCCACCCCCCCCCACCCCCCCCCAGCACTACTCCAGTCATTAGTCGAATCCATGCCACATTGTATTGTGGCTTTTCTGCGTGCTCACGGGGCCCTGCATGATATTAGGCAGGTGTACCAGTTTCTTTGGCTCTTCAGTGTAGTTTTGTTTTTTATACTTTACTCACACATTAATTTTATGTCATTTTCTTGTGTCAATGTGTTCTGAAAGTATCAGATGCACATTAGTAGAGGCTTCTTCCAATTGATATGTCACGTTCCATATTTTTCAGCATGTTATGTACTGTAGCACATTGCACAAGTTATTGCTCACATGCTTTAGAGCTGACAGGGGGTAAAGGGAACAGTGGAGGGTATGACCGTCAGTGTTTGTGTGTGTGTGAACATTTTGTTTCTGAAATTTATTAACGAAAACTATGAATTATTAACGCAGTAATGTACAAAAGATGATTTTATGAAATACTGTACCTTGAATTGAACACTAAAGAAACCATAAATTCATGCCCAACTGAGGCTGTCGACAAATCTAGTTACAATATGAGGCAGATCTCCTAAAACCATAAATAACTTACAGAGATCTGCAATAACTTGTTAAAACAATGTGGAATTACTTTAAATATACATTGGGATTGGTTAAGTGATACATGTCATAAGATATACCTAGAATGAGTTTTAACTGAGTTGTACTGGATAACGTGGTGAATTTCCTGATATACACAATTAAATTTCAACTTTCATAACTAATGGTTATGATTTTTCTTTAATTTGACTCTATACATGGTGGTTCAGGTGAGTCAGAAAACTAAATATTTTATGTAGGTTGTTTTAAAAGTAATACTGATCTCACTGTGTTGTTGATTGTTGACTGGGAGATTGCTGTTCATTCTTTTGATTTAGGCAAGTTTTGTGTGGTAATGAATCACTTCCTCAGTTTACACACATGCATTGGTGTCAAGTGGAAGCTATTCAATCCACGATGACATTTGCACAGAAGCAGAGGATCACATTATTCTGCAATTTGTGCATTGAGTTGCTCCACGAAAATTCCCTCATGTCCCTACTCCGTGGAAAACAGTAATTTAAGACACAGTGAAATATATTTCATGAAACAGACTGTGGTAAAGAAAGATATCAAAACTGTCAGCGTTATGTGTGAACACCAGAATTTATGGAACAAGTTCTGCAGTCTGCTGTTATTTTCTCGTAAATCACTTTATCGATTGTCTCGGTAGCTTGGAGACTCCTGTTCAACCTGCCACAGTGCTGCTAAATGTCTGAGGTTCCAGCCATAACCAGTTCAAGTAGTTCAAGAACTGCGTCCTTTGGATTCAGAATAGCATGTCCCCTATGGTCAGTGGTATAAGAGATTCACTCTTAACGACATGAATAACAAGTTGAACTGCACGTTTTTCAGTGATAAGGCATGCGTTCACGTAAACGGATATATTAAAAGCCAAAACACTCGCATTAGGGCTCCCAATATTCCTCAAACGTTGAATGAGACTCTACTTCATCCACAAAAAATTGGAGTGAGGTGTGTCATATCTAGACAGCGAATTGTTGGACCAACATTTTTAACACTATTATTACTTTAGTTATTTACACAGATATCATAAATCAATTTATAGCCATGCTTGACGTGAATGAAGCTGGTTTCAACAAGATGATATAACATATTACACCTCCAATGAAACAAAGACAATGCTACCCAGTTTCTTCGATGATCAAATAACCTCTAAAAATCTGAGGCCCACACACTCAGAAAATCTGTCTTCCCCAGATTTCTTTTTTTGAAGCCACCTTAAGGAGAAGGTCTATTACAATAATACAAGAATGCCGGAGGACTTAAAAAATAAATTTAATGCTGCTGTAAGAGAAGTCACACTAGATGTATTAAACATCTGCAAACATGTCAGAAAGTCGATGTGTCTTTATTAGAAAATGAAAGACATTTCAGCATCTTATATTATAAAGGTATTTAAATGTATTAAATAGTAATGATAAAGAACATGATAAATACGTGTTTGGGTTCTGACATGTCTGAACCACCCTTTACGTTTTTGTGGCATTGAAAAGGACTTTCGAATGGAACTCATCAATATAACTTTTGTGGAACTTGATCAGATAGAAACAAGACACCAGCACCAAAACTACTGCCCCATCATCAGGAGAAGAGTCTCACAAAAACCTATGAAACTTTACCCAATATAAGCAATTTTTACACTCCTGGAAATTGAAATAAGAACACCGTGAATTCATTGTCCCAGGAAGGGGAAACTTTATTGACACATTCCTGGGGTCAGATACATCACATGATCACACTGAGAGAACCACAGGCACATAGACACAGGCAACAGAGCATGCACAATGTCGGCAGTAGTACAATGTATATCCACCTTTCGCAGCAATGCAGGCTGCTATTCTCCCATGGAGACGATCGTAGAGATGCTGGATGTAGTCCTGTGGAACGGCTTGCCATGCCATTTCCACCTGGCGCCTCAGTTGGACCAGCGTTCGTGCTGGACGTGCAGACTGCGTGAGACGACGCTTCATCCAGTCCCAAACATGCTCAATGGGGGACAGATCCGGAGATCTTGCTGGCCAGGGTAGTTGACTTACACCTTCTAGAGCACGTTGGGTGGCACGGGATACATGCGGACGTGCATTGTCCTGTTGGAACAGCAAGTTCCCTTGCCGGTCTAGGAATGGTAGAACGATGGGTTCGATGACGGTTTGGATGTACCGTGCACTATTCAGTGTCCCCTCGACGATCACTAGTGGTGTACGGCCAGTGTAGGAGATCGCTCCCCACACCATGATGCCGGGTGCTGGCCCTGTGTGCCTCGGTCGTATGCAGTCCTGATTGTGGCGCTCACCTGCACGGCGCCAAACACGCATACGACCATCATTGGCACCAAGGCAGAAGCGACTCTCATCGCTGAAGACGACACGTCTCCATTCGTCCCTCCATTCACGCCTGTCGCGACACCACTGGAGGCGGGCTGCACGATGTTGGGGCGTGAGCGGAAGACGGCCTAACGGTGTGCGGGACCGTAGCCCAGCTTCATGGAGACGGTTGCGAATGGTCCTCGCCGATAGCCCAGGAGCAACAGTGTCCCTAATTTGCTGGGAAGTGGCGGTGCGGTCCCCTACGGCACTGCATAGGATCCTACGGTCTTGGCGTGCATCCGTGCGTCGCTGCGGTCCGGTCCCAGGTCGACGGGCACGTGCACCTTCCGCCGACCACTGGCGACAACATCGATGTACTGTGGAGACCTCACGCCCCACGTGTTGAGCAATTCGGCGGTACGTCCACTCAGCCTCCCGCATGCCCACTATATGCCCTCGCTCAAAGTCCGTCAACTGCACATACGGTTCACGTCCACACTGTCGCGGCATGCTACCAGTGTTAAAGACTGCGATGGAGCTCCGTATGCCACGGCAAACTGGCTGACACTGACGGCGGCGGTGCACAAATGCTGCGCAGCTAGCGCCATTCGACGGCCAACACCGCGGTTCCTGGTGTGTCCGCTGTGCCGTGCGTGTGATCATTGCTTGTACAGCCCTCTCGCAGTGTCCGGAGCAAGTATGGTGGATCTGACACACCGGTGACAATGTGTTCTTTTTTCCATTTCCAGGAGTGTATTATGACTGTCATATGTAATTAAGCTGTTGACTTTGAAAACTTATACATGTCATAAAGCGTATCCAGGAAATAGAGCACTTTGAATTCCATTTGGGATTATCACAGCATATGCCATTTAATGTCTTCTGAAGTCGACTGAGTTTCTTGTAGATTTATTGGTTTTAACTTTCCAACAGATAAAAGTGCAGACATAATAAGACAGGTGAGTGGGCATGGCATTTTCTTTTTTCTGAACGAATTGTGTAGAATGGGGTGGTGGAGGGGGGAGGGAGGACATCCAACATGCTGCTACCAGTCATTTTACTGTGGATGTACATTCCTCAGTTCGTTACACATTTAATTTGAAACTGACTGCCTTGTTTTCAAACTGTTGAGATTCTGATGTCACTTAATTGATTGTGGTCTAGAAGTGTTATGACATAGAGTACTGTTAAACACCTGTTTATGTTACATATTCTCTGGGACTGGTTTATTCACGTCATTCATTTGGGTGTTATATTTTTCTCTTACATTAATATACTTCAATCACATAATCTTTGCAGTAATTCCTCTTTAAAACAGAACAATCTCTTGAATTAGCTCCTCATTTAATTGAAGATTCATACTGAGGGCACTGGAGTAGTGACCTTCCAGTTTCAGGAACGACACAAGGTACTTTTTTCTCACATGTTAAGCACAATCTTGAAACTCATGTTTTCTGTTAATGCATTTTACTTTTCTATTTTGGACAGCAGAACTCCATTTTCAATTAGTGCTTCCTATTTATGAGAGTTATGAAGTAATGTAAAAAAAATCAGCTGGATTATTTCCAAACTGAAGGGCTTATGATGGTTGTGTTACAACACAAGAGGGGAAACTTGACATTTGTGTGGTCTTCACAGCTCAGTTGTTTATATCACTGTTTGTTCATACACATTATACATATCCTCTGTGACTGGATTTAGTGTGTGTATTCAGTATTATAATTTTCACAAACGTTAATGTAGTTTCATTGACATATACTTTGTAGTAATTTTCCTGCAAAAAATGCACATCCTGCGCACAATCAGCTATTCATTTAATTGAAAATTCACACCATGAGTCCTTGTGTAATAACTTCCCAGTTTCAGGAAACACTGAAGATATTTTTTCACTATATATTAGTTACAATCCTGAAAACTGTGTGCTTTGTTTGTGTATTTTACTATTTTACCATGAAGAGTTGAACTCTATTTTCAGCATCATTTGCATTATATGTAATTTAGGAGATCATATATTAAATTGGTGTAATCAACAAATGAATATCTTTCTAGTCTGTAGGTAAATGGGTAGTGATCACTGACAGCTAATGCTCCTTTGTGTAGTTTATCGGTTTACTTACCCTACTTCAATCAAGTGCACAAACAAAAATTGCATCTGATTATATTTTGGCTCAATAGAGAGAGTATATATCAACTTCCAGTGCCTCTTGGTGGCTTTTCCTTATGTTCATCAAATTTTCCTTTCTTCATCAATCTATTTCTGCCATACAATGTGACTATTTATGCTCTTCCTAAGAAACCATTGGACAATACTGTGGAAATTCAATAATATGCTATCAATGCAATTGTTTGACATACTCATGTGGTTACTGCAGGAAATTCCTACTTGCCTCTACTACCAAGTAACAGTTACTTATTGCCAGTAAAAACCAACGTGAACCACCTCAGTATGTCAAGCAGTTGGCTCCAAGGAATGTTGTGGAATTTACTCATCATGAAATGACAGTAGAATGTAGAGCAATATTTTTGTTATTTTTTTAACATTCTGTCCATTGTGTTTTGCTTATAATTATAACTCCGTTATCCACAACAGTAATTTTGTTTGAAGGATAGAGGTACAAATGTGCCCCCAGAGCAGGAAACAAATATATTGTTCTAAGTAGGATAAGATGTTATGTGACTCAATCCCAGTTTTAAGAAGAACATTAATTACAGTATTTTTCATATGAATTATTTATCATGTCCAATGAATAAACAGAGATTTTATATAAAAGTTACATATTATAAATGAGGCAAAATTCAACATCTAAAACAGTTAATACTTCTCACAGACAGTAATTTATGATGTTCTTTTGACATTTATGTAAGAATATATTAATCAGATATGTAATTTACATTTCTTAAAAATTTCAACTGTAATAGCAACTGCATTATTCTGTCAAACAACATATGCTACTAAATTACAAATACAAAAGTAATTAATGAAAAAGTAATAAATACGTGGTGGCTATATTCTCTCACCTATAACCATTATTGAAACAGTATGCTTAATCTGAACAGTTACTTTAAATCAGTCACTTTCGAATTTGCAATAAAAGAAAAATTTTCATGTCTTAACATATAATTTTAACTCATCCAACATAAATCACGAATTCCTGCATATAAAAATCGGATCAAGGGTTTCTTCTAATTTTTCCCATAAACAGAGGATATATTTTTCATTTACTCATAAATTTTATTTGGAGCATATGAAATGCTGATTCACCAAATGTATATTGCAGATATGTCATATTTATGGTTGAAAGAGTAGCAATGAGCTAAACAGTAATATGATTTTGAGATATGTCTTTGTTTTTGTAATGATCTTCTATCTGAAGACAGTTTTGATGCAGCTCTTCACACTTGTCCATTCTGAACAGATCTCTTCATCTCTGTATCATTGTTACAAATTACATCCAGCTGAACTACTTACTGCAATCATCCCTCGCTCACCCTCTACAATTTGTATCCACCACATTTAGCTCTGTTATCAAACTGATGATTCCTTGGTGCTTCACAATGTTTCACGTCAATGGACCCATTCTTTTAATCCGCTTATGCCAAAAATTATTCTTAACAGTTCGCTTCAGTATCTCTTCAGTAGTTACTTAATTTGTCTTCTGAACCTTTAACAGTGTTTGGTAACACTAAATTTCAAAAGTTTCCATTCTCTTATTATATATTTTCACTTCCATAAAAAGCTTTCACCAAGATTAAAAGAACATAACCACAAGTTCAAAAAATATCTAATGTGAACTACTGTCATTAAATCAAGTGTTTTCAAAGGTGTTAATATGTTTGTTTTCATAATTCATTGGCTGCTTGATAAATCTATAATGTGCATGTAAAGGTGTAAATGTAATGGTGGACAACCGTCCCCGTCCCCTCAGTACCTGAGCCAACTGCTAATATTAGGTTGTTCACTTTCCCTTTGGTGGGACAGTAGCATTAATTCCTGTTATTGGAATTTGATAGCCACAAATGCTCCTTCCTCACTCTGTTGCACATTCCAGCTGAGAACTATTGCATGCAGTACACCATATGACCTGTCAAGTTCAGAGAAGGCCAGCCTGACGGAATTTTTCAGTTCTACAAAGTTTCCAGATTGTTCTGCAAACACCACATCTGTTATTGTCTTCCAGAAATAGAAGAAAAGTGCAGACAGTTTGGCTAATCTAACTGGCTATTCAACAACCATATGCCTGCCAAAAGTTTTACTGGGAAAGAGGTAGCATGTTGCTTGGCATGCAAGTGCAGTGTTATGGCTGGTTGCACCAGGTTATTACATCCACGTTACTTGCCTCATTCTGAAATCAATATCACTGAGCAGAGCAGGGAAGCTGGTGTGTGTTAGCTCACTCAAGCCACCTCGGAAAAAAGGAGGGAGCAGCAACATTCTTACCTGCAATACCACCTTAGCAACTGACAGTCCATTGGTGTTGATAGTGTGCCTCTTGCAGAAGGTGGTGATTCATGGAGGTCCAATACCATTCAGCAGTACTATTTGGTATGCCTTTGCTGTGAAACATCATCTCATCTATGAATACGTTCTCCTTAAGAAAGCCAATAGGGTAGTTTAATGCCTACTCACAGAAGATTACCTGACTGGGCAGGTCCTCTACTGAATGATTTTGTTGCACATATCAGTGGTATATGTGAATTTTTGAATCTTTCAAAGTTTAATGCACTGTACTTCATGAGGTTTGCACTACGCAAGTGAGCGTCTTTGAATTTCTGTGGGAATTTGCGTGTATCATACCTAATGCAATGGCACTGCTTCAGTTTCATATATGTATGTTTTGTTGATGTTCCATTAGGAGGAAATGTGTCTAGAGCTTACTGCTAGCTATATTACAGCCCAAAATGTGTCTGTACAAGGGTCTCTCTCCTCTCGTTGCAGATAATTTTGAATATAATTTACATTACCTCTCTAGCAATCTCATTACACATGCCCAAACAAATAAAATTCATAATATGAAATCTTGTCAGAAAGATCCACTACAGCAACAATCAAACAAGCTGCCAGTACAGGACAGACTTGGCAGCACTCACCCATAACCAAAAGCATGACCTCTACTTCTGAAAGTGTGTACATGTTATGTTCTATAATGTAGCTTTTGTGGGGAAAGAGACAAGTGCATACACTGGGAGCTCTAACGTAATATAGCACTTGTTATATCAGCAAAATTTTGTCAGCCTCCTCTTCCTTGCCAGACCTGGCCTGTCTTGTGTGCCACCCAGCACCATACTGTCTGCTATTGCTATGTAACACACTACTGAGTAACAGCTGGAGTACTGGTTATTGTTTGTGTCCCTGTTCTTTTTAATACATATCACTAAACGCAACAGTGCACCATCTAATTTGGCACTGCTCTGTCTCAATGTCCATGTAAAATTCTACTTCAAAAATAATTTTGTTTGTAACATGAAACAAACGTACACCTTCTGTTGATGCTGTATATCACATGAGACATGACAAGCAGCATCTGTCTGGGCAGATTCCATCTACACATTGCAAATGTTTGCCAAAATAACAGAAAATGTGTCTGACAACTCTTAGGAGACACACAGGTATAGAAAAGAAGTTTTCAAATACATATGCCAAAACTATTTTGCCAGCTCAAGTATAATATTTCAATCCAGGTAGTATAAATCCTAAAAATGCTACACTTTTCCTGCTTTTATTCGTTTCTCAACAGGGGAATATTATGCTATTACCAGTCTGTCTTCCTCACAGCCGACACATGGAAAACTTAGATGATAATGCATAATGTAATGGATCTGATGAAGGCAATTATTTTTGTCATGAACTGAAAATATGATGCATCACATTCATTATTAAATGATCCAAGACACTCAAAATCATAAATTTGTATTTATTGTAATTCTGAAAATGTATTTTAGTTTTCTTTTTTTTTGTAAAGAGAAATAATGTGTGAAACTATGTAAGATTTATTTTTCAGAAAACATAACTACTTTTCATATTTCCAATGTAACTGGAATCTGTCATTACATTCAAAATTATTAATATCACTCTTGAATTCATTCTGAAAAAAAAATTGTAAGAAAGGCATTTAATTGTGTACAAAATTCTTAGGATGGAATATCAATATTATTTGATATCACTGTATTGCAACTTATTGTACCTTCGTACTCCTTCTCAAGTTAGTAGCAGAAAGAAGTTGGTCAGCTGTTGTGCAAGCAGTTACTAAGTAGCTGTCATGGAGTAGTTACTGCCATGAAATTTATATGATATAGTTACTCTCAGAAATCAATTTGTGACATTATACTGAAATATGAGATGATGAAAGTGAAAGAAATGATAAAGCAAAAAATAGGCAAGTTCAAAATTTAAGAGCAAACTCAACTGCACCCTCTACACAGCTATTGTTTCTAGCAAGCCTTGTTTAAAAAAAAATCCATATTTCTCAACAAAGAGTCACAAGAACCAGATGAGTACATTTTAGTTACAAGTGTTATTTCTAACCTCCTTTTAACTTAAATGGTTACACAGACTTAGCGATAAGAAAGTACACATGGAGAATAGGTCTATTATTAGAAGTAACACAGAGGGATTCATAATGACATGGATGTTCTTGTCTGATTTAATTTATCTGACACATATTTGGATACTACTGTGGATTAGTGCTTTTCAGATTGAAAAATAGTATTGATACGTCAATTTGTAAGGAAAGCAGCTCCTACAAAATTGTGGATGGACTGATACTCAAATGTAACATCAGTAGTGATGGACAGTAACTACGATGACCAATAATTAACCTCTGGATTGGACCTCAAGTATATTGACACATGAGTGCACTGTTTCCAAATAGTTTTTGTTTTGTTATCTTGCATGTGGAAATTCTAATCAAATAAACATGTCAAACAAGAAACTAAAGTGGGAATTCATGGAAGGAGATTATATTATAAATTATAGATCTTGAGGACTCAGTAACATGGGAAATTTTTGGCCTATCTCAATTCTGCCAGTGACACCTAAAATATTTAAGGGTGTTGCTGTTGCCAAAATCCAAACTTCACAGCAAACTAATCTAGTGTCCTAAACAATTAATTTCGTTATTAGCTCAGAAAAAAACAACGGCTGTAGTAAACAGTTTCGATGAGAAAATAAGTACATCACTAGACAATTATAATATGATGGCAGGAATCTTCTGTGACATCACAAAGGCATTTGATTCTGAGAACCATACATCACTTATTTACAAATTTGAAAAGTATAACATTAGAGTCACTGCCCCACAATGACTTAAGTCCTATTTATCAAACAGCAAGAAAAGCTTTCTGTAAAGAAAGAAAAGCTTTTCTGTACATGGGGCAAATTATTGTTCTGAATGGAAAACATCATCTGAGGGAGCTCCACAATGCTCCATAAGGGACCCAGTATTTTTTCCCTTCCATGTTAATGACTTAGCATTAGATATTAGCCCCTAGTTAATTCTACTCACAGATGATGTGTGTTAGTTGAAATTTGGATTTAAAAAAATTCCAAATCTTTGACCAGTACCATCAGTACCCTCAGTGCCTTAAAAACTAGGTTTCATCTAAATGGGATGACTCTGAATATATCTAAGATCCACATGACACAACTCAAAACCAAACAGTAGAAACGTGAGCAGAGTAAGCTTATTCACAACAACCCAGGTACAGAAGAAGCTGACTTTTAGGATTAAACCTGGATAAAAATTTAAGTTTCCAGGTGCACATTGACTACTTAACAAAAAACCTGGGTTGCTTTGCATTTGCAATGAAAATATTATTGACTGCAACTGACATGGAAACATGAATAGTATAAATAAGCTACTCTGAATCCATTATTGGGTATGGTATTGTTTTTTGGTGTAACTCAACGAACATAGTATGTAGACTAAAAATATAGAAAAAACTGTTTAAAATATGTACTCTGTAAATCATAAAGAAACATGTCATCCATTATTTACAAAACTTAAAATATTCACTATGTCATCCTCACATACAGGGTGTTCAAGAAGTGTCCGACAACGTCTAGAGGAGGGGGGGCACATCATAAGGTTGAGAACTGCACAGCAACCCAAAGCTGCAATCATCAGGTGCAAATGGATGCAGAGGTTGAAGGTCAGAAAGGAAATGAGAGTGATTCATTTCAACCATTCAAGGGAAATTATGAGTAAGCATGGTGTATGACATGCATACAGCTCTGTTACAACAGATGCTCATAGTTTGCATCACTGCCTGACACTGATGCAGCACTGACTGCCAGACATACTCAAACACACTGGGAGGTTCTCTGTTGTAGCAGCCGCACTGCAAAATTCTACCAGGCGGCTTCCTCTTTCATTTTTATTCCCAATCCATTTTCACCTACTACATTTCCTTCTCTCCCTTTTCCTACTGTCGAATTCCAGTCACTATTAAATTTTTGTCTCCCTTCACTATCTGAATAATTTCTTTTATTTCATCATACATTTCTTCAATTTCTTCGTCATCTGCAGAGCTAGTAAGCATATAAACTTGTACTACTGTAGTAGGCGTGGGCTTCGTGTCTCTGTTGGCCACAATAATGCGTTCACTATGCTGTTTGTAGTAGCTTACTCGCACTCGTATTTTTTTATTCATTATTAAACCGACTCCTGCATTACCCCTATTTGACTTTGTATTTATAACCCTGTATTCGCCTGACCAAAAGTCTTGTTCCTCCTGCTACTGAACTTCACTAATTCCCACTGTAACTTTAACTTATCCATTTCCCTTTTCAAATTTTCTAAAGGGTGAAAGAAGCATACAAATTGTAACGTGTATCTGAATTTTGTTTAGGTAAATCGCTGTATGATTTAATAGAAATGCTTGCCTATGATCTTAAATTTATATGGAACTAACTAACTTTTGTAGATATTATGACTAAGATATTCAAATATAATTTTTGTTCTTATATGCTACTTGCAATCACTTTGTCGTCAAATTTAAAATTTTGTTAATGTGATGATAGAAGACATTTTGTAATGAGTGAATTGGAAGCAAATTTTATTCAACAAGTCAAATCAAAATTAAATTGATTATGTTCGTTATGTATTGTTACAGCTACAACGCTTAATGACATTGCATATAATTCACTTTTCATTATACGGAAAAATGAAAAACAATATTTTTATATCTTTCAAAGTCATAGCTACAGGAACTTCCAGTACCATGGTATCAGAATTTTGCTTATATTTTAATGCCTACAAAATTCTTGGGGGAGTGGCTACTGTAATTGATCTGAATACTGTACCTTTAGCTATGCATTAAATTCATGACACAATCCTACGGAATCAAGATCTTAATTCTTGTTGTTTCTTTTTTGAGAAAACCACTGCTTCTGTCGCTATTTCTAATTTAATTTAAAATAATAATTATATTTGAAATTACTAATATAATTCTATGGAAAATTGAGGATGGAATGTAACAATATTATGAAAAGGTACGTTGCTACTCACCATATAGTGGAGATGCTGTCGTACATAGGCTCAAAAACAGACTGTCAGAAATAAAGCTTTGTGTCACTAAGGCATTCATCAACAATAGATGATGCGCACACGCACACAGACACACAAACACACACACAAACACACACACACACACACACACACACACACACACACACACACACGTGTAAATGCAATTCACACACGACTGCAGTCTCAGACAACTGTGGTTTTAGTTGCCTGGGACTGCAGTTGTGCGTGGGAGTAGCGTTTGTGTGTGTGTGTGTGTGTGTGTGTGTTGTTCATGAAAACCTTAAATAGACGAAAGCTTTGTTTGTAACAGTCTTTTTGATGTGCCTATCTGCGACTCAGCATCTCCGCTATATGGTGAGTAGCACCTTTCTTTCCATAATATAATCCTATGATTTATTCTGAAAAATATTTGTAAAATAAGTATTTAATTGTGTCTAACAATATTTGGAAATAAAATTAACATCATTTAACGTCTTTGTATTGCGACTTTTCATATCTTTGTACTTTTTGTAAAGTTAGTAGCAGCTGGTAGGTGGACAGTTATGGCGCAAACAGTTGTTAGTAGCCACAGTGGAGTTGGTGTTCCTGTCATGACATTGATATGAATATGATACTGAAATGGCTGGACGTGGCAGAATAGAAACAAATTTGCGATACTGTACTGAAGTACGAAATGAATAAAGTAAAGGGACTGGTAAGTAAATGAATGTGCAGTTTCCAGATTTTCAGACCAAACCTAATCATCGCACATGGACAATAACTGTTTTCAATGAGCCATATTTTTCAACGACGATCCACAAGAACAAGATGAATACATTTTGGTTTTAAGTATTATTTTCAACTTCCTTCTCACTTACAATGCTTGCTAAGACTTAAGAGACATTACTTCTGAAAAAAGATCCACATGAACAATTGCCTTACTATTAGAGATAACAGAAGGCATTTGTGATAACACCTAAATCAGTTGTCCAATTACTCTCACTGAATATGTATCATAATAATGATCTTTCCTTTGTGGAGGGCCACAGTCATCCAGAATTTTTTTGAAAGAACTTTCTGCCATTTCACTATTAATTTTGCATTTCTTTTACTCAATCAGAATTTAAGCTTTGTAGCCATTCTTAAGTGAATTTTGAACTGAAAACTTATAAATCATACACAACACAGCACAGGTCATGGAAAATGGAAGTTGCTACATATTCGAAAACATTACTTACATGTTACAATATATCTGTCTGTAACATATCATCATCAAAAAAACATTTTTCTGGTCTTATAGACCACTCAGCATATTAAGGATATGAGTATATAACAAAGATACATAACGGCTGACATTGTCACAGTCAGAAACCATTAACACAAAGTATTACGAGAGATAACAAAAGGCATTTAAGATGACACCTATATCAGCTGTCATAATAATCACACTTCTGTTCATCAACACACATTATCATATGTCAAAACAGTGGCAGACAGTTACAAACAGCACCACTTTGTGAGCCACATGATTTTTGCATTAACAGAGGTATTACCAGAAAAGTGAAGGTCGATATTTATTTAGCTAAATTCTTAATACATCTTTGTAATAAGTGTTCATAATAGCCACTTACAGGGATATATAGTAATACTGCATACTCAGAGTGTGAATATACCCATTTTAAATGCACAATCAAATTTTGATCATGCAATAGTTTAAAATCATAATTTACTGAATCATGGAGACTTACATACAGGATGTAACACCTGTGAAGCAAATTGCATGACACACATGAAATGACTGGATTGCCACAAAACTTAGAAACTGAAAACTCCTGAGCCAGAGCTGTCAATGACATTATCTACACATTTCTAAAATATAACAGTCCTCACAATATAACTTTGCTGTTCAGTAGAGGGAAGGAGGATGAAGATGAGGATGGAAGGGGGGAGCAGATGACAAAGTATAAGGGTTGTGAGGAGGGAGAAGAAGAGGACAATTGAGGGTGAGGAGAGATGTTGGAGTGGATGGGAGCTGGAACACATTTTAAGATAAAAATGGATTTGGGGGGGGGGGGGGGGAATGGGAGTAGGTGGAGCATGGTTCATCCTTAAGCTATATTATATACACTTCAATGTTACACAAACATCCATTAAATTCATATTCATGTGCTCCCACTATTTATAGCATATGAAAATCTGAACTAAATACAGTAGGTTCTTGATACATTTCCAATATGCTACATCAGTATGCTATATTATGTACCTCAACCATGTACTGCAATATTACATGAATATTATTAATTACATTTTAATGTAGTCTTACTACTTAAAGCACACAAAGATCTGAATGAAACATAATGGGTACATATTTTCAAGGTGGCATATAGAGAAAGAAATATGGGGTCCATCAAAGATAATTAGGAGTTACTAAAATTGTTATTAAACTTCTAAAATTACTATCTATTGTTGAAAGTTCATATAAGACATATATGATGGTGCTGGTACTTAAATTATGTGAGTGAGCTAGAAGACAGTCACTGGTGGTGTCACTATCACGTTATGTGGTACTGATATTACAACTAAGTGGTGTATATACCCAGGTGCCTAAGAAAGAACATTGGGGTTTGGAGAGGGGGAAGGAGTAACTGGAGTAGAAGGCAGGGTGAGTAGGGGGTGGAGATGGTATGTGGGTATACTACTCTATGTACTTGACCATACATTGCAATATTACATAAACATCTATCGATTTTCATATTGAACTGGTCTCAATACTTAATCAAGAGGAGGCCTGAAGCACACAAAATTTGTTCCATAAACAGGATGACACATTGGTATACTACATACGCTGTGTATATATTGCAGTATGACATAAATAACCAATATTATTAAATTTTAAATTGATGTGGTCTTAATAATGCTAATGTGCGGAGATCTGAGGCTTACATAAGTTGTTCCACAAACACTTTAAACTCTTAGAATTACATTGAATACATTCATTTTGCAAATGATAAACAAGATATATATTAAAATCAATAGTGGATATATGAAAAATTAATAAAAATATTAAAAGGTCCTACAGGTCACATGCATGCATTATGGGAATGGTACAGTAGTATTACCTTCACAGTGGGGTTGAGGGGGTAGGGAAAGGGGAAGGTGGATCACAATGATTAATTGTATAATGCACTTAACCAAATAAATTGACATCAACACTTATACATATTTCGCACATTACATATCACTATAGACGTAACATAGCTACAAAATAGCATACTGTGGAATACAATATAAAATAGGTAGGGTGGTTATTAACACTCATGAAATATATACTAATTTATGTATTGCACTGATGGACAATATAATACTGACAATTTATAAGCATGTATCACTATCCCCACCCTTTTCACATAATATGCTACATTGTAACTATATTGGGTCTACAGTAATATATAATATAGGAAATATGTGTAAGTGTAGTTGTCACAGTATGTGGTTAAGTACAATATACAGCTAACCAATGTGATTCACCCCCTCTTGCCCTCCCCCCCACATCCCACTCTAAAGCGAGTACTACTGTACCATTCCCATTGTGCATGTGTGTGCCTTACAGGATCCTTTAATACTTTTATTAATCCCCTAATAATTTTAATACTTTTCTTCTTTATCATTTGTAAAATGAGTGTTTCCAAGTACAATTCAATCACTTTAGAATGGTTGTGGAACAAATTATGTATACCTCATATTTCCACACATTAGCATTATTAAGACCACACAAGTGCAAAATTGGATGCTAATGGTTACATTACATTAATACTTGTTCCATAGATAATGAATATGACATCTTTAATGATGTGGAATGCATGAGTTTAACAAAAGTTTTCATTACACAGTCATTGTTGCCCCTACTTCATATCAAAAACTTCATCTACTGAGTAGAAGGAGTTGTCATTCAGAAATTCTTTTAATTTTTTTTTTAACTGTTGGTTGGCTATTTGTCAGGCTTAATGCTATATGGCAAATGACCAAAGATGATTTTTGTAGCAGTATAATTCACCCCTTTCTGTGCCAAAGTCAGATTTAACCCAGAACAGTGAAGATCGTCCTTTCTTCCAGTGTTGTAGCTATGCACATCAGTGTTATTTTTGAATTGATATGAGTTATTAATAACAAATTTCGCAAATGAATATATGTATTGCAAAGGTACCATCAATATCCTGAGTTCCTCAAATAAATGTCTGCAATGTGATCTTGTGTGGTCTCCAGCTATTATTCTGATCACATGCTTTTGTGCACTGAACACTGTTTCTCTTAATGATGAATTACCCCAAAATATGATGCCATAAGAAAGCAGTGAGTGAAAATAGGTATAGTAGGCTAATTTACAAATTGACTGAATTTACCGATTCAGCAGGTCATCAATGTGTTCCTTCCAATTCGATTTCTCATCAATGCATAAACCCAGAAGTTTTGAATATTTTGTGTTAGCAAAAAACCTTTGTTCCAAGTCTATATTTATCAATGGTGTTATGTCATATATTGTACAGAATTGTATATACTGTGTTTTCTCAAAATTCAGTGAGAGTCCATTTGCAGACAACCACTTCATAATTTTCTCAAAGAAACTATCTTCAATTTCCTATGGCAATTCTTGTAGTTGGGTGTTGCTGGTATCATCAGCAAAAAGGACTAGCTTTCAACTCCGTGAATACAGAGTGCAAGTTATTAATATATATTAAGAATGATACAGGACCAAAGACTGAAACCTGTGGGACATCATTCCTGATACCTCCGCAGTTAGTGGACATTGCTGATGCATGCAGACTATCTGTTCTGTTAATTTCAACATTCTACATTCTTCCAGTTAAATATGAATTAAACCATTTGCACACTGTCTCACTCATACAACAATACTTAAGTTTATGTAGAAATGAAATGATCATGTGGCACTGATGGCCAAGATGCCCCATCTGGGGAAGTTTGGTCATGGGTGCAACTCTTATTGCAGGTGATACCACATTGGATGACTTACACATCAGTGACGATGATTATGATGATGTTGATAACACAACACCCAGTCCACGAGTGGAGAAAGTCTCCAACAAGACCGGGAATCAAACCCGGGCCCATTGCATGATACTCAATCCTGTTACTACTCAGCTAAGTAGGCGGACAGCTTGTCTAGAAGAATTTTATGATTCGCACAGTCAAAAGCCTTTCAGTAGGCTTAAGTATTACAGTGGGTGATGTTTGGTTATTCAGAGCATTTAACATTTCATCAGTGAAAGCATATATAGCATTCCTGTTGAAAAGCCTTTCTGATAACCAAACTGACGTATTCTTAGTGATTCATTTTTAAAATGTATGAAGTTACTTTGAATACATTACTTTCTCAAGAATTTTGGATCAGGCTGTTAGAAGTGAGACTGGGCAGTAGTTTTTAGCATCGGACCTATCCCCTTTTTTATGCAATGGTTTAACAATATCGTATTTCAGTGAGCTATTACACACGTGGCTGAGAATCCTACTTATCTGTTGAGAACACGCTTTTACTACTCTGTTGGAAATCCCATCAATTCCATGGGAGCTTTTACTTTTTATTATCTTTCTAATTTTAGTAGGAGAGGTGAGTTGAATTGCAATTTTATCAAATTACAAAGGTATTGCCTCTTCCATATATAGCATTGCATTTTCTAATGAATAGCTGGATCCTATTTTCTCTACAACACTTAAAGATGATTGTCAAAATTTTTCCTACTCCTTACTTTTTGTCCATAAACTTTTCATTAAGTTTGACAGAAATACAGTCTTCCTGTGCTCTCTGTTGCCCTGTTTCCCTTTTAACAATATTTCAAATTGTTTAAATTTTATTATCAGAGGTGTTAATCTCAGACATAATGCACATGCTTCTGGACTTTTAATACCTTTTCCTAAAACAGTACAGTAGTTTTTATAATGTTAGACAGTTTCTGGATCATTAGTACTTCTAGCTAGAAGACACATTTCCCCGTTTTGCTTACAAGATATTTTTAGTCCTTTAGCAAGCCATGGCTTTTTAGATGGTTTCTTATAATTATGTTTCACTGATTTATTATGGAAACTTTTTTCACATATACTCACAAAAGTATTATGAAACACATTAAATTTTAAATTAGCATCAGGTTCCTCATACACCTCATCCCACTGTTGCAAGTTTTCTCTAAAATTTTTAATTGTTAAATCATTACGTGTATGCACTATTTTGGAGAACTGCTTTGCTATACTGTATGAAGCTATGTCATATACTGTTACTAGCTGTGCATCATGATCAGACAGGCTGTTATTAACAGGGAATGTTTTTATTTGATTAAATTTATCTTGGTCTATAACAACATTATCTATCAGTGTTCTGCTTCCCTGTACCACCCAAGTCGGAAACAGTAACTGATGTCAAACTGAAAGAAGCAATTAATACTTCAAGGTTAAGCTTTCTATCAGAATTTCAGAAAATCTACATTGAAATCCCCACAAACAATAATTTGTTTCCCCTCTGTCTGACAGATAGCACATCAGAGATTACCAGTTTTTCGAAAATTGGTGCAAATTTCACAATGGGGACCTATACACAAATTTGTAAATCTTCTAAAGAAATGAGAACCTTATTTAATTTGTTTTTTAACACCCTGATATTCTGATGCAATGCACTAACATTATTTTTCACTCTGCTTCTATGAGAATCTCATGACATACCAATATTATTTTTCACTGTAGGTTTATAAGAATCTTGTGATATTTTAACACCTCGAGATCCTGCCTGTGCTGAACTTCTTATTAAGCTTAATCTCATTCATCATCATTGGACACTGATCTTAGCCTAAAAATGGAGGTACTCCCATGTGTTTTAGTGCCTCCCTCCCCTCAAAGACTTTGCTGTCACCCCAGCCAATTTACCCTTCCCTTTCCTATTGAGATACCATGTCAAGTCCTACTTATCAATAGTATTAGCAGGAACCAAACCTCTGCCTGACAAAGTAGCCGCCTGAAGCAGCTGATATAGCTTCATATTGACCCTCCTAACAGAGCTGTTCAATTGGGGACAATCATGCTGCAAGAAAGCAAGAACCAAGCCAACATGTGAACAGTTTGTTGCAGATGCTATTTTTGCCAGGTCACACTCAATATTGCAACACTGATCCCTATCAATACTGTTTCCACTCCACCCACTATCATATCATGATCCTACTTTGTAAAACCCTTGCACAGTGATCTACATCCTCTATCAATTGGCTAACACATGCACTGAGCTTGAAAAAACTTGTGACCTTGCACCTGTCACCTAATTTTTCCTGCCAGATCTGGCCCATGCCTCTTCCATGACTACTAGATAATGACAGAATTTTCCTCCTACTTTTTTTGAAACATTTGGTTTCCTTGTGAAAGTCTATTGAGTATTAACTACACTTACATCTACCCCTTCCCTAGTTAACTGACACAGAAAAGCAAATCTATTGTTTGTGCCAATGATGAAACTGTCAGATATTGTTCTCCTCCTGCGGCCCCTGTTCCTTGCCACCACATCCCACCTGTCTTCACCCTTCTTAGTCTCATCAGTTCCTCCCTAGCACTATCCAGTTCAGCCTTAAGGGCTCTAACCTTTACTTCCTGTTCAGCCATTTTTCCATCCTTTGAACATACTATGCAAAACCATGTAAGAATGTCTTTTACTTCTCCAGTTCCGATGTTATTACATTCCCCTTCAATATAACCATCTGTCACAATAGCTACATAGAGCCCCAGAACTTACTTTTCTACAGCAGCTCAAACACTCCTCATTCATGGTTGTTTACAATATTTTTACAAAATTTATCCAGAAAATAACAGTAATACTCTGTTAACCACAGATCACAAGAATCACTAAGTTATGTGGAACACTAACATATGTGTATACTATTAATATAGTAATATAATGCATTTAAAATTAAAATTTGTTCATCCAAACAAATTAGGCCTCAAATCGCATACAAGTGATTTGGATTTCATGCATTTTGAAAATAAATGAAACATAGAACTAAAAACTATTAATTCCTCAAGTATATACAGTACTATTGAATATATGTGTAACAAAAACAACCTAAATTTTTCACTTAATGTTTATGCAAATGTCTTACAGTTGTATGTAAACCAATGTCTAAATTACACAGAAACCGGTCCTTGGGATTTTTTTTTTTTTTTTTCCCAAGAAATAATTTCAATGAGTGAAACTTTCAATAGATGATATGAAATAGGCTCTAGTTAGCTTCCTTATGGTGTAATATTAACTTAATTGACAGTTATTATTGCATTAACTACTTATCTTCAAGAGCTCAATATTCAAACGTGGGCAGTCCCTGTGACAGGGCTGCCAACTTATTTATGTGCTACAGCAATATATGATCATGTAGACAGTGTAGTACTCCAATGTGCCATCTTGTTTATGAAACAAATTGTGTGTGCCTAATATCTCCTCTTGATGGAAGTATTACCACCAGTTCAATATGAAAATGGGTGGATGTTGATGTAATACTGCAATGTACTGATCAGTGATTGTCTTTTAGCTCAGCCACATACCCTAAGTTAGTCTTAATGTACTACTTCCATCAAATATGTTCTACATGACCTTTCAACAATAGACAGAGATCTCAGATTTTTAATAACTCCTAACAATATCTGATAGACCCCATATTGCATTATGTGTAAAAAGAATATACAGGCATATCACCATCAAAATATGTATACAATCTCATTTCACTAAGATTTGAAGTTCATCTTGATGTTCTTCCATGTTTAAAAAATTGGGTTGTTTTGAAAATCCACCTTATGCAAACACAATTAGTTTTTTTTTAATATTTACTCAGACATGTTTCAATACCTATGTGTCATCTGTGGGTCAAATTTTTATTTCTTAAAATTACATCACTAAATGAACTGCATTATTATACACCATTCTTTTGTGCTCTTTTTCATCGTTCTTTTAACAGCATTTCATCTGTAAAATTTTTATGTTTCATGGCTCTGATTGGTGTCTCGATCAACTGCTGTTCAGGGCACTGTTTCCACACAGTATTTACAAAATTTTCGATCACTAGTTCACATCACACACATTTTTACAGAATGTGGCAAAATGTGATCTGAGCAGATATTTCTGATTCCACACTCAGTGAGAGGTGTATAGAACTCATTATGAAATTATAATGAAATCCAGACCTTTAGCTGCTTACAGGCATTGATAAATATCAATGAGAACAGTTGAAAATGTGTGTCACAACCAGGACTCAAACCCGGGATCTCCTGCTTACATGGCAGACACTATCTGACTGAGCCAACAAGGACACACAGGATAGTGCGACAGCAGGGACGTATCTCTGGCATGCTCACCATGAGACCCACACTTTGAACTTACTGTCCACACACTGCACTTGTAGTGCCCCTGCCCACCACACTCATTACTCGCGGCAGTCAATCTATCGATTCCCATAAGAGTTTGAGCAATGTGAGTGCATCCACACTGAAGAAGATCATTGGTCTGTAAGCCTTACTTATATGAAGGTGGTATATGTGTGTCTCATGGGGAGCATACCAGAGGTAAGTCCCTGCACTCACACTACCCTGTGTCCTCAATGACTCAGTCAGATAGAGCGCCTGCCATGTAAGCAGGAGATCCTGGGTTCGAGTCCCTGTTGTTGCACACGTTTTCAACTGTCCCCGTTGATATTTATCAGTGGCTGTAAGCAGCTAAAGGTCTGGATTTCATTGTAATTTCATTCTATGAGAGCTGCATGATCAGCAATGCTATCTGTTCTTTTGGACATGTCCAACAGATACCATCTTCATAGAACTCGTTATGTTTGGTTCAGGTCTTCAAATGCTTTAAGCAATAACAGTACACTGATATGTAATTAATAATATCCCTGCAATATAGCAGTATATGGTTTACATATGTATTACAGTATACTAATGTACCAGCCTACTATGTTTGGTTCAGGTCTTCACATGCTGTATGTAGTGGGAGCAAATTAATATGAATTTAATGGACATTGATGTAATACTAAGTATGTGGTCAGGTATATAATATAGCTCCAGATGTAACATACACTACCTATCTCCCCCTGTCATGCACTTGAGAATGGCTATAAAACCAAAATCATGACTACGTAAAATAAATGAAGAATTAACATTCAAATAGCAGAAATTTCTTTCAAAAATGTAGCATAATATACCACAGTTGAATTCTATATAGTGAAATAAATGTCAGATTTACCTCTTGATTCACATCCGCCTGCAATTCTTTCTTTACTGCCAGACTGGACAGATAATCCTCAACCTGTGGTAACAGTAAAAAATTAAAATTGTAATGAGAACATTCAAGTAGTCCTGATTTCTACACACAATATAAAAGTTTCACAGGATTAATTATTTAATGACAAGTTCTTGGTTAGTGTTCTTTTCTGTGAAAGAAATTCTGAATGATGTACAGTAAGATTTATTTCAATGAGATTGAACATAAAATGTAAATTAATTAGTATCCTGCCTTTTCAATGGGCATTTGTCACTATGGAAACATTTCACATACAGATTCTCATGAAGTGCTGGAATAGCCACTGGACTTTTACACAGGTGTGAGCTAATGAAAGACAGGTCCATTGAACAATGGAAGAGAGGCACAAGATAAACATAGATAATAAGATATAACTGTGGTTATTCCAAATGAGCAACAACAGAATACTAATACATGAAAGGTAGGTGTGATGTATCACCAACAATTTGCATCTCTTCCCATTGCTCAGTTTTTGAGATCTGTGATAGACCTAAATCATCATTCAAACAATGGATGCTCTCAATATGGGCAAGATAGTTCTAACATAATGTTCACAAAAATTTAGAGGAGTGATGTATTCATGGTCCAAGACTGAAAGCTGGAGGATAATCTTCAGAACCAGTTTTTTTTAGCTAGGCTAACACTGCATGTGAAATCCAGCTTGATTGTACACAGATTTATTCAGCTATTTAGTCGATGTGCAGTGCTATACTGGCAAGGTATCTGCACAATATGACATTCTCAAGCAAAGTTGTACAATTGCATTGTCACTGCTTCAACAGAAACTTTCAATATGAGTGATCTAAAGGTGGCAAATTTTTTACACTGTGGCAGAAAAGCTTGTTTCAGTTCAGCTAGCAAAGAATGAGTCTAGGTACAGAAGTTTAACGAAGAAAGAAACTATAGTAAGACTTTCAAATCAGGCTAAATCTTGAGAGAATTTACCAAATAAAAATGAGTTACTCACAAACCTAATACATTTTGCTATACCTTAGACAAACTAAATCAAGAACTGAGAGACAGCATTAATGTCAGTGAGTGTAATTCACTATAATTTAATAGTGAAATACTGATGGGATTACTGCTATTACTAGCACTAAATGCAGACTATTTGTTACAGATCTCAAATGCAGATACCACATCACCTGATGACATTCTGTGATAATACTGACGTGCAAATAATTCATATGATAGCAGTAAGTCTAGAGTGGGAATGTCAAGATGTACTTCATTAAAGGTATTACAAAAATTCTGTAATTAAATTATAGCACACTCTTGTTGTTTATTATTTGCAATGACATAGTGTCATTCTTAGGCCAGTAAATGCAATTTTAGTTCACAACACATGGATACATAAAATTAATGTCTTTCCATATTAGTTTGTATTGGGCTTGTGTCTATGTTTTTATCCTTCCACATGTCTGGCAACAAGACTTTCCTCTCATTTAATTCTAGAATAGTAGAAATCTAGCACACGAAGTTTCAAAGTCATTTGAAAGAGGCTTTCTGCTAAGCATTCAGCAAGACAACAATGAAAATAAACATAATTTGCAGACAGCTACAAAGGAAATGGGAATTTCCCAAATGCAATGAGCATAGAGCTGGAAAGCAAATTACAGTAAAATATGACTTCTGAAATTTTCCCGGCGTATTTCTTCTTCTAATAATTTCCGGGTATGCAGCCGGATCCCGTCGACATTCTGCCACGATATTTCGGCCCAGAGACGTCCGGCCATCATCAGGTGAGTACACAACTACTGAAGAGCCCAGGTGCAGTCGCGGTATTTATGCCGAATCTCACGCATGCGAAATGTACTAGCATCCTACAGCGCATGCGTCAGGTGTTGACATGCGCAGCATTGTTTTAACATACAGGTAGTGTATTATTATGTTTTGTCCTACTCAGTAGTAGGAACTGTGATCCTTTATTAATTATTACATGCGTGGTGATGATTTAAATTAATTAATTTTGAAATAAGAAGAGACATTTGCTACTGAGCCATGATATTGTCCTGCTTGGCCTTTATCAAAAACTCACTCTGACGTTACAGTAAACAGGTTCAGTGGTGACCAAGGTAAACACACCACACTGTCAATGCTTTCACGTCAATTGTCCATGTATTACTACCCCGATTACTCACTGACTTCCGATAATCGCACCAAATCGCCATATTTTGGTTGACTAATACTGTGATCGCTAATCTGAGAAGTAAGTTACATTGTAATATGCTCATTAGCTGTTTCATGTGTAAACAAGGCCTCAGTATGAGAAACAATGGTAAAGTTCAGTTTAAGGTAAATGTCATGAAAGGTGCGGAATGAATTTCTGTGTTGGCAGCAAGGCAGAGGCAATGCCAAGGTTTTATGTATTGAATATTTTTTCTCCACTACAACAGCTGGCGTTCACTTCACATTACTGTAAATAATGTAAAGTTACAATGACTTTTGAGGAATCAAAGCAGTAGTTGGTATGAATAATAAGGATCCATGAGCTCATGACTTATTTAACGCAGTGCAACCACTCATAGGGTAGTCCGCTATTGGTAGACTTGTAGGGTGCCATTAGTTTTCTTCTAATGTAACTAGACAGGACTGACAATATCAACCCATCCTCTCAAACTACTTGCAAACAGTGTGCACTCACTGAATGTGTTTGTTTTGGCATCCACCTTGGGTCCAAGTGTGAAATTATTTTGATGGCGTGTTTGCAGTTTTTACATTGAACTATGAATAAAAGTGCTTCATTTTACTGTAGTTTGCACAAAGTAATTGGTCTATCAAGTATGAACTTGTCCAACAGTACCACAACTGCAATCCTATGAGAAATTCAAAGAAAATAGCTAAACATAGTAAAGTCTGTTAAATACAGTAATAGAGGGTAGACTATTCAGACAATAGGCTTGGGCACCGACCCTTGATGTAATTGTGGTGTGACATATTGTGGTGTATGGGCACAAAATGTGCAAAAATGATAGAACAGCTAAAGTACATTAACAGCGTCCATGGCTGTTCCATTGCATGTTGATGCTGGCAGTTTGTTGACATTGATAGTAGCCAGTTGATATATTAATAGATAGTAACCCAGTGGAAGATACTAATTGATCGTATTTTTTATGGAGGGTGCCAGAATATCTTTTACTGGTCTGGTTATTATGAATTTTGAGGTTAGTTACTGTATTGTTGCTCTGGTAAATTTTGTATACCTTGTGGAAGTTTGTTAAATAATTTGTGGCCCATAAGTTCGTAACTGTTAACTGATTTTGACAGTCTGTGGTAGGGCGTATAGATAGAGCTGTTTGTCCTAGTGCTGTAACAATGTATATTTGCCCTGCGTTTTACTTTACGTAAGTTCTTTTTTGTGTAGATTAAAACATAATAAATATATAGGTTTATTACTGAGTAAATAAAGGTTTACAATGAGCCTTGTATGGTGAGCCTGTAATTATTCTAATAGCTTTCTTTTGCAGCAATAGTATATCATGCACACAAGTGGAGTTTCCCCATAAAATAATGCCATAGGATATGATGCTTTGGAAAAATGAGTAGTAAGATACTCTAACATAATTTTTAGGTACACAGTGCATTAATCGCCTTATCAAATAGATTACCCTAGACAATTTACCGCTAATATACTTAATATGTGGATTCCAAGAAAGTTTATCATCCAAATATACCCCCAAAAATTTAACACAACTAGGATCATCTGATGGAAACTTGTCTTTTAAACTAAATACCATCTGCTGGGTTTTGCTTTCATTAAGCAAGATCCCATTTGCTTTAAACCAGAGTGAAGCTTGCTCAATTGTCTCTGTAACACATGTTTTAAGGCTATTAAGATCATCACTGCTGTTCAGAAATGTTGTATCATCAGCATAGAGTACTGTTCTGGATTTGATAAATGATGGCAGGTCATTTATCATTATTAGGAAAAGGAAAGGGCCCAGCACAGATCCCTGCGGAACACCTACCTCAACTTGTTCTATACTGGACATTTCTTTCCCAACACAGACGGCTTGCTTACGGTTTTGTAAATATGATCTTAATAGCTTAAGGCTGTTACCTTTAACACCGTAAAAGTCCATTTTTTCGAGTAGTAGTGTATGTTCTACACAGTCAAAGGCTTTGCTTAGGTCACAAAAAGTCACTTGGGCAAAGCATTTATCTTCAAATACTTGATGGATGTATTTAACAACATTGTCTATGGCATCAATGGTTGACAGGTTTTTCCTAAAGCCATACTGTGATCCACTTATTAATCCTATGTTATCGAAGTAAACAGATAATTGTTGGTAAATTATGCATTCTAGAACTTTTGAGAAAACTGGGACTATGGATATTGGCCTGTAACTTGAGACAGAATTTCTATCTCCTTTTTTATTTACTGGAACCACCCTAGACAGTTTAAGCTCATCAGGGAAAAAACCCTCCAGTATACACTTGTTTATACAATATGTTAGGGAGTACACTATACAGTCTATTACTTTCTTAAGCATGTTACAAGACAGGTCATATATGTCTACACTGTCTGATGATTTTAACTGCTTCACTATTCTTAACACAAAACCCGGTGAGACCTCAGAAAAATTGAAGGTACTTGTGTTTGTTGATGACCTAGCAATATTTTTTGACAGTAACTGTGATGAGCTGATTTCAGGTTTAATTATAGCACTTCCTACTTCCTCAACTGATTTAATAAAAAAGTCATTAAATTCCTGGGGAGAGATACAAATGTTGTCACTTCTTTTATCTTTGGCGACACTATTTATTAGAGTCCATGCTGCTTTGCACTTATTGGTGGATTTCTCAATACTTCTGAGATTGTGTGCTTGTTTGGCTTCCACAATTGCTTTTTTGTACTCATTCCTAGATCTAACATAGGCTAGTTTAGCATGGTTAGTTTTCAGATTTTTATAAATATTGTACAACAACATAACTTGATTTTTCATGGTAGACAGCTGTTTTGTGTACCATGTATTTTGTCTATTTGGAACTTTTGCTTTTAGGACTCTGTCAGTTACTTTGCATTTGTTTATTGGTATGCAGTCATTAAAGTGTCCCAAAAATGCTTTGAGAAACCTATCAAATAGTACCTTTGCTGGCAGATAATTGCTTAGAGTATAACGCATCTCATCATAACAATGTCACTGAATCCAGTCCAGTTGTAAATATTATTGGAAACAACATTTGCACAAAAATAATCCACAATTGCTTACAGACATGCTGTCAAAACAGCATAAAAAAGTCTCTTTCTTACTGGTAACAGTAACAGATGTAACTAAACCCTTTAAAAGTTGTGTACCATGCTCTCTTTGAGAAATAGCTCCGAAATTCTTGCCATTTTTGAATTACAGAGCAATCTGTAAGAATTCTCTATGTTAATAAGAAGTATGAGCATCATAGGTCACTTTTCAAACAGTTTACATTTCTGCCCTTAGCATGCCTCTACATAATTAATTTGACTTGTTTCGCATTGCAGCATTTAGAGTCCTTTAATGAAACCTCGATCACCATTCTCATCATGTAAGAACAAATTATAAATTATACCACATGGCACAAAATTATAGGAAAGCAGTGCAAAGTACATGGTACATGGGAATCATAATATACAATAATCTTCCACCAAAACTCAAAAGAGTTAGATCAGTGATGTAAATGAAAGCAAAACTGAAGAAAACTTTTATTGTAACATTGCTTGTTCTCAGTTCAATTTTTAGAAACAAACTTACAATACAAATTTCATGTATTTTGTTCTCCACCACATAACTTACGTATAATTATTAATAACATATGTGATCATCAAGATAATGCTACATTTTTCATTTTTTGTAATTATGCTACGTTCATTTCTCTTATAAATTCCAATATAACATTGTCAGTGGCATATTAGTATGGTAATTTTTAGTAGGGTATGTGTATGTGAAAAACTGTGTTATATATGTAAAAGTAAGTGTATGTAAGAATCTAAAAAACCTTTGTATGTGCGATCATCAAAACCCAGCTCATGTACATAAATAATCTATGTATTTCTCAACTCAAACACGCCACATATTACACCATTAATGTTTACTTACATTATTTTAGCTAAACATATGCCTGACTGGTACTATCAATATTCTGTAAGAAGCCATTGTCAAGTGGAGTACAGCAAAGCTGCAAACACAGAGTGTACATACAGAAATGCACTTATGTCAAGCAATATTTATGGCAATTATATAATAAAATAACACCCTACTTACATTTTGCTCATGAGATGTTTTTTGTGTCATCATCACATCCATATGCTGTGTAGTTTAATTAAGTAAACCTATGCCTATCCACATTAAAGATGTGAAGAGCAACAGTGTTGTGCTTTTCACCACAGTATCACAGCTCAGATTCCACTTTACTTACATTTTATTGGTAAAGGTTTATCTATGCTTCTGCTTTTTATAGACAAGTAAAATATTTATTACTGTTTCCTGCCATCTCATTAGAAAAGTAAAATCATATACTACAAACAGAAAAATAAAAAATACAAGGTCAATACTCGAATCTTGGACTAATAAGAGAAGTGTCGGCCAACAAAAGAGGTTTTCTGTTGCACAGTTTCATATTGTCGAACCTGTTCTAATTAATTACATTATAATGACACTATTTAGCCAACTATATTATGTAGAAATACTTATATATGCACAAGGGTTTGAGAACCTGCATGAATTGGGGGAAATAAATCAGACTGTCTTGCTGAAATTTTATCTACATGTGAATACTGCACCAATATCTATACAGTGACTCGTGGTTTGCTCAGAAACACTTGCAAATTTATCTGGCATTTGTCTCCTAAACACAGTAATAATGTCTACAACACAAGACTTTATAATACTGTCTCTCGATATTTTTCATCATATGAACTGCCTCATATCAACATAGGACTTACAATTATGTATTTGTCGTACATACCTATGAAGCAGTCTGTACGAAATCTGAGAAATATTCTGCTAAGAAAATACATACCAGCTAATTATGTAACTTATTCTTTCCAAGTAGGAGCCTGTATTGACACAGCTTCCAGATATCTTCAGTCATTGAATGAAGGTATGCAGATAATTTGTAGGAGATATTTCTCAAATATGGCTTTAAAAATCTTTTGAAATGGATTGTTTGTTCTATAAGTTAGATGCCATCAAGAAGGAAAACCTTTAGGAGTGTGATCCTCTACTTCTTACTCTATTGAAGAGTACTGGTATCTTCACAGAAACTCTTAAATTTAATGCCTCAGATTATTTTACACATAGAATTAGACCTGTAATACAA